>NC_084847.1:12642775-12946900 GCF_033115175.1 Lepus europaeus
CTAATCTTCATCAAAGGAAGATCTTAGAATCGCTCTTGATTCATGGGGAATTTAGATCAGAAATACAAATTTCTCCTTTAAGGGTGGTAAACTGGCACTAAGTGTCTACTTGTTCCCAACGTCATGGTGGAGAAGGCCCTGTTGACAGAGTGACAAGCAGTTTCCTTGATGAAAATAACAATGTTTCTAACACTAATAGATTTAACATTTTACTTTTATAGTCACTAAGCACCTTTTGTCTGATTGTTTAAAATGCTTTCCAAAGATTGTACGGATAATTACCAAGCTCAAAAACAATGGTTAGTGTGGGAAATCAGTGATGTTTTTAAGGCTTTGCCAGTTAAAGTAAATGACTCAGCAATATGCTCTCTAAATTTTTCTTAAAAATGCATTGTACCCAAAACACTGGAAAAAAATCACTTGTTTTGATAATTTAACACGAACAATTCACTTAATGATCTTTCGGTGGAGTGTTTAACACAGCGATTCCTGACAACGTGCACTGCGAGTTCCCTCGTGTGCTCAGGCTTTCCTCAATACCAGCACAATGCTGCTGCTTTCTTCTAGAATTCGCGCCCACTCCACCTCGCGTGCCAGGCTCCACTCCCTGACAAACACTGATTCTGAGTGCGGACTCTCAACTGCAGCTGAGCTAAGATGGTGCCCGCTGATTGACTGAAATGTGGGGGGTGATCTAAGAAGTTTCCTTTGGCATGCCATCTGAAAATCACTGGGTTAGAGATTAATATAAATGTGCTGGAAATGTATGATATGAATCAGATAATGACAAGAAGGAGAAGTTGGAAAGAGCACGGATTTAGGAAGAGGAAAGACTTGGGTTCCAGTTGTAGCTTTGCCACTAACTTTCTGAGAACAGTCCCTAAACACCGACTCAGAGTGTCCTCCCCTGCAAAATGAGAGGTTGACTCCAGGAAGACCCACATACACATGAGAAATGGACTTTAAATCCTTGGTAAATTGATTTAAACATAATAAGGCAGAGATTCCAAAAGAAAATCAGGGGAGTGGTTTTTTAAAAATAATTTCCTAGTTTTAAATTTGAATATCTTTTCTTTTATTAAGATTTATTTATTTATTTGAAAGTCAGAGTTACACAGAGAGAGGAGAATTAGAGAGAGAGAAGGAGAGGAGAGAGAGAGAGAAGTCCTCCATCTGCTGGTTCACTCCCTAATTGGCTGCAATGGCTGGAGCTGTGCCAATCCGAAGCCAGGAGCCAGGGACCAGGACCCCCCTCTGGGTTTCCCACGCCGGTGCAGGGGCCCAAGGACTTGGGCCATCTTCTACTGCTTTCCCAGGCCACAGCAGAGAGCTAGATTGGAAGTGGAGCAGCCGGGTCTCGAACCAGTGCCCTCATGGGATGCCAGCGCTTCAGGCCAGGGCATTAACCCACTGCGCCACAGTGCCGGCCCCTGAATATCTTTTCTTAAGCTCATACACACACAAAAGATAGGAGAGGGAATGAAAAGATTACAGATTTAATCATGTTAAAAAGTTTAAAATTCATGATAAAGCACATCCTCGATATATCTAAAGCTTACAGAAAAGCATACACATAGATACAGAACACTAAGAATTAATCACCTCAATCTATAAATAGTGGTTACTAATCAAAAACGTAAAGAACACACAGGGAAAAGGTAGAAAAGGTGTGAAAAGGCAATTCCTAAAATAAGAAACACCAAGAACCTGGGTTTATGTTCTCCAAGGAAACGACATTGGTATGATCAGTGTGGGAAAGAGGTCTACATTCCAAGTTTATCGCAGCACTAGTCACAGCAGCTAAACACACAGTCAACTAAGTGTCCATTGGTGGTCGGATGAACAATGAAGATGTGTCTCATATAAATATACAGATTTTATATATATAAAATATACATGTATGTATATGTATGTGTCATAGATATATTCATGTATACATATTTATATCACATACACACATATATACACACAATTGATGCTATAGTTTAACTATAATTTGGCTTCCAAATGCATGCAGAACTTTAAACCCCGAAGCTGCAAGTTAATCATGTGAAGAGGATCAGATAATCTAATGATGATGTTTAGGAGGTGGGCCTTGTGGGAGGTCTTAGGTCACTGGGGGCAAGCCCTTGGCAGTTGATTTTCTTCATCAGATTGTTATAAAAGCCTAAATTGGGCCCAGCTTCTCCCTCCATATCCTCATCTCTCTACCTCCCTACCTCCCCCCAAATAAATAATTTAAAAAAAAAAAATCAGTCTCATAGAAGTAGAACACACTTTAATGGTTACCAGAAGTTGGAGAGGGTGAGTGGAAGGGGACGGCTTGGTCCACAGACCCAAAGTTGTAGTAAGATAAGAGGACTAAGTTCCGGTGCTTTGATGCTCCACAGGGTGGCTGAAGTCAACAAGAGTATATCATTCAGAATAGCTGGAAGAGAGGATTTCAAATGCTCCACTACAAAAAAACAGCTAACTGTTTGGAGTGATGAATATGCCAGTTGCCCTGTTTGCTCATTACCCCAGATACTCATGTATTGAAACTTCACATTGCACCCAATACAATTATTTTGTGTCAATTTTTAAAAATAGTACAGAAAAGAATACCAATGATAAGAAAATATGGAGAGCTTTATTACTATTTAAAGAGATGCAAAGTAAAACAATATGAAGTCGTTCTATCTTGCCAGGTGTCACCAACGCTCAGCCAGCAGCATGGTGAAATATGTCTTTCTTCTGTACTCTTAGCAGTAGTTGAAATTCATGTAACCTTTTCCAAGGGAAAGTCAGCAATAGCTATTAACATTTCATGTGCGCTCACCTACCAATGACTCAACAATTCCAGCTCTAGGCATTTACCATTTTGTAAACTGTTGACAAGCCATACCAAGATATTTGAACAAAGATATTGCAGCTTTGTTTTGTAATGAGGTATTGGAACTATCCTAAATGTCGATCAATAGGGAATGTGTTAAATAATTACTATGCCTTCAGAAAGCTGTTTTAAAATGTTAAGGTAGATTTCTATGCACTCATGGCTAAGACAACCTACTTTCTGTGAAAAACTAGCATGTATAGTATAATCTCATCTTGTTTCTAAAGGAAAAATGCAGTATATTTATGTTTTTTAATTGTTTAAAAATTTTTAATGATTTTTTTATTTGAGAGGTAGAGTTACAGACAGTAACAGAGAAGGAGAGACAGAGAGAATGGTCTTCCACTCACTAATTCACTCCCCAAATGGCCACAACAGCTGGAGCTGGGCTGATTCGAAGCCAGGAGCCAGGAGCTTCTTCCAGGTCTCCCACATGGGTACAGGGGCCCAAGGACTTGGGCCATCTTCTACTGCTTTCTCAGGCAATAGCAAAGAGCTGGATCGGAAGTGAAGCAGCTGGGACTCAAACCCGTGCCCATATGGAATGCCTGCACTGCAGGTGGAAGATTAACTTACAGCACCACAGCGCTGGTCCCATGTGTTTATGTTTAAAGAGTGACTGCAAATGTTAACATGGAATAAAAAATACTCTGGTGATTTTCATATAAACTTTAAATATCTGATTTGGTTAATGTTGTTCAATGATTATGTATCTATTTTATTGTGATAAAACCATATATGGCTGGCGCCGTGGCTCAGTAGGCTAATCCTCCGCCTGTGGCGCTGGCACCCCTGGGTTCTAGTCCCGGTTGGGGCGCCGGATTCTGTCCCGGTTGTCCCTCTTCCACGCCAGCTCTCTGCTGTGGCCTGGGAGTGCAGTGGAGGATGGCCCAAGTGCTTGGGCCCTGCACCCCATGGGAGACCAGGAGAAGCACCTGGCTCCTGGCTTCGGAACAGTGAGATGCACCGGCCTCAGCAGCCATTGGAGGGTGAACCAACGGCAAAAAGGAAGACCTTTCTCTCTGTCTCTCTCTCTCACTGTCCACTCTGCCTGTCAAAAAAATAATAATAATAAATAACTCAAAAAATATGATTTATAAAATAAAACAAAACTTTTCTTCTATATTATTTATAAATAAGTCTGAAAATGAGGATATTGGATCATGGAATAAGTTCACAAAAGCTTTTCTTCTGGAGACCTTGATTTTAGCACTCAAAAGTCATACACATCAACAGGTTTTTGTATGAATAAATGGATGGATGGATGGATGGATGGATGTGTGGTTGGGTAGATGGGTGGATGGATGGGTGGGTGGATGGATGGATGGGTGGATAGATGGGTGGATGGGTGGGTAGATGGATAGGTGGATGGATGGATGGACAGACGGACAGATGGATGAGTACTCGGTTCTCAAAGGCCGGTTGCTCTTGTTGTTTTGATTGGTAACTTGAATAACTCCAGATAGACAGTCACTCTGAAGCTAGGTGGCTTTCCAAAAACAAATGTGAGGATTATTCACTACTGTGGCTTTTGGAGTCTGTTCCTCCCAAGCAAACAGCTGATGAGGGACCCAGATGAGATGGAGAGACAGTGACCACAGCAGCTCCGCTTAGCTGAAGACAAACCTTTCCCCTCCATGGGTCCCAAGTTATCTGCAAGTGTGGTGCTTGTTGAGTGCAAGGCCGGGTTTCCGTGGTGGTGTCTGTAGGCACCAGCCGGGTAGAAGGACACCTTGGGATGGGAGAGTTGTGCCTGAGAGGCAGCAGCGTCTCTGAGCAATTGACTTTCCTTTTTGGTTTATACATACGCTGCTAGGGTTATAAAAGGAACTAATTGGTGTCATATTATACCACAGTCCAAAAAGGGCTAAAATGTGTAATCATCCAAATATATCCCTGCTTCAGCGCCCCATGGACACAGCAAAAGCTAAATTGGAAACGTTCCATTCGTTAGAATGTCCACAAGTGTTGCCACCTTGCCTCTGAGTTCATGCACAGCCCCGTTCGTTATCTGTTCCCACTCTGCCAGCGCTCACCTCCACGGAGTCCTCCCCGGTCCCCCTCGGTGGTCTCTCCTGATCATCAAGAACTTCAGAGGACCTCTCTGCTGCCACTGCTCACGAAGGGCACCTTGGGGGGCCGGCCCTGTGGCGCAGCAGGTTAACGCCCTGGCCTGAAGCGCCGGCATCCCATATGGGTACAGGTTCGAAACCCAGCTGCTCCACTTCCAATCCAGCTCTCTGCTGTGGCCTGGGAAAGCAGTGAAAGATGGCCCAAGGCCTTGGGCCCCTGCACCCGCGTAGGAGATCCAGATTATGTTCCTAGCTCCTGGCTTCGGATCGGCACAACTCCAGCCATTGCAGCCAATTGGGGAGTGAACCATCGGATGGAGAACCTCTCTCTCTCTCTCTCTCTCTCTCTCTCTCTCTCTCTCTCTCTCTCTCTCTCTCTCCCTCTCCTCTCTCTATGTAACTTTGACTTTCAGATAAAATAAATAAACCTTTAAAAAAGGGGGGGGGAGACATTTTGGAAAAGCTGGCGAGGGGCAAAAGCCCTGCCAGGCTCCAGCAGAAATGCAAAACTCGTCTTCCAAGTCAGGTCACCTGGCCCACAGTCGGGGGTGGGGGGATGGGGGGTTGGGAAACGAATGAAGGTTATGACTATGAATAAGCCATTCCTACAAAAGGAGACTTAGTTAATAAAAAGAAAAAGCAGGGCCGGAGCTGTGGCATAGTGGGCAAAGCCACTGCTTGCCGTGCCAGCATCCCATATGGGCACTGGTTCTAGTCCCAGCTGCTCCACTTCCAATCCAGCTCTCTGCTATGGCCTAGGAAAGCAGTAGAGGATGGCCCAAGTGCTTGGGCCCCTGGACTCACATGGCAAGACCCCGAGGAAGCTCCTGGCTCCTGGCTTCGGATCAGCTCATCTCCAGCTATTGCGGCCATCTGGGGAGTGAAATAGCAGATGGAAGACCAACTGACCTCTGTAACTCTACCTTTCAAATAAATAAATAAATCGTTAAAAAAAAAAAGTCTCAGAGTTTGAGTCCCAACACCACTTCCAATTCCAGCCTCCTGGTAACGCACACCCTGGAAGGTAGCAAGTGATGTCTCCACTGGCTGAGCCTCTGCCACCCATATGAAGGACTCCATTTGAGCTTCACTCTCCTGGCTTCACCCTGCCTTGGAGTCATTTGAGTAATGAATCAGCAGATGAAAGATTTCTCTGCTCTCTCTCTCAGTCTCAACCCCACCCCTTCAAATAAAATGAAAGCAAATTTTTAAAACATTTTAAAATTACATTGCCAATCCCTTCCAACGTTCTTTAAAAAAAAAAAAAAAGCCATGGACAACCTCAAGTGTTGGGCAGATGTGGAAAGACTAGGACTGTCTGGGAAAGCAGCTGTCGGGGCCAAGGCTCGGGGAGCCAAGTGCCTGCTCTAGCCCCAAGCCTCCTGAAGTATTGGGCAGCTCCAGCACTGATGAGAATGTGCAAACTGGCACTTACTGAGGACCCACTGTGAGGACAGAGTGGGTCCTCTGGGAGCGCCGGGCACAGTGGTAGGGCTGTCACATGGGTTATCTCATGTAGTCCTCATTGTCCCCTGGGACAGCACCCATTGTACAGCTGAGATAACTCAAAGTCTTGGAACTCACACATACTGGTCAAGATCACTCAGCTCACATGACCCCAAGACCCTCATCCGAGTCGATGTGCCCCCAGGCCCAAGAGCTGTCCCCTACAGAATTGTGTCTAAGGATCTGAACCCCAGGAAAGCTGGCAAGGCTTGTCTGAAAAGAGCTCGGTAGTCACAGAGGGTGCAAGTGGAGGAGAGAAATGCGAGAGGCACTGCTAGGATGCACCAAGGTTGGGGTTCTCCTCTTTTCCTGGTTTTCGGGGTTTCCTCTTTTTTTCACCGTCTCCCCCAGCGAGGGGAGGCCTGGCCATGTGGCTTTCTTTGGCCATTGAAATGTGAGCACAAAGGAAATACAGAACTCGATGAGCAGAGGTGTTCAAGAGCCACTGGATGATTGTGCTCTCCATCATTGCAAAGCAGTTGTTGAAGCCATCTGGGCCAAAGCCTGCACGAGGGCGAGTTGCCCGCACCTGCACTGGGTTTGCAATGAGGAAGAAACCAACTTCCGCTGAGCAACTGGGTGTTGGTGACATTTGTTGCCACAGAACAGCTTTGCCCACGCTGGCTAATACAATGATGACTAGGAAATTAAGAAGCAATGGCCTCTATAAGAAACAAAATTTTAGGACATGATGTTTGCACAGAAGAATAGGCAAACAGTTTTCCAGTCTGCCTAGAAATAGAGAAGCAATATCGAGCTTGCTGGAGAGGCAGTAGAGGGTGTGGGAACGTGAAGAAGCGAAGTCTGACCAGCTGGGCTTAATTCCTGGCTAGGACACTCACCAGCTGGCTGGGCTGAGCCTCCCTGAGCCCATTTTCTTGTCTGTCATGTGAGATTGATGGGAACAGGGGCTTCCCACGGTGGTTAAGTTTTAAATGAGGTTATGCACGTGAAGCTCTCCACATAGCTGGGGCACACAGTAGTCCTGGGGAAACGCTAACCATTACTGCTGAAGGAGGCAATAACCAGAGCCGGAAAAAGAGCCTTAGCTTTACCTTCCATACAAAGCTCCGGCCTGCAGGGGTTAACCTGACACACACACACATACACACACACGCACACGCACACACAGCCCCGAGTGGTTAACCTGAGACACACACACACGCACACGCACACACAGCCCCGAGTGGTTAACCTGACACACACACACATACACACACACGCACACGTACACACAACCCCGAGTGGTTAACCTGAGACACACACACACACACATGCACACGTACACACAGCCCGAGTGGTTAACCTGAGACACACACACATACACACACACGCACACACAACCCCGAGTGGTTAACCTGAGACACACACACACACAGCCCCAAGTGGTTAACCTGAGACACACACACACACACAGCCCCAAGTGGTTAACCTGAGACACACACACATACACACACACGCACGTACACACAGCCCCGAGTGGTTAACCTGAGACACACACACACACAGCCCCAAGTGGTTAACCTGAGACACACACACACACACGCACACGTACACTCAGCCCCAAGTGGTTAACCTGAGACACACACACACACATGCACACGTACTCACAGCCCAGAGTGGTTAACCTGAGACACACACACACACACACGCACACGTACACACAGCCCCGAGTGGTTAACCTGAGACACACACACACACACACACACGCACACGTACACACAGCCCCTAGTGGTTAACCTGAGACGCATACACACACATGCACACGCACACGTACACACAGCCCCGAGTGGTTAACCTGAGACACACACACACACGCACACGTACACACAGCCCCGGGTGGTTAACCTGAGACACACACACACACAACCCCAAGTGGTTAACCTGAGACACACACACATACACACACATGCACACGTACACACAGCCCCGAGTGGTTAACCTGAGACACACACACACATGCACACGTACACACAGCCCCGAGTGGTTAACCTGAGACACACACATACACACGCACACGCACACACAACCCCAAGTGGTTAACCTGAGACGCACACACACACATGCACACGCACACGTACACACAGCCCTGAGTGGTTAACCTGAGACACACACACATGCACACACAGCCCCAAATGGTTAACCTGAGATACACACACACACAGCCCCAAGTGGTTAACCTGAGACTCACACACACACACACACACACAGCCCCAAGTGGTTAACCTGAGACTCACACACACACGCACACGTACACACAGCCCGAGTGCTGCCCTTTGATCCCGTCTCGAGGCAGGGACAGAGCTGAAGACTGCCAACTGTGCGGCCCTAATTGCATTTTCTCCTCCAAGTGGGCCTGGTGCAGAACACCTGCAGTCCGGCGCTACGTGACGGCGAGGCTGTCGTCAGGCAGTGGAGGCAGAGGCAGCATGCAGATTCGGGGGCTCCTGGTCCAGACACAGCCAGACCTGGCACATCCCTGGGGACCCCTCCCAACTGGGCTCCCACCCTGCAGATGCAGCTTCTTGCACGAGACTGGGACGAGCTGAGCTGTTGCAATGTATTTCCTTCTCATGGGGCTCTCAGGGGCTGGGGATGGGGGAGAGAAGAGTCCAGGGATCTTCCTGATGCCCTCGGAGGCATGGTGGTTGAGAGAAGAGAGCTTTGACAGACGGAGAACGGGGCCCCAAATCGAGCTCTCCCATCAGTTGGGGTCAGTGTCATGGGCTCTTTGGGAACAAGCTTCCTCGGTGGAGCGATCCAAGCTGGGAACATTTGTAGGGATACTTGATGCAACTGAAGTGCTCAGGAGCCAATGCCCTGGCCCACGGCAGGCGCCTGACAATTGAGAGCCACTGTTACAGAGGTAACTCGTCCCCTTACTGCACACGCGTGCATTTGGCACTTACCGTGAGTCAGAAAACTCGGGGAAACCACGTAAACCAAGCCTCTGCCCTACGAGAGCTTCCATTCTGCTGCAGGAGACAGAAAGCAAGCATGCAATCCAATTAGAGACAGTTGGCACGAGGCAAATGCTCAGAAGGAAATAACTCCGGGCTGGTAGGGTTCCGAAAGCTTTAGCCAGGCTGGTGAGGGAGGTCCCCTCGGAAAGAGGTAACTATGCTGGAAAGGTACAGGGCAGGGTGGTCCAGACAGAGGGAAGGGCAGGTGCAGAGGCCCTAGGGTGGGCCTCTCCATCACTATGTGGGTGGATGGCAAGGAAAAGTCTTATAAATTATAGCCACAATCACTCATCTAGATTCACAAGAGCTAGGGTCCATATCGAAGGTTCACAGATGTTCTGAATTTCTGAAGCTAGGGGAGTAGTGGGCGGATAAGGACCAACAAACACTCCATGAAATATTTCCTGAGCATCCCCCTTGAGCCAGGCAGTGCCTGGATACTAAGAGTCAAAGGTACGTCAAGTTGACTGTTGCTTGCTGTCCCTATGACCAATCTGTATTCTAAACTCCAGACCCACAGCCTGGAAGACAGAAAGTACTCAACAAACAGTGGCTGGCAGAAGTAACAAGAATAACACTTGTTAAGATTTTTATAGTGGCCAGCGCCACGGCTCAATAGGCTAATCCTCCGCCTAGCGGCACTGGCACACTGGGTTCTAGTCCCGGTTGGGGCGCCGGATTCTGTCCCGGTTGCCCCTCTTCCAGGCCAGCTCTCTGCTGTGGCCCAGGAGTGCAGTGGAGGATGGCCCAAGAGCTTGGGCCCTGCACCCCATGGGAGACCGGGAGAGGCACCTGGCTCCTGCCTTCGGATCAGCACAGTGATCAGCGCAGTGCGCCAGCCGCGGCGGCCATTGGAGGGTGAACCAACGGCAAAAAGGAAGACCTTTCTCTCTGTCTCTCTCACTGTCCACTCTGCCTGTAAAAAAAAAAAAAGATTTTTATAGCAATTTTTTTTTATTTTTAGTTAGTTTTTTTAAAATTGTATTTGAAAGACAGAGTTACAGAGAAAGGTAGAGACAGAGAGAGAGGTCTTCCACCCACTGGTTCACTCCCCAAATGGTCACAACAGCTGGAGTTGTGCCGATCCAAAGCCAGGAGCCAGGAGCTTCTTCCAGTCTCCCACATGGATGCAGGGGCCCAAAGACTTGGACCATCTTCTACTGCTTTCCCAGGCCATAGCAAAGAGCTGGATCAGTAGAGGAGCAGTGGGGACTAGAACCAACGCCCATATGGAATGCCTGCACCGCAGGTGGAGGACTAACCTACTGAGCCACTATGCCGGCCCCAACTCTAACATTCTTAACCATGGGTTCAACAAAGGCATAAAACAAAAATTGACAAAACTAAATTTGTAGCAATACTGATACACATGGGCATTTCTTCTTTTTTTGTTGTTTTTGTTTTCTGTGTTTTTTTCTTTTTCAATGTTAGCTCCCTCATATAAGGGAGAACACGTGGTATGTGTCTTTCTGTGTCAGGTTTATTTCAGTCAACATAATGTCCTCCTGTTGCATGCCTCTTGCTGCAAAGTGTAGAATTTTATTCTTTTTCCAGCTGAGTAATATTCCATTGTGTGTATCTGTACCACATTCTTTATCCATTCAGCTGATGATGGGCACCTTGGTTGATGCCGTATTTGTGCTGTTGTGAACAGTGTGGTTACACACATGGTGGTGCAGGTGTCTCTTTGCCACAGTGCGTTCACGTCTTGGGTGTATATCCAGATGTAGGACTGCTGGATCACTTGGCAAGTCTATTTCTAGTTTTTTAAAAAAATCTCCACACTGTTTTCCACAGTGGCAGCTGCACTACTTTACATTCCCACCCACACTGTGTACGTGCTCCCCTTTGGCCACATCCCCTTCACGGATGGGAGCCATTGAGGATGGAAAATCAAGTTGTTTCCTATAGCATTGCTCTTCCTTCCTCCTGAAATAGGCTGAATTGTGTCCCTCTTCCCCACCCCCAAAAAGATGTTCGAGTCCTAAATTCCAGTGCCTGTGAATATGATGTTATCTGGAAACAGAGTCTTTGCAGATAAATTAATATAAGTAACATAAAGACAGAGAGCGGCCTACAGACTGGTGGTTAAGACATTGATGTTCCTTAGCTCAGCTCCCAGCTCCAGCTCCCGACTCCAGCTTCCCACCAGTGCAGACCCTAGTGATACCGTCTTGCTTATTAATATTTTTCCAATACCAATAAGCTCGTGGGTTCTTGCCACGTATTCAGAGAAGAATTCTGAACACTGGCTCAAACAGACCAGACAACGTGGTAAGCTTTAAGGATTTTATTCAGTGCAAGAAATGAGTAGGAGAGCGAGGGCTTTATTTAGGGGAGAAAGAGAAGCCTAGAAATTCAGTTGTGTCTATAACAAGCAGAGAGCAGGCCAGGAGCCACGGGCACCAACCATGCAGGCAAGAAGGCAGAGCCAGTGGTCTGAAGGCCATGCGCCCATGGGCGAACAAGGGCAACAAAAGCGGGGAGGGGGCCCACCATGTTCCAGGCCTTTTATCCACTTCCAAAGGGGAGTGGTTACCTAGCCTGATTGGCAGGTGGGCATACAGGCAGGATCAGGCAGGGGCATGAGATCACACAGGGACGTGGTGAAGGCATGGCCTTCCAGCTCACAAACCTAATCAATTTTAGCTTGTCTGCCTACCTACATCACTAGGAGGCACTGGTGGTGGCTCATGGTGGATGGCCTCCCACCCACCTGGGAGACCTGGATTGAGTTCATGGCTCATGGCTTCAGCCTTGACTATTGTGTGCATTTGGGGATAGAAGCGTCTCTCTCATTCTCTCTCTCTCTCTCTCTCTCTCTCTCTCTCTCTCTCTCTCTCTCTCTCTCTCCTCTCTCCACTACCCCATCAAATAAATAGGGGGAGCCCTAAATTAAATCACTGATGTCCTTATACAAAGAGATACAGACGTAGAAAGGATGACTACAGAGACAGAAATGCATTTTTAAGCCAAGAAACACCAAGGATTTGGTGCAACCACCAGAAAAGGCAAAGAGTCTCCCCTGAGCTTTCAGAGGGAGCTGGTCCCTGCTGGGGCCTTGATCTGGGCTTCCAGACTCCAGAACTGTGAGAGGACACATTTCCGCTCCTCTGGGCCTCTGGGTTTGCAGGAATCGCTCCCCGCAGCCCCAGGAGGCAAACCCCTCTGTCCAACAGCAAGCAGCAGAGGGGTCCACAGTGGCTCACCTTGTTTTGCTGATGCTGGTTGGAACTGAATTCATGTGTGCAGTTGTGTGATCCTGATGTTTCGGGTCAAGGCAGCAATGCACGCCACACAGGGATGAGAACTCTGAGCGATTAGGCAAGATGGACGTGATGCAATCTCCAATTCCCAATTCCCAATTTCCAACATTTTCCCCTCTCTCTTTCCGTGAACTTCCCAATTGGGCCTTCCTTTTCCACATCTTAACCACTAAGAACTGAAGTGGAGAAAAATTTCATTCAGACAGTGCTAGGGCGTGTTATAACAGTTGCAAGGAGCCAGCAGTCTTAGGTGCTAGCAACAGAAAGCTACTGCTGTGGTCCGAGTGTCGCCTGTAAATCCTGTGCTAAATCCTACTCGCCAGTTGGGGGACAGGAAGAGGAGGGGCTGTGGGAAGATGCCAGCCACGGAGCAGGTCCTCACCAAACACCAGATCCACCCGCCTCCTGGTCCTGGGCCAGCCTCCAAAGCTGCGAGCCACAGATTTCTGTTCTTTATAAATTTCCTGGTCTCAGGTGTTCAGCAACAGCAGCACAAAATAGATTAAGATACCAACTCTGGGCAATTTACACAGAAAAGGGATTAATTAAAGGATATGAAGTAGCTGGCAGATGGGCAGAATGGCTGGAGGAGCAAGTGGAGGGATTCTGGGCCAGGAACAATTCCAGAATTACACCACAGGCTCAGCGAGCACACGGCACCACCATAATGCAGACCCCTATAGGCCCTGCCTCTTTGCTGAGTGCTTGCTCTCTCGCTCGCTCTCTCTCTCTTAAACACACCAATATTTAAACATCTTCTGAAAGAGGCCTGCCCTCTCATTCAGATGTCCTATCTCAAAGACAGCCTGAGCTGCCCGATGGGAATATGAGAAACCGCATGGAGGGTAGCCCAGTTGTCCCATGATAGGTCGAAGGTTTGAGAGGAGCCCAGCCAAGACCAGACCTTCACACTCCTCAAGTGTGCAAGCGAGCCTGCCAGAGACCTGCCCAGACGACCCTCAGAGGGTATTTCAAGCCCTCGAGCCTGCGGTGTTATTTCTACAGCACTGCTGGCCAGATAGATCCCGTTGTGGATACGGTAACCCTGGGTTTCAGCCTCCTGGGACTGCAAATGAGGCCACATTAGCTTGTGTGCGGGAATCACGCATACACTATGCACCGTGCTTTTAACTCGATGATACAGAGATGGGGTGTCACACAGGTCGTCACGCCTCTCCTCTAAAGGGCCAGATAGGAAACAGTGCAGGCTTCGCGGGCCATACGGTCGCTGTCAAAACCGCTCAGCTGCTTTGCAAGCATGAGAGAAACACTGACAATAGGTCAGCCAGTGGGTGTGGCTGGGCACCAAGAAAACTGTGCTTACAAAACCAGCTGAATTTGGCCCAAGAGCTGCAGTGTGGCTGCCCCGGGCATAGAATAAACATTCAAACTCTTCCTTTTCCCTTTCTCCCTTGAAAATAGACAATTAACGGCATCTGTATCCTTCAATTCATTTTCTACACATAAATGTCCTTAAAACACACACACATGCATGCATGCACACACACACACCCATGCGCACACACCCATACCCATGAACACACATCCATGCACACACACCCAGGCACACACACCCAGGCACACACACCCATACACACCCATGCACACAAAAACACACCCATGCACACACACACACCCATACACACACACCCATACACACACCCATACTCACACATCCATACACACACCCAGGCACACACACCCATGCACACACCCACACACACATGCACACAAACACACACCCATACACACATACCCATGCATGCACACCCATACACACACACCCATACACACATACCCATGCACACACACCCATGCACACACACCCATACACAATTACCCATGCACACACCTATGTGCACACACACCCATGTGCACACACATGCACACAAACACACACCCATGCACACACACATACCCATGCATGCATACCCATGCGCACACACATACCCATGCACACACACCCACGCACACCCATACACACATGCACACACACATACCCATGCACACACACATACACACAATTACCCATGCACACACACCCATGCACACACCTATGTGCACACACACCCATGCACACACATGCACGCACCTGGTTTCCCACTACTCCTGCTGGCGCAGCCTGCATATTTCACAGAATGTGGCTTGGCTTTTTCTCTCTCTGTCAGCTCCTCTGGGGTGACCTCATTGTTTTTAATAGCTGCAAAGTATTCTGTCATGAGGATGGACCATAATGTATGGCTGGACTTTCAGTGGTTTTTCAGCAGCTTCCTCTCCAAATGAGTGCTGCAGTGAACAACCTCATGTAGGTACACTTTTAGGTAGGGGATGAACTCGTTTTCTCTGTAACCAACATTTGCAGACAGAAGCTAGTGGAATGCCTCATACAAGCAAGGCTCTGCGCTAGGTGCTCAAAGAGCTCAGTACCATCCAGTGGTGATGCCCATGAACCTGTTGAGCGTTCACTAGGGGGTATGCACAGGGTGATGACACTGCCATGAACCCTCCCACTCAAACACCACAGCAAAACAACAGCCCTGTGGGGCAGGTACTGTGATCAGCCCCAGTCTACAGACAAGAGTGAAGCTCAGGGAGGCTGAGTAACTTACCTGAGGCCACACAGCCGAAGATTGAACTGGAATTCAAAGGCCAGCTCTTCAGCACTCTGCCTACACTCAGGGGACAGATTCCCATGGGTGCAAGTAGAAGCCCAGAGGAGAGGAGAAAGGGCTCGTTTAGGATGATTGGGGAAGGCCCCATGGAGCAAGCGTGTTCTCCTGCTGGGGAGGGAGAGAGAGGCCAGGCAAACAGCACGAAGCCACAGAGAGGGCAGTGAAGGCGTGGAGTTCCTGGGAAGTACTGGTGGTGATTCAGCAGGAGTGGGGCGCAGAAGGAAGGAGATGAGACTGGAGAGGGGCACCTTGCCTCCACGGAGGGCTCCGAGCTGCACCCGTGAGGAGTCACTGAAGAGTTTTTAAAGCAGGAAACTCCAGCCCACAGTTGCATGTCCATTCCACAACATGGAAGCTGGGTTAGGGAGAAGGCAGAGGGGGTGGGGACGTGGAATAGGAGGCTGCCGGTTATCCAAGCCACACCTGGGAGGTGTCCTTTCCTTGGTGACAGCGTTAGCCTTGTACTTCAAGGCAGCAGGGCCAGAGGCAGGCTCAGCCCCTGAGAGCCCCCAGGACATCCAAGCCCACGGCTGCTGCTCAGTAGCGAAACTTGACTTTGCCCTGGGCCATTTAACTCCACAGCCGGGAAGCTTCAGGCAGCTCAGACATGTCCTCGGGTCACCCAGGCCTGGCGAGAGGACCTCTCAAGCAGTGGCCCGTCCATCTCCACCACCCCCTCGGGTGGCAGGAAGAAGCCGCGGCCCTGTGGAGAGGCAAGCTGTGTGGCCACTGCAGTGTTGAGTCATCTCAGCTGGTTCCGGCTACTTTCCCTGGGAGGCAGAGGAGCTGGGCGGAAGTGTGCCCAGGGCTGCCAGCCATGGCTGAAGGGCAGAATGGATGCTGCATCTGCCCGCTGACCTTGGCGGGAGGGAGGGAGCTGCGGGGAGCACCATGCTCAGTTGCACAATGGCCAGGCAGTCGGTGATGGGGTCAAGGGCTCTGACCAGGTCAGGAGCATCAAGTGCAGGGAACCAGCGTCAGGAACGAGGTTGGCAGGGACAGCAGCTCACTGCTTGCTGAGCCCGGACTCCAGGCCAGAGCTGTGCTCAGCACTGCACACCATCACCATGTCTGGGAGAAGATTTTATAGCTGTTATCTCATTTAATCCACTGCAACAGGGGCCAGTCAAATCCAGCTCGGGGCTGTCTTTGAACCACCCATGAGCTAAGAATGGTTTTTCATTGTTAAGGGCTTTTAGAATAAAAGAAACAAAGAAAAATAGATGATAGAAACCATTTGCAGCCTACAAAGCCTAAAATATTTACTATCTGAACCTTAACAGAAAAACGTAGGCCAGTCCAGGGTGGGTATTGGGCACAGCGTGAGACACCTCTTGGGATGCCTGCATCCCATAGCAGAGCGCCTGGGTTCCAGCCCCAGATTCACTTCCGATTCCAGCTTCCTGCGAATGCACACCCCCGGAGGCAGCAGGTGATGGCTCAAGTACTTGAGTCTCTGCTACCCACCTGGGCAACCTGGACTGAATTCCTGGTCCTGGCCCTGTCCCCCCAACTCCAGGTCACTGTGGACACTTTGAGGGTGAACCAGAGGATGCTCTCTTGCTCTTTCTCTTCCTCTCTCCCAATGTTTTAAAAATTATTTTAAATTTTTTTTTGAAACTGTAATGTATGCAAACCCTTACACCACACGTAAGCTCAATGAGGGTGAGGCATGTGTGTGTGTGTGTGTGTACCGATTCTTGGATACTACAAGGGCCCAAGGACTAGGTCTTGTGGGGCTACAGCAGTCAGATTTCCCTGCGCCTCAATCAGCTGGGGCACCTGTTAAACTCATGTGCCCAGGCCCTGCCTCTTGGGATTTCAATTCTGTTACCCAGAGTGGAGACCAGGGCTCTGTGTGTATGGGGAAAGATGGATACAGGAGTCGACAGCCAGGAGCGAAGAACTTTGGGAGGCAAAGTGGGAGAGCATCAGAGTTTCCGGTGTGTGGTATGCAACGTGAACGTTCTTCCTCCTCGCCCTACGATTGGGGCAGCAAGTAATTGGTGCTTCAGACGGCGCTTGGTGAGCTGGATTCCCCGGGGTGGCATGTAGGGCCGTATGTGGCTTACAAAACCAGCTACTTGAAAGCAGAGACTTGTTGGTACTTGCGGGGAACACGGGTTGAGAGCTGGTGAGTGGGAGCGGAAGAGCTGATTGTGACTGGCAAAGAATCGCCTTGCTCGTGGAAATGTAGGCTGCATCCAGCCAGAAAGGAGACACGCCGAAAACAGAGCTTGGACAACGCAGGCTGAGAAAGACATCCCCACGGGGGTGCAGCCCTTTGCGTCCTGAGGATATGGTGGGTGGGGGAAGGGTCGCAGTCCTGAGCTACTCCCCGGTGAAAAACAGTGTAGCTTGGTTTATTGTTTTTCTCTTCTTAAATCACCTAAAGATTTGTAAGTCACTCAGGCTACATAATCATAGTCGTTGGAGTTAAACATCGCTTCTTAAGGAAACAACAATGAAGGCAGAGAAAAAGAACTGTTGAAAAGGCAAGAGAGCCGATTGAGGCAGAGCCCAGAGGGGCTGAGAGAGAACAGAGAGAGGCTGGAGGAGCTGGCTGGCAGGGAGGGCAGCTGAGCACGGGAGGAGCCCCGGGGGGAGGGGAGGCTTGAGACAACAGAGACCTGCACTGTCCACTGGCCAGCTCTGTGCCCTTGACCTGGCCTTGACTGGGGCACTCTTCCGTTAGGATTCCATCAGAGAAGCAGGACCACTAGGAGACCCCTGGGGAGCACTGTGCATGTGGACACGTGTGGGTTGTCCTAGTCTACAGACCGGAAGCCATGGAATCAATAGAAACGTCTCCAGGGCTAGAGGCTGCAGAGTCCAAGCAGATCCTGGGCCTGGTGAAGACCCTTCCTGGGTCACAGACGGCCGTCTTCTCCCTGGGTCCTCACATGGAGAAGGGGCACAGGAGCTCTCTGGGGACTCTTTACAAAGGCGTGAACCCCAGCATAGTGGCACCACTCCCATCGCCTCATCAAAACCTGCCCACCCCCCACCCCTGGAAAAGCTCCACCTCCGGAGACCCTCACGCTGGGGACTAGGTTCCAACGCACAAAGCGTTCAGCCAATAGCGGATATGGGACTAGGTTTAGATTTATTTTTTCAGTGATTGGTTGCAGAAAACTGGATCTTATATAATTGTAGGAATTAATGAAGGACCCTCTGCAAGGCTGCTGTCTGCGATCTGATGCTGCAGCCAGGCAGGAAGTCCAGAAGGAAAGATGGAAGGGAGGGAAGTAGGGGCGATGAAGGTGAGAAACAGCTGAACCCACAACCCCAGGCTGCAGCTGCTCCGTTCTGTTGCCTCTCACCCGAGTAGCCTCAATATGGAGGTAAACATGCACCTGCCAGGAGACGGGGCATGTAAAAGGAGAATCTGGGTTGGCACTGCTTCCCAGGCAGGAGCTGGGCCAGGATATGACAGCAATGTGTGTGAGCTGCCAATGCCGGCTGCTCCACCACAGCCCACTCTCCAGCCAGAGTCTCTACCACAGCCCACTTCTGAAGGTCATAGAAAAGAGGATTCTGGGAAATGTAGTTCAGCCCTACCAGCTGACCCCCCAACCAAGGCACTATAGCGCTTCAAATGTTACAGGTGTTTGGGGAGCTTGGATGGGAGAGGGGAGTTAAGCTGTGGTTTTACTCTTTATTAAATAGAAGAAACATAATATTATTAAAGGCTAATTTATATTTAAACATGAAATAATGACTCTCATATGCATATGCCAGAGATGTTCTTCCCAAGCCATGAAGTTCTAGAGAGAACCAGAAGTTTACATGCAATTGATTCAAAGGAGAAGTTGAAAAAGAAAGGTGCAGATGATCAGGATTCTTAAAATAAACGTGCTCAGGCACACCGGGTTCTAGTCCTGGTCGGGGCGCCGATCCTGTCCCGGTTGCCCCTCTTCCAGGCCAGCTCTCTGCTGTGGCCAGGGAGTGCAGTGGAGGATGGCCCAAGTGCTTGGGCTCTGCACCCCATGGGAGACCAGGAGAAGCACCTGGCTCCTGCCATCGGAACAGCGCGATGTGCCGGCCGCAGCGCGCTACCGCGGCGGCCATTGGAGGGTGAACCAACGGCAAAAAGGAAGACCTCTCTGTCTTTCTCTCACTGTCCACTCTGCCTGTCAAAAATAAAAATAAAAATAAATAAATAAACGTGCTCAGTGGATACAAAAGTGGTCAATAGCCGGAGTCCAGCAGTCGCATGCTACCAGACGTGAATCATGTGTATTTCTAGAGACAACAGTCATTGGCATCAATAGCAGTTTTCTGTAACTTCCACAGCTATAAATGAGGAAAGCAAGGCACAGAGAAGCAGAGTCAGTCACCCGAGAACACAAAGCTGGTAAACATCAGATCTGGGATTCAAGTCCAGGCTTACGTATTCTGCCATATTGCATCCAACCTGCAGCGGCAATGCCCTGTGGTAGCCAAAGGGAATATTTCACCTGATAGTGGTTAAGATTTCCAGCCAATGCTTTGTAAGGGGATGGGGTACGCCCACTCTTGGTTTTATGTATGGTTTCCATCAGTTCTCCCCTTAATAAGTCAGATTCACCTCCACTGCTCTCCGCTCCTTACCCCTGCCAAGAGGTGGCCGTTACAGCTAATCGCCAGATATTTTCCTTTCTTAAAGGGAAAGCTACTAATGTAGGGAACTTTGAATTCCTGGGGTTTTTGGAGGTTGCAGGAGAAGAAGAGAGAGAAAGAAAGTAGGGAAGAGAAGAGAAAACAGATCAAGAGAGACAGCTCCGCGTTGGGAAGAATCTTGGTGAGCAAAACTCTAAATGTAAAACTCGAAATGTCCAGTGCAGAATCTGATTGGGTTTCTGTGTGCCATGAGCCCTCTCTACATCCGTGGAATCTTCAGAGAAAATGACATTGTGTTCATGTACAGAGCTGCTGCGTGCTATTTGCAGAGAGTGCTTAGAAGAGTAGACCCTCTGGACAAACCAGCACGCCGGGGTCCTGTTTTACACAGCTGGGCTGAAGATTCTTGAAATTAAACACAGCCCAGCTCTGTATCCACGGGTTCTGTGTCCACGTGATCAAAACAGCCACAGATCAGAAATATTTACAGAAAAGTTGCATCTAGAGTGAACATGGACAGATTTTTGTTCTTGTCCTCATTCCCTAAGCAATGTAATACAAAAACTATGTACAGAGAATCATGTATTCTAAGTCATCTAGAGAGGATTTGTAATTAGAGATGCAGGTGATAGGCAAACACGACAGGGTTTCAGTTAAGGGACTTGAGCATCCCGGAGACTGGAGATGAACAAGAGGTCCAGGAGCCAATTCCTCCACAGACTCCAAGGGACAATTGTATGTAAAGTGGTTAACTCAGAGGAAACACTCAGTAAAAAGGGAAAATGGAGGCAGGAAGACAGGAACAGGTAGACACACCTGAGAAAGAGAGCAGGTGCACAGGGGATCGGAGGGGCAGAGGAGCAGTGGGAAAGAAACCCGTGTAGGAACAGGGAGCAACGGAAAAGTCCCAAAAGACAGCCACCCTGCAAACTCCAGAGCTAAGCCAGCCTGCCTCATGCTTCCCCGAATCCCCAGCAGAGTCCACACACGATGTTACTGGAATTCTTAAAAAATGCGTGCCTCAGCCGGTGCCGCGGCTCGCTAGCCTAATCCTCCGCCTGCGGCGCCAACACCCCGGGTTCTAGTCCAAGTTGGGGCGCTGGATTCTGTCCTGGTTGCTCCTCTTCCAGCCCAGTTCTCTGCTGTGGCCCAGGAAGGCAGTGGAGGATGGCCCAAGTCCTTGGGCCCTGCACCCACATGGGAGACCAGGAAGGAAGCACCTGGCTCCTGGTTTCGGATCGGTGCAGCACGCCGGCTGTAGCAGCCATTTGGGGGGTGAACCAACGGAAGGAAGACCTTTCTCTCTGTCTCTCTCTCTCTCTCTCACTGTCGAACTCTGCCTGTCAAAAAAAAATGCATGCCTCCCATGGACAAGAGCACCTACAGACACATGGATATAAACTAGACACATTAGACATGCTGTCTACGGGGAACTGGGAAAGACGCAATGCAAGGGGATTAATCAAATCATAGTGATAAAACAAAAGGGAGTTTTGCCGGCCTGTTGGGCAAGAAGGACTGTGATTAGCTCAACTTTTGGTCCATGGGGTTGGGAAAGAACAGAAGAAAGGAGTAAGGAAAGAGGGAGAGAGAAGGGGGGAAGCAGAAGGAAGGAGGGAAGAGAGATGAGGGATGGATGGGTAGTTGGTGGTTGGGTAACAGATTCCCAGAAATGTGGGTTGGCTGCAGGACGAGGTGAACTGTAGAAGCTTTTTCAAGTCTTGAACTGGGATTGAGAGTTGGCCAAGGATAAAGAAAAGCTGGCACCACCAGCTGCCTCAAAAGAGAGTGACCCCCAGCATCCCAGGGATGGAATGGAAAGATATATTGAAACCCTTGTCGTGCCTTGTGGATTTTGAACCACCTGGAAATGTTGCCTAATCGAAAATAAAAAATAGTCATGATTTTAAGCCAGGTTTGTACTGGTCGTGGGAGACACTTCCAAGTGCAAATACATTTTCTCCTTTGCAAATATTTTGGAAACTCTCTTTTCTTGAAGGCCAGCGTTTGCATCCTTCACAGCCCTGGAAGTGATTGATGGCACTCGGCCTTCTCCAGGTACCTCCCAAGGGCAGTGCACACAACAATCCAAACCGAATACTGCACAGCTCTAGGGGCTACCGGTTCCATTGATTGCATCATAAGCAGGTTGTTCAGTGTCCAACCTACTCAGTCTTACATGGTGACACTCTCCTTCCATGTCCTACCCGTCCCCAGTATATAAAAGAATCATCAAGTCCAAACCCCCTTCCTTGCATCCAAGAGGGAGTTTATGTTTGTTGTTTGCCTGTTGGTTTTCAAGTGTGGAGCAAGAAAGCAAGTCTCAACCCGAAGAGCTCAACTTCCCTCTAACCCAGCACTTGGGTTCCTCGCCCTTGCTAACCATCCCTCACCACCAGTGAATCAACTCTGCCCACAACAGCTAATGATGATCTGAAGGTTTGTTCCGCCTGCTTGGCGGAATTTTTGAGGAGTGCATTCAGGCAAAGGGAGCTGGCAGCATCCTGACGGCTCAGGATGTGAGGTTGTTGTTAGGGGATCAGAAAACAGCTGCCTCTCTGGGGCGCCTAGACAGCACATCGCGACTGCCCTGTCTTCTGTCCCCAACATAAAGTCTTCGCAGATGAGGTCCAGCCTGACTCCTACTGGGTCACCCAAAGAGAGCTCCCCTTCCTTCCAGTTGTCACAGTGTCTGCAGGGCCACCACAAGAGTCCTTATTCCCCGGCATCCCCCAGCCACAAGCTGAAGCCCCAACGTTAGACATGGCTCCTGCGGGTCTGGTCCCGCCTTCTCTCTGCCTTCCCTCCCAGGCTGAATCATCGTCCTGGTCTCCGTACATGCTGACCTCTCCTCCAAGAAGGCCTTTCCTGGAACAGTGACTGGTTCCATCAACTAGGGCACACTCTGCCAAGAAGCCGTGACCAATGGGATGGACATTGTGGCACTGCTTAGGATGTCTACGTCCCATCTTGGATTGCGCAGGTTTCAGTCCTACCTCTGCCTCTGATCCAGCTTCCTGCTCAATTCAGGACTCCCATATGGGTTGCAGAGGCCCAAACGGCTGCCTTCCAGGGGTCTACATTAGCAGGAAGCTGGAAGTGGAAGTGGAATCGGATGTTGAACCTAGGCACTGTAATATGAGGCATGGGAGCCTTGATCTGATATCCTACCCACTAAACCATGGGTAGAGAGGCCGCAAGTAGGCTTCTCCTCTCCTCTGCTCCCCTCCCCTTCCCTCCCCTCCCTTCTCCTCTCCACTCCTCTCCTCCCCTCCCTATCTCCTCCCTCCCCTCCCTTCTCCTCTTCTCTCCTCTCCACTCCCCTCCTCCGCGCCCCTCCCCTCCCTCTCCTCCATTCTCCACTCCTCCCCCCATCCCCTCCCTTCCCCTCCCCTCCCTTCTCCTCTCCTCTCCTCTCCACTCCTCTCCTTCCCTCTCTATCCTCTCCCTTCCCCCTTTCCTCCCCTCCCCCTTTCCTCCCCTCCCCTCCCCTTCTCCTCTCCTCACCTCTTCCCTCTCTGTGTGTCTCTCTCTGCCTTTCAAATACATAAAAATAAACAAATAGGGCCGGCGCCGTGGCTCAACAGGCTAATCCTCTGCCTGCGGCGCTGGCACCCCAGGTTCTAGTCCCGGTTGGGGCGCCGGATTCTGTCCCGGTTGCTCCTCTTCCAGCCCAGCTCTCTGCTGTGGCCCGGGAGTGCAGTGGAGGATGGCCCAAGTGCTTGGGCTCTGCACCCCATGGGAAACCAGGATAAGCACCTGGCTCCTGCTTTTGGATCAGCGCGGTGCACCAGCTGCAGCGCACCAGCCACGGCAGCCATTGGAGGGTGAACCAACAGCAAAGGAAGACCTTTCTGTCTGTCTCTCTCTCTCACTGTCCACTCTGCCTGTCAAAATAAATAAATAAATAAATAAATAAACAAATAAACATTTTTTAAAAAAGAAGATAGAGTAAGTGTCCAAAAGCAAAGTACTTAGGCAATAAGTATCTCCCACTTTCCAGGACTATGTGGGTGCAAATATTAGTTCAACAGGAGTGTCAAATTGTTAAGTCAGCAACAGAAGTCACTGTGTACTTACATCCCATGTGAGATCTGTCCTTAATGTGTTGTCTAATGTGCAGTGATGCTATAACTAGTACTGAAACAGTATTTTTACACTTTGTGTTTCTGCGTGGGTACAAACTGATGAGATCTTTACTAATTATATACTGAATCGATCTTCTGTATATAAAGATAATTGGAAATGAAAAAAAAAACCTGGTGTTAAATTGGAAATGGCATAGAAAATTAATTAATTTAAAAAAAATATTATGTAGGATCTCTGTCTTTAATGTGCTGTACACTCTTATTTAATGCTATAACTAGTACTTCAACAGTATTTTTTTTCACTTTGTGTTGCTATATGGGGGCAAACTGTTGAAATCGTTACCTAATATATACTAAACTGATCTTCTGTATATAAAGAGAATTGAAAATGAATCTTGATGTGATTGGAAGGGGAGAGGGAGCGGGAAAGGGGAGGGTTGTGGGTGGGAGGGAAGTTTTGGGAGGGGGAAGCCATTGTAACCCATAAGCTGTACTTTGGAAATTTATATTCATTAAATAAAAGTTTAATTAAAAAAATATATTAGTTCAAATTACTGCATGTGAGTCAGCTGGCAGGGATCCACATACGGTTCCAGAGGTTGACAGAGATGCTCTTTGGGATGCACTGCGGATCCCGTCGGCCAGATACCTGGCTTCAGGGAAGCTTGGGGCGGGTATATCCTCTACTCAAAGTGAGAGAGAGGCAGACCATTATCTGGTGGTCCCAGTGAACCGGACCTTCCAATCTGTGCCTGCTGCACT
Organism: Lepus europaeus; assembly: GCF_033115175.1. Taxonomy (NCBI): domain Eukaryota; kingdom Metazoa; phylum Chordata; class Mammalia; order Lagomorpha; family Leporidae; genus Lepus; species Lepus europaeus. The sequence continues at coordinate 12,667,579 of NC_084847.1, forward strand.
GGGTGTGCCCCCTCTTCTCTGTTCCTTGGGTGGAGGATCTCTCTGAGAAAGCAGTCATTCAGGCTGCTACAGCCGTGATAAAATGAGCCACAGCTTTACAAACGAATGCTAGCAGGTATAAGCCAGGCCATTTTACCTTAACGTGGCAAAGTCAAGGAGATCACAGTGAAATGGTTCTGTAGCTTCTATCGATGGTAAAACATGCTGCGAGTAACATTATATACTAGAAGTGTTGCTGTTAAGGACAAATGTTGTGAACTGCATATTTCCTGTATGAATTAAGGTAGGGTCAGTGTTGGCACTGTAGTAATATTCACCTCTTGTGATGCCATCATGTATAAACACACACACCCTCTCCATCTCCTCTTCCTACAGATCTCAATATCAACATCGCTTCCCAGTTAAGTCCTCCCAGACTCCCAGCCATATATTCCCACATCTTTCCAGTCCTCTCACGTTATAATAGGTACTGTTGGCTGCCTACCCGGAATCCCAAGCCCTCCCTCTTATCGCTTCCAATAGAACTGGGTTGTGTCAAGCATCCATACTTCTCCCCTGATTTAGGACAATGGTAAAACCATTCTTGTGGTGGTGGATAGACCTTAATTAGACTTAACCAATCAGAATAAGGTATGCCCTCTGGCAGCTGCTATTGGTCCAGGAAAGGTCACACGTTCTCAGTTGGCCAATTAGATTGGAGAGAAAGGAGATGGTTTAGGCATAGCATGGACATTTTAGCTCCTCTCCTACTAGAACAAAATGGTGAAGCAGAGAGCTTTCAGTACATTGGAGTCCATCTTGGACCTACAGGGAGGACCAGGATGAGGCCAGCTCCAGGAGGGCACAGCAGAAGGATAGAAAGAATCATCTCTTGACATCATTAACCACCCCCTTGCTCAGCGCCTACCCTACACGTGGACTTCTAGCTCTGGGTGATTGGTTTATTCCTAGGCAAGTTTTAATCAAGAATCTCTGCTGATAGAGCCAAAAGCATTCCAATAAATGCATCTATTATCCATACACTATTATTTCGTTGGCTTAATTACCTTCTGCCTACAATTTTTTCCCATTCGACACTGTTCTCTATGATAACAGAGACAGTCTTATTCATCATAGATTCTCCAAAGCCTAACAGAGTGGACAGCTCACAGCAGGTCCTCCACAAATACTTAGAACTGGACGGACAGCATCTCCCATGCTTTAGGAATGGGGAGGGGGAGGAGTGGACTTCTGACAAACACTGGGGTAGACTCTGAGACTATCCCCACTGTGCGTGCCTCTGCTGAGCACTGTTGCTGATGTACCTTTGTCGCTGTTGCCAACTGGATCAAGGGATGAGCTGCAGGACGCCCTGCCCCCACACGCACCTTGGCGTTTGAAAGACCAGCTGGAGCAGGAGGGTGACCCTCACCTTCCCCTCGCCCTGCTGCCCCGAAGCAGGTCATAGCAGAGTTCTCCATGGCTAGGTGTTTGGCCTAGGGATCGCCAGCTGACTCCAGCTTCCCTCTAACACAAATCCAGGGAGTCAGCAACGATGGTACAAGTGAACGGGTTCCTGCCAGGCACGTGGGCGGGTTGTGTTGCGTTCCTGGCTCTTGGCTTCTGCCTCTGGTCAGGGGCCATTGTGGGATTTAGGGAGTGAACTAGCAGGTGAGAGCCCTTGCTCTCTCTCCCCCTCCCTCCGTCTTAGCCTTCTTCCCTGCAGTAAGTGAAATCGAGCTCATAGACCTTTATTCCACAAGTGCCCTCCCTATAGCTAGGGGAAAGGATCGCTCTGCCTAGGAGCAGAGAAGAATCTGCACAAATCAGCCTGAGTTCCTCCCCGCTGATCACCAGATCCTACCTCTGTGTCCACTCATGCCTCCACACAGCTGTACACTCTTCATCAAGAGTAAGTACCCACGGCTCACTAGGCTAATCCTCCACCTGCGGCGCCGGCACCCCAGGTTCTAGTCCCGGTCGGGGCGCCGGATTCTGTCCCGGTTGCCCCTCTTCCAGGCCAACTCTCTGCTGTGGCCCGGGAAGGCAGTGGAGGATGGCCCAAGTCCTTGGGCCCTGCACCCGCATGGGAGACCAGGAGAGGCACCTGGCTCCTGGTTTCGGATCAGCGCGGTGCGCCGGCCGCAGCACGCCAGCCACAGCAGCCATTGTGGGGTGAACCAACGGTAAAGGAAGACCTTTCTCTCTCTCTCTCTCTCTCTCTCTCTCTCACTGTCCACTCTGCCTGTCAAAAACAAAAAACAGTAAGCACCCAAACACCCAGGTGTCCCTGTTTCCTTTGGGTCTTGATTTCTAAAGGTTCTTGGTCATGTCAAACTTAAACAAATTTGTATTCTTTTCTCTTGTTAATCTGCCTTATGTTGTTGGGGCCTTATCAGGGAGCCAGCCATGGGTGAGAAAAGAAATCTCTTATTTTATTTTCATTTCACGTTTTATTTATTCATGAACTAAGTTATTCAGAAAGCCAGAAATATATGTGAGTGTGTCAGGCAAGAAAAGGCATCAGTCATGTGGGTGACAGTCAACCACAAGCCAAAATTCACCATTACTCTAACTCTGCCTCTGTGCACTTGTACACAAGCTTCTAGCACCACCCAACACGTTTAGTCTCAGACCAAGAGGTATAAACCAGAATGAGACATCCACAATGGGGCTACAGTCTTCCCGACTGTACTAGTTAGGTGATGCTGTCTAACAAACTACCCCAAAGTTTTAATCAGCAGCCATGCATGATTTCAGTGGCAGTGGCTCAGGAATGTGGAGAAGCTCAGCTTCATAGTCAAGGTTTCTCGTGAGATCACCAGCAAGCCATCAGCTGCAGCCACCTCTAACATTCAATCACATGGCCATTGGCAGGAGGCATCAGCCCCTCGCCACAGGGCTGCTCGCAGAGTGGCTTCCCCAGAGAGAGAGAATCAGGAAGGAGGAAGCGCACGCATCCAAGAAGAAGCCAAGAACCTACTTGTAGAGAAGACATCCGGCCACTTCTGCCATCGTCTATCCATTAGAAGGCAGGCTTCGAGCCCAGAAGACACTCGATGGGAGGTGGCTTCAGCATCCGTGTTTTAAACCACACTAACACTGAATTCTTTCTCTCTCCCACTGACTGTTTATCTCCTGGGGTTAAGGGAGCCACAGCTCAGAGGCAGTCATGAGTGCATCGTTGTTATCATCATCACCACCATCATCATCACCACCATCATCACCATCATCATCACACAAGAGAATGACCACATTGATCGCTACCACTGTCTGGCCCGTGTGTCAGGCAGCACGTTAACTGCTTCACATTATCAGGCAGGTACTATTATTGTGCCTACTAATGGTTGAGGAAACAAACCCCTGGGGCAGTTACATGACTCATGCGCTGTTACATAGCTACTGAGTGCACAAACCAGAATTGAACTACAGAGTGAACGCTTCTAACCACTACTCTACACTGCCCCCCACTGGCCAATTAAGGAAACTCCACTTGTCCCAGTGCTGTGGATCCAAGTATCTCAAATTTCATTCCAAGTCCTTGCCCCACAGAGATAAGAATGCAAAGCAGGGGTGTAAATACAGTGCATAAGTAAGAGCAGGATTTATTTAAAAGAGAGAGAGTGACTATATGTTCACCTGTGCGTGTGGGCAACCCCACATGGAGAGATGCTGTACCGTGAGTGGGCCAGGGGATTGCCTAGGAGCAGAGAGAGTGGGAGGGGCCCAAAGAAGGACCCAAAAGCATGACCCAGAAGCCCAAAGTAAAGGAGCTGCTCCCATGTTGTCAGTCTCTTTCATGAGGTAGGGGATGGTGCCCTCACTGGATATACAAACAGAGTGGAGTTTAGCATGCGAGGTTTCTAGGAGGTTCATGGTGCCTCCATGTGGTCATCCAGTTGTCTCCTCCTTCCTGGTCCCAGATGAAACACAGGTGCATCATGGGGAAGTGGGCATACCGGATTGACAGATAAGGGATTGGAGTTAATTGGAATACAGAGCTGTGCAGCCAAGTCGGTTCCTAAAGCCAACGGCCCACCACTGGGGAAAATAAAACCATCAACTTTGACATCAGAAGGCCCCCGTCACTTGAAGGAAGGGTGAGAGCATTCTCAAGAATGGAGCCAGAGGAATAAGAGATATTCAAGCACACCCCCCAGCGCATGCAAATCTACGCAGATATATGCAAATGAATGTAGGCAGCTGTGCCGATCTATGTAAAGAACCATGTCCTAAAAAGCAAAAAAGAAAAGGAGGGTGGAAGGAGGTCAGCTTTTCAAAACGTGATTCTCCCTGATCTTGATGTCCCTTGGGTTAGGGACCGCCAATGAGAAAAAAGAGGAAAGCCTTCCGACTGTAAGAAAAGGCCTGCCAGACGTTTGCAGGCGTTCAGATACCTGAGAGAGGGAGAAGCCCAGCTGACTCAGCTCCCAAAGAGCTGCCAGATTTGATAAATTAGTAAAAATCAGTAAAGAAAAATCCCATTTGAACACAAGTGCCCGTTTTCTTGTGCATCAGGTGAATTAACAAAACCGAACTGGAAACCTAGCCGTCCAGTGCAATCATTCTCAAACCAGCTGTGCATTTGAATTGCCAGGGTCCTATTTCAAGGGGACACTCCTGTGCCCCTCCTGGAACCTCATGAGGCAGGGTTTGGGGGTAGGAGTCAGCCATGCTGGAAATGAACATTTTAAAAACACATCCCAGGGCCGGCGCCACGGCTCACTAGGCTAATCTTCCACCTGCGGCGCTGGCACCCCGGGTTCTAGTCCCAGTCGGGGCACTGGATTCTGTCCCGGTTGCTCCTCTTCCAGTCCAGCTCTCTGCTGTGGCCCAGGAAGGCAGTGGAGGATGGCCCAAGTCCTTGGGCCCTGCACCTGCATGGGAGACCAGGAAGGCAGCACCTGGCTCCTGGCTTCAGATAGGCACAGTGCACCGGCCGCAACAGCCATATGGGGGGTGAACCAACGGAAGGAAAACCTTTATCTCTGTCTCTCTCTCTCACTGTCTAACTTTGCCTGTCAAAAAAAAAACACATCCCAGATGATTCTAAACCAGGGTGTCCATGGACCACCTTTTGAGAACATTGGCATTGAAAAAACACAGTTTCTGAGAGCAAGCAAATCTGGATTTGAACCTCGGCATGACACTCACTAACCATGTGACCTTGCATTGTCAACAGTGTCCCTCTCTTCTCTTGCGAAATGGAGCTAATTGTATTCTCCCTCTCCAACGGCTCCTGTGAGGACTCAACAGGATAATTCGTTTAAAAGGCTTGGCACGATGCCTGACACACAATTGAAAAAACAACTCACTAAATAGTTGGTGCTGTTACGGTGGGCAGTCCCAGATGAAATCCCTCACTGGGTTTCCAAGCTGGCTCAGGAGACAGGGCTTGTGTCATAGTTGCACAGCCTGTAAATGTTACAACCGGAAGTGGAGGCCCAGAATTCTGTGTCTTTAACCACTAGTGTAGCCTTCACATGACCTTTACCTCTCATTCCACCTGTCACTGACCCGCCCCACCCTTCCCAGGGAGGCAGAGCAGTGCACCTTGGCTGGGAAGTGGGCGAGTGTCTAAGCTCCATTGTCCCTTTGCTGCCTTTGGGGTGGATTTAAGATGTTACCTCCTCCTTCTTCCTCTTCCTCTTCCTCTTCCTCCCTTTCCATTGCCTTCCCCTTTTTCTCTTCTTTTCCTAACCTCCCCTCCCCCTCTTATCACAGCCCTGAAAAGGATCTCAAGTTCTAGACCTCTAGACCAGAGCAGGGAGAGTAAGGCTGCTGGGGCCCACAGATCCAAGCCGTGTCCTGCAAACCAGGCCAGCCAGCAACACACTTGACATTTTGATCTCTGACCCCTGGGTCTGTTAATTTCTCAACCAGTCCAAAACCCACAGAGCAAAGAGATGGCCTGACCCTACCACCTAGTGTCTGCCTTCCGGACGCCTATTCGCATCCCCAGAGGGCAAGCTCCCTCGCCAGCCGCTGTCTGACTTCGCAGATTCCCACTGAGATTGGTGATTCAGGCCTGATTATCCATGGCAACCATACTCGCACACTCACTCACTGCACGCTGTCAAGTCTTCCTTTCGTGGTACACCCTCTATATTTGCTTGAATTATGACTTTTCCCCGTCAGTTCTTAGTCCGGTGGGTTGGTGTGCACAAATGCAACAAACAGAGCAGCCATCGTAAGTGACGCCTCTGAAGGAGGAGCCCCAGCCACAGCCTATTAGCAATTAATAATTGGGTTTTGAAGCATCTTTCAGAGCTTGTACTCCATGTTTATAAACAACAGCGCTGCCTGATCAACTCCCGTAACAGCAGCTGCAGCATCCCGGGGGGGGGGGGGGGGGGTGCAGTCTGCGTGCCGAGCACTCTAAGAAGCTCCGTGGCTACGAAGGTGATGCCCAGAGTCGGCCAGCTACAAGTCACGTGACCGGGATTCACACATGTGCGTGTGTGTATCAGTAAGTAGAGTTCATTAAATAACAAATTTAAATTAACTAAATAAGTGGTGCTTCTTAAAGTGCTTTGCACTCTGATATAAATATGCATGTAATATTAGCTGAATTAATTATAAAGTTGTTCTTTCATGGTCAGTAGACCTCTGAGCAGACAAACAGTGGTATTCAAGAGCTCCGTCATTCGCCTTCCCTGCAGTGCACCGGGGCTCTTGTAGTCAACCAAACACAACCCAAGTGGTGGGGTACTGTTTCCGCGCCAGGTTACAGAGGCCGCAACTCCTGTGTTGTTAGCGGAGTCTCTCGTACCGCATAGCTTGCACTTCCCAGCAGGGCCGGCTGCCATGTTGGAAAGGACACGTGGCAACACACAGGTGGAACAGAGGCCCCTGCTCCTGCAGCCAGGGCGTGCAACCAGCCCCTGCAGCAACCAGAGGGGCTGGAAAGCAGACCCCAGCTTGCTCGGCTGAGCTTTGCAATGTCTGAAGCCCCAGCTGATGTTGGATTGCAGCCTACGCCACGGTACCCGGCTAGCACTGCCCGAATTCCCAACCCACCCAAGCCGTAAGATACTGAATGTGCGTGCCTCTACTTCGCTGAGTCCTGTGGCGCGTTATTAAGCAGCGACAATGAGTTATGTTATTCAATCCTTGATGCATTTATGCATTCGCTGGAGCTCTCCTCTGGGCCAGGCAGCAGACCAGAGGAGAGACACACAAACAGCCAGGCCTGCTCTGCAGCCCATCTCTCTCTAAGCAGGGTCCTACGTGCGTGTAAACGAGACCAACTCACCACCCACAAGAGAGGATGTGCAATCCACGCATGAGGAGGCAGGGCTTGTCCATGCAGGAGTAGCTGTGGCAAAGTGTAAATCCTAAGTATGAAAAAATGTAGATTTTTAAGTTAAAACTTAAGGGTAAAAATTAGGTTAAAATACAGGAGAAAGGAAAGACAGAAACACATCCATCAACAGGAGAATGGCAGAATAAAGAAAAAAGAAAATTAAAATATAATTATAGTCACAGTCCATGAAGTACTTGGCAGCCATTAGGGATAATGAAATAAACCAGTATCTATTGACATGGAAAAAACTCTAAGACACACTGCCGGCTGGGATTGGGGAAAAAAAAAAAAAGCAGTATCAGAAAGAACGATTCAATAAGACACTCATTACATTTGAAAGATAATCCACCGTGCACACGCATACCCATGGACACACAAACACAGTTACAGTCAGTGGGAAAAATGTGCAGAAACAGTACAATAGCGATTGAGGGCATAGACTGTTTTTAAATTTTTTTATTCATGTTCATTTTTATTTGAAAAGCAGAGAGACAGATGAAGAGAGATCTTCCATCTGCTGTTTCAGTCCCCCAAAATGCCCACAACAGTTGGGGCTGGGCCAGCCTGAAGCCAGGAGCCCAAAACTCCATCCATGTCTCCCACGTGGGTGGCAGGGACCATCATCTGCTGCCTCCCAGGGAGCACGTTAGCAGGGAGGTAGATCAGAAGTAGAGCATCCAGAACCCGAACCAGACACCCTAATATGGGATGCAGGCACCCCAAGCAGCAACTTAACCACAGTACTAAATGCCCACCCTGGAAACAAGCCCTTAGCCAGACGTCCCAGGCCTCGACTTCCGGTTATGCCATTTACAGATTGTGCAACCTTAGGAATGTTTTCTAAATTCTTTGAGCCTCAGCTTTTTCATCTGTAAAATGGGGTTATAATGGTATCTACATCACAGGATTATTGTGAGGACTCGATGAGCCAATATAAGGCTGTGCATATGAGGTCCTTAAGAAGAGGCCCCTGGGATGAGCAGTGGTTGTTGTCATTCCTACCCCTAGTGTCTGGAAGCGAATACACAAAAGTCAAGACAAGGGTTCCCTTGACACATGAACTGGCACGAGCGTGGAGGGACATTTCAGGAGTTATGTAATCCACCATCAGAATCAGCCAATCGCAGGTGCTCAGATGGTAGAGGGCACAGAGCCGCAAGTTCTCTGTTCGCAGTGAAGGTGAGGAGATTTCCAAAGCGGGGTCCCCGGAATCTGGCTTCCAACCATCCCCCTGCTCGCCAACGTCTCCTCCGTGTCCTCTGTTTTCTCGACTGTCCGGTGGGGTCATGGCAGCTCACAGCCTGCGCCATTGCCATTGGGCCTGGCCGTGTGGCTCTGGGCAGTGGTGGGAGGGGAGGGGGATATGATGGGGGTCTTAGTAAAAACTTTAAAGGTATTGTCCATTTCTACCAACTCCCTCACTCTTCCCTTGGTCCCAAATGGCACATTTCGGAGATGGATCGTCCTAGGTGGAGCTTGCTCTCCACCCTGAACCCAGGAAGGAAAGCTTTGTGGTTGTAACCTACTGAAATTTTGGAGTTATTTGATGTTGTAACAAAGCTGATGGCCACGAGGGCTTAGCACATCCTAGGCGCTGTTCTCAGGGCCTCCCATCCCTGGGGCTGGAGTGTGTGTGTGTGTGCCAGGAGCCACGTGCTGGAAACGTGAGCCCCCGGCCAGCAGTGAGGAGAGGGCGGGCTCTGAGGAGGTGATTAGGCCCGGGTGGGTCACGGATCCAGTCGTGTCACTATATACCAGTGAGCTACATACCAGTCAGGACAGGGAAGGCCACGCTACAGTAACAACAGCAAAAACTTCCAGGGACTCCGCGGCTCCGCCGGAAGTGACCCTTAGTTCCTGCTAGGCATCTGAGGCCTGCTGGTACTCTGGAGTGGACGCTGCTCCTCGTTGTTCCTGCGGGATCCAGGGTGACCCAGGCGCCAGGCTGGACCGTGTGGTCACACTCTAGGAAGCACACATGGCAAACCACGCTGTGGTTTCTGCCTGGGAGTGACTGACGCACATCGTGGTGCTGCACGGCCTAACTTCAACAGGGCCTGGTGACTACGCTGCAACCCTGCCATGTCGCCCAGCCTCCAGAGTCCCTGGCTGCAGGAGCTGAGGCGCAGCCAGGTGAGGCCCGGCCCCAGGTCGCTCAAAGCTTCAGAACCTGCGTTTGAGCTCCGGTCTCCTCCATTCCACAGCCTCACCTCTGAATGCCCAAGTCTCTCTGCCTGGCCAAAATCGGTTTCTTCCAGGCCAGAGGACTTATGGCTCCCCTCGGGAAATGTCACCTCATTTTCCCACGTCCAGCTTCCTGCAGCTTAGAGATTGCAAACCTGAGCCCCGAGGGCTGGATTTGACACGCACGATGTTAAAAACATTCCTGAAGATTAATTGCAGGTATTTAAAGTTGAGTCTCCACCGAGGCACAAGCACCCACTGCTCCCTTTTCTAAACTCATGGGAAATTAAAAATCCTCCTACCAAGGTCCCATCTGCACACGGCTACAAGGGGACAGAAGCCATTGGGCGGCATTGGCTCTCCCGTTTCTCCTTTCCCGCCGTCTCCCGGGCCGATTCACGCCCTTGCCGTGCACTCCTCGGCCCAGCAGGGCTATGAACTTGGACCCTGAGGCAAGTTCTCCTCCACTCTGCTCAGAGAGCTTCGAGGCGGAAAAGCCTCTTCTTGCACCCAGCAAACAGAGGGGGCAGGGGCGTGAGGTCCTGTCCTCACAACCAAGCAAACAGGCCGCCTATTAGAAAAACTGAAACACAGTCATGAAGAGTGGTCCCAACCCCCAGAGCGAGCGGGTGAGACCCGCAGGAGCGAGCTGGAGGACAATCAAATTCAATAAATATGCATTTCATATCAGCAAGTTTTGCCGGCAGCTCATTAAACTGGAGTAATGAGTATGGGTTTGAGTGCCCTCTTAGCGCGCCGCGCCAGAAGGAGGGCCTCACTGGGGGACTCGAGCGGGGCATAAGAGGACATTCATAACAGCGGCTGCGGAGGCCTGGGAACGCCCCGCCATGCTACAAACTGTAGCCGGCGGAGGAGGAAATGGAGCAACACAGAACAAGCCGTGTTGAAGGCAGGCCAATTTGCCCTGCCCCTGGCCTGGCTGCTTCCTTCAGGAATGTTCTTGCTCCCCACCCCAGCACAGAGCTGCTGCAGACAGTCGTACAACTGTGGCATCCTAAGACGTGGCATTCCCCCGTGTCTAGGTGGAGTGGTGCAGTGCACATGTACAGCTGTCTGGGCCATGGAGCCTTCCAGGTTCAAATATCATGGCCTTCAAGAGCCTTTTCCAGGCCTGTGCCTCTGCCCTTTGCGGTCTCACTTTTGGGGTGCTTCTCCTTGCTCCAGTGAGCTCTCCCCTGACCAGCCCTTCCCTCCCCTCTCCACCCCAACATAAGTGAGTCCTCTCTTGTAATTCTCATAGCATCGCGTTCTTTCCTTCATGGCATTCAGCCTGATGTATCATTAAATATTTATCTCCGTCATTATTATTTCATGCCCGTCTTTGTAGCTGGGCTGCAACCTCCAGGACTTGATGTGTTCACTGCTACAGTCTCATACCCCGCACGTAGTAGGTGTTAACTTAATAGATAACTAGTGAGGGCCAGCGCCACGGCTCACTAGGCTAATCCTCCGCCTGCGGCGCCAGCACCCCAGGTTCTAGTCCCGGTTGGGGTGCCGGTTCTGTCCTGGTTGCCCCTCTTCCAGGCCAGCTCTCTGCTGTGGCCCAGGAGGGCAGTGGAGGATGGCCCAGGTGCTTGGGCCCTGCACCAACATGGGAGACCAGGAGGAAGCACCTGGCTCCTGGCTTCGGATCAGCGCAGCGTGCCAGCCGTAGCGACCATTTGGGGGGTGAACCAACGGAAGGAAGACCTTTCTCTCTGTCTCTCTCTCTCACTGTCTAACTCTGCCTGTCAATATATAACGAGTAAAACAAAGTAAATATCGCTTCGTTTACTACTTCACAGGCTAACAGAGGGCAGGGACGGGCCTTACGTGTGGTTGGATTCCCTGCAGGCCTGGCAAAGGCTTAGCACATAGTAGATGCTCAGGAGACATTGACCTGAGGAGTAAAGGTCGTGTGAGCTCCCGTGATCACATGAACTGAATTCACTGTGGCCTTTGCCATCACACACACCCCTTCCTGAACCTCACAGCTTCCGCCACGCTTCTGTCTCTCTGCAGTTGCTGCCCAAGAGGTCTTCGTGCACAACAGGTGCACGTGAGTTCCATCCCCTTAGATCACTACCTAGCTCAGGGGCTCCCAAACCACAGCTCACAGCTCCAACCCCGCCTATCGTCTGTTTTGTAAACAAAATTATGGTAGAATCCAGCCAAGTCCATTGTTCAGATGTGTGGGCTCAGCAAAAAGTCCAGGGGAAACTGCGTGGATTTTCAACTGTTTTGTTTAGCATCAAAGTGAACACCTTTCTTCCTTATATTTTAGAGTTGGGGGAGGGGGGAGAGAGAGGCAGAGACAGAGACAGAGACAGAGACAGAGATTCAGTCCACAAGTGCCTTCGACAGCCAGGACTGGGCCAGGCCTGCGTAGGAGCCCAGAACCCAGTGCACATCTGCGGTGAGAGTGGCAGGGACTCGACTGGCCCAGCCATCACGTCGCCTGCTGCCTCCCAGGGCTCACGGTATCAGGAAGCTGGGACTGGAAGCGGCCCCAGGACTGAGGGGTGGGCACTCCAGAATGGCGCACGGCATCTCAAGTGTTCCCGCAAGCTTCTGGACATGCCTCCGTGTTGCGTGCGGGCGCTTCTGTGCCGCAGCCACAGGGGTGCGCGGCCCCGGCAGATCACTTGACCCCCGAGGCTGGAAATGTTTGCTGCCTGGCCCTGCACAGAAAATCTTTCCCTTGAGCAAACCTTCTAACTCCTCTGAGTTTTCTTATTTGACCAAGGGCTTATGATACCTCATTCATCAGGCTGTTGGGAAGTTTTGCATACAGTAGGTGGTCCATAAATGCTGCTTTTCTCATCCTCTTCCCTTCTTTTGCAAACAGAATTCCAGTTCCTCTTCCTGAACCTTGGCAGAATTGCTGCTTTTGTTTACTCATTCAACAAACTTTTTTCAACACGTTTTATCTTATTCATTGGAAAGGCAGGAGACAGAGACAGAGAAAGGCAGAGAGAGGCAGAGAGAGAGAGAGAGAGAGAGAGAGAGATCATCCACCTACCTGTTCACTCTCCAAATGCCTGCAAAAACCAAGGCTGGGCCAGGCTGAAACCAGGAGCCCAGAACCCTCACATGGGTGTCCGGGACCCAAGCCCTTGAGCTATCAGCCACCTGCTGCCTCAGGGGTGCACGTCAACAGGAAGCTGGAATTGGAGCAGAGCCTGGGTTGGAACCCAGGCACTTCAGTAGAGGAAGTGTGTGTCTCAGGCGCTGTCTTCATCGCCGTACCAGACACTTGCCCCCAACAAACATTTATTGAGCACCAACTGTGTGCTGAGCGTTTTGTTAGGGACCATGGATATGAGGGTGAGCAAGACACAGCCTCCAGCCTCAGCCGGCTCCCGGTCTCTAAAGGGAGATGCAATCACCAGGCAGCCGAATCCCGGTGTGAAAGTGGTGGGCGAGCAGGAAGTTCAGGGGACTTTAGCGGCGCGCAGTGGGGCAGCTCATTGGCCCTGCGAGCCCAGAAGGCTGGAGGAAGTGACATTTCAGCAGAAACCAGGAGGTGTGAGGGTGAGGAGTGGCAAGTGTGGAATCTTAGAAGCTCAGCTCCCAGGACCATTGCATTTCAGGGGATGGCGCGGTACTGCTGAGTCATTGCAAGACTCCGACTGTCGCCAAAGCCAGAGGGGAGAGCCCCGAGCACCAAGTGCCAAGGCTGGGCAGGGAGCCAGCGTTTGTCCGCAGGGCCTTGGAAGCCACACACACACACACACACACACACACACCTTTTTTTTTTTTTTAGATTTATTTATTTGAAAGAGAGAGAGAAATCTTCCATCCGTTGGTTTACTCCACAAGTGGCTGCAATGGCTGGGGTTGGTCCAAGCTGAAGTTGTGCCGCATGAAATGAGTTCCAGAGACTGATTGCACATAGCCCGAATGGCCTTAATGCCACAGAGTGGTACACTTTCGAAAATCTGCTGGGCCTGAGCTGTGGCACAGCAGGTTCAGCCACAACTTATGCCTCTGGGTTCCCAACACCTGTTCAAGTCCCAGCTACCGGGCTTGCGAGCCAGCTCCCTCCTAATGCAGCCAGGAAGGCAACAGCAGGTGGTCCGAGTACTTGCGTTCCTGCCACCCATGTGGGAGACAAAGAGGGAGCTCCTGGGTCCTGGCTTCAGCCTGGCCCAGATATGGCTGTTGTGGGCATTTGGGGAGTGAAGCAGTGAATAGAAGATCTCTATCTTCTGTGGCACAATGGGTTAATGCCCTGGCCTGAAGCGCCAGCATCCCATATGGGTGCCAGTTCAAGACCTGGCTGCTCCACTTCCTGTCCAGCTCTCTGCTATAGCCTGGGAAAGCAGTAGAGGATGGCTCAGGTCCTTGGGCCCTTACACCCATGTGGGAGACCAGGAAGAAGCTCCTGTCTCCTGGCTTCGGATAGGCACAGCTCTGGCCATTGCAGCCAGTTGGGGAGTGAACCATCAGATGGGAGACCTCTCTCTCTCTCTCTCTCTCTCTCTCTGTCTCTCTCTGTCTCTGCCTCTCCTCTGTGTAACTCTTTCAAATAAATAAATAAATCTTTTTTAAAAATATCTCTATCTTTCTCTTCCTCTCTTTGCCACTTTGCCTATCAAATAAATTTTTTAAAAATTGTATATTTAAAAAAAATGTTGAGGGGGTAAGTTTTGTTATATATAGTTCATCACAATAAAAACAATTCTGGGCCGGCGCCGTGGCTCAACAGGCTAATCCTCTGCCTTGCGGTGCCAGCACACTGGGTTCTAGTCCCGGTTGGGGCACCGGATTCTGTCCTGGTTGCCCCTCTTCCAGGCCAGCTCTCTGCTATGGCCCGGGAGTGCAGTGGAGGATGGCCCAAGTGCTTGGGCCCTGCACCCTCATGGGAGACCAGGAGAAGCACCTGGCTCCTGGCTTCAGATCAGCGCGATTGCGCGGGCTGCAGCGGCCATTGGAGGGTAAACCAACGGCAAAAAGGAAGACCTTTCTCTCTGTCTCTCTCTCTCTCACTGTCTACTCTGCCTGTCAAAAAATAAATTAAAAAATAAAAACAATTCCCCCAACACAGTACAGCACTCAGGCTCCACTAAGACCTGCCCAGGGACCATTTGTCTTTATAACAGAACTGCAGGGCTCCTATACTGGCTAATGTTTGAGACACACCATCACTGGAATATCCCGTGGTCCAGGTACAGGAAGCACTGGTAGGGACAACCAAGAACAGGGAAAAGGACAAGATCTATATAACTGCAGAAATCAAAGGGATGCAGCTCCGAACACAACTCTCCTGTTTGCAGGAGCACCCCAACCTCGGCTGCCAGCACCCTAGCACCTGGAAGGAGCTATTGACCCCCTGGGGTCTGGGCCAGCTGGCCACCACCCAGGCCAACAGAGCGCCCCACCCCCACCGTGTTTAGCCGGGCTCTTTGGAGCCCCTTGGCCGCCAACAGCGGTCACTGCGGTGCCTCTGAGCTCCGCTAGAGAGGAGATTAATTCCTCCAGAGCCGAGGGAGCGGGGCGGGCGTAGGAGCAAGTGCAGGGCTGCTGGAGCAAATGGCTTGGCAGCAGCTGTTCCATTTGGGGAACTAATGAGACTCGAGGAAAAACCTGGCGAGGGATGCCAAGTACTTGTTTGCTTGCGGAGCTGATACAGCCTTGGCCAAATTGGACAGCGATGCACAAATGTCCAAGGGTTTTTGCTCAGTGTTGCAGCTCTGCCTTGGCGTTTCAGAAAGCGAGGGATTAAAACCGTGCGTGTCCCCAGGCCGCCCCTCAGAGCTACAAAGATCCGGGGAAGACGGGCACCTTCACAATGCTGGGTATTCCACAAGATCGTTTGGTCCCCTGCTGACTCACTCCCCACCAAGCCCTGTCCTTACGGCCTAAGTACTTCTTCGAAATTGTTTGGCTCGCTACTGCCTTGTAGCCAATGCGGATCTCTTTGCAGCAGATATAACATTTTAAAAGCTACAAACCCAGGTGAGCAAAAATATAATCTTTTTTTTCATGCTTCTTTATAACTGGATTTTATTATTTTATCCAGAACCCCAGCTCTTATCTGGCTGCTATGAAGCTAACTCCGTTCACTTGAGGATAAACTTGGACGATTTGGAGAGAACTCAGCAAATCCAAGGGTTCGTTGCTGGTTTCCTGGTCTGCTGCTGGGAGTTGCATTTCTCTTCCAGGAGGCTTCTATAGCATCATTGGTGGGGGCACCTGGTCCGTGATTGCCCTCCTGTGCCTTGTCTCCTCTTAAATCAACAGTGTGACTGCTCGTTGGCATCACGGGAACTCCATGTTTTCTGGTCTCCATTTTCCCTCGCTGCACCTGCAAGGACCCTGGGCCTGGAGGAGCTTTGTTCCCCTCTCCCTGGGAGATCCTGGGGGTGCTGCTGACTCAGCAAGTTTGCCGCCTCACAGACGACACCCTGAGCCGCCCCCGATCCAGCATTCCAGGCCTGGCTTCTCTGCAAAGCCTGACCACGGAGGTACGCATTCTCTCTGCTCTTGCTCTCTGCCCAACCTCCCTGCAGTTTCTTTAGAGCCTTCCCCCTGGAGGAATCTTGCAGCCAATGGGATTTCCCAAGGGTGCGGGCAGTCATGCCTCTTACCCCTCATGTTCTTGTTATATTGGAACCTAAGCTGCAGGCTCTGTGTCCCCTTGAACCTGAGCAGAGCCCTCGACCGAGAGCAAGGCGGAGGACACACCTGACCTCCCTGCTTAGATCAGAGGAAGGTAATGTCCTCCCACCACCTTCTCTTGAAACACTGGCTCTTAGAACTCAGCCCTGACGCTATGACAAAATCCAACAGTGCCAGGAACGGCGTGTGGAGAGGTTCCCTGGCCTTAGCCCCAGCTGAGCTTCCCACCAAAAGCCAGCACCGAGGTGCCAACCCCGAGAGTCACTCAGCTTGAGAATGGATCGTCCTACGCACACCTGCCCCACCCATCCACGCCCTGCCAGCCGATGCCATTGAGCAGATGGGAGCCTTCCACACCAAACCTGCCCAGATGGCACGCTGTGCTCAACCACTAACGTTTAGGGTGTGTTGTTAGGAGGCAATAAAGAACTAATGAGGGCAGGCGCCGTAGCTCAATAGGCTAATCCTCCACCTGCAGCACCGGCACACCAGGTTCTAGTTCCGGTCAGGGCGCAGGATTCTGTCCCGGTTGCTCCTCTTCCAGTCCAGCTCTCTGCTGTGGCCCGGGAGTGCAGTGGAGGATGGCCCAAGTCCTTGGGCCCTACACCCCATGGGAGACCAGGAGAAGCACCTGGCTCCTGCCTTCGGATCAGCGCGGTGCGCTGGCCGCAGCGGCCATTAGAGGGTGAACTAAAGGTAAAGGAAGACCTTTCTCTCTGTCTCTCTCACTGTCCACTCTGCATGTCAAAAAATAAATAAATAAATCTTTAAAAAAAAAAAAAACTAACGCAATACCCATCAGCACCCAGTTCTCTTCTGTCTCCTTGAACCTTTCTCCTCCCAGTCATGATGAAATTGTCTCTCCATCCACCCTTCCCAATCCAGGAAAATTTCCTGATGGTATAGACTCCAAACCCTTTAGAACTTAAAGTTTTGAAACCATTTTTTTTTTTAAATCCAGCTCTTCTAAAGACAAAGTATTGGCTTTCAAGATGATTGCTTGGTTCCAAGAATTCCAAATTGCAAAACCCAAAAGCTTGGCATTGTCTTGTCTCTTCTGCTGTGCATTCCTGATGCTCCGACCATCAGGAGGAGGGTGAGTATGGAATGCTGCAGCCCGCGACGGGAAGGCCAGGAGCAGAAGGAACTTCCAGGAGTGGTGGAAGGCTCTGGTTAATGCGTTAAAATAAAACCACGCTATCTTTACCAAAACAGGGACACATCTGCAGCGTGCAAGATTATCCTATTACTTTATTATCTTTAAATCAACTTAAATCCAACTCTGGGGCCCTCTCCCACTGGACTGGTGAGAAAGCAGACTTGGGTCCACACCAGGACCCTGCTCTGAGCACTGCCCACTACCCATGAGGGGCTCAGGAAATTCTGAGGTCTTAACCCAATTTCTTCAAGGCAGAACTCACCGGGTTTTGGCCCATGGAGTCTCTGCTAAGATGTCCATTGTCCAAGCCCATCAACAAAAGTTGTCTATAAAGGACCGGATAGCAAATACTTTCAACTTTGGGGGCCACCCAGCCTTTGTTGCAATGTCTGCATTCAGCCCTTGGGTTGCAAAAGCAGCCATAGGCAAATTCAAAACTAAATAGTCACAACCGTATTGAAGTAAAACCTGACGTGCACAAACAGGACATGGTTTGCTGCCTCTCATTTTAAGTCAACCTGAGTCCGCTGAAGTCCCGTGCTGCTCTGATTCTGCCTCACAGAGGGACATCGAAGTCTTTGCCAAGACTGGGCCCCCTGGTGACCAGGATTCAGAATCCCGGATGAGCTGCACAACTACAAGGGGTCTCTTTTGAGCAAGGGGGTTCTGGGGTACCAAGCAATCAAGTGGCCTACCAACCTTCAGCCACACCTGGCCCTAGGGTCCAGGCCTCCCTCTGACCTTGCCTTCCCTCCTCCTCTTCCTCTTTCTCCATCCCCAGTGAGTGCCAGCATTTTACCCTAGACAGGAAGAACCACTGGCTTGAAGCAAATTCTTCTTTCAGTTCTGTAAACAAGAGTCAGGAAATGCAAGGCCTAGCAACCTGCTTGATATCAGAAAAGGGGAAAATGCAGGGGCTGGACACAAACCCATGCATCAGTGCATTGTCCTAGGAAGCCTCATATTCGACTTCTCCTGCTCCCTTGACTTTCTCTCACATATGTGGTGAGAATCCAGAGGGCACAGAGCAAATGTTACCCTCCTGAGTGGCACATTGCACGGGCTCCATTTTGTTGAACTAAAGGAAGTACTTCTGCAGGCACAGCTGATGTTTGACTTCCCAGAGTCATCCCCAATAGCTGAGCACTAAGGTAACCGAAGTCCTCTTCAGTGTTTGATAGTTTTTGGCTAGGAGAAGGCAACTGTGGTAAGTTCTAGAAACAAAAATATTACATGAATAAAAACCATCCTAGGAGGAAGGCAGGTGCCCTGCACACAGTAACATATGCATACGTATAATTGAAGAGGATGAAAGCAAGGCTTTTAAAATAGATTTACTTACTTGTTTGTTTTATTTATTTGAAAGGCAGAGAGAGAGCGAGAGAGAGGGAGAGAGGAGATCTTCCATCTGCTGGTTCACTCCCCAGATGGCCACAGTACCTGAGGCTAGGCCGGGCTGAAACCAGGAGCCAGGAACTCTGTCAGTGTCTCCTGCTTAGTACTTGGGCCACTCTGCTGCCTCACAGGTGCACCAGCAGGAAGCTGGATCAGAAGCAGAGGGGGAACTGAGTCCCAGGCACTTTGATATGGGATATCTCCCCCAAAAAGCAGGTCTAATGAACAAGATGACAGAAGGATCAAGGGAGACCTGCACACAGATTCTGAATGCAATTCGGGACCCTTCCGATGATGCTTGAGGTTAAAAAGGTGGTTCATTGTTACCCTGGCTTTGCTAACTCAAAAAACTAAAGATTCTCTTTATTTTTCTCTTTTTAAAAAGATTTATTTATTTATTTGAAAGGCAGAGTTACACACACACACACAGAGAGAGAGAGAGAGAGAGAGAGGTCTTCCATCTGATGGTTCACTCCCCAGTTGGCTGCAATGGCTGGAGCTGTGCTGATCCGAAGCCAGGAGCCAGGAGCTTCTTCTGGGTCTCCCACATGAGTGCAGGGGCCCAAGGACTTGGGCCATCTTCTACTGCTTTCCCAAGGATTTCCTTCATCTCAATACAGACAGGTGCTTGGCCACTCGGTGGGCCTTGTTAGGGACACTGGGGTTTTTATGTGAAACAGATTTGCCTTCCTATGGGAAAGGGTTGGGATAGAGATGGGAAAGACATGGAGATGAAGGGAGCACATATATGTGGAATGTGAGTCTGCGGAAGTCCTGGAGTGGGGCCCACGACGATGTGCGTTCACAGGCAGGGGACATGGGAAACACCAGGCACACACTGCCTCCTTGCCCGGAGGAAAAGGAGCCCATAAGGAACAGAACGAGTCAGACAATCTCACCGCAGCCACTAGGGGGAGCTATGGGTCTGGCACAGCTTGGGCATTGTCCTGTGTCATCCAGACGCCTGTGACGTCACACCTCCACTCTCACTTGGTGTGACTTTTCCTCTCACTGAATGGCTCCAGCCAAACACATTCTGTGTCTTTCTGGCCCTCTGCAGGAAATCTACTAGCCTGCAGCACTGACCGTCTTAAGGTGAAGCCTTAGTATTTGCATCCCACGCCTGCTTCCGGGTCTCCTTGTCTGGGTCAAGCCACTCGGGCTCTGGGTGGCAGCTGTTCCTTTGCCAAGTGTCTTCTCTTATCCCATGATTTGAGCCCTCACCCATACCAGCTGTGAGAATCCCGCCAAACTCCTCATCTCCCTTGTCCGGTTGGCCCACCATCTCTTCTCTCTTGAATAAATAAACAAAATGTTAAGTAGCTTATTGAATGTTAAAAGCATGAGTGAGTGCTGAAGGGTCCAAAACACTGGGGGATTTATTACCTCGAGTACTTGAAGACAAAAGATTCCAAATCACCTCTGTTTTCGCCAGCTTCCTGGTACACGCTGGGTAGCAGACATGCCAGCAGCCCAGGGCCCCACAAGGCCATTAGTCAGGGTGGCTCTGGTCTCACTGGACTCCCACGGGATGCACCTTTATAAAACCCTCCACAGCTCTGCCAGCCAGCGTCCTGCCCTAGGGACTCTGTAAGACACACGTCCTGAGCATGAGGAAGGCTCCAGTATCTAATGATCGTGCACGACACTGAGTCACCGGCACTCTCCCTTGGAGCGGCTAGGCCATTCCCATCACTGCACCTGTGCCCTCTGCTTTCACGAGACGTCAGAGTGCCCAAATGTGCCACCTCGTCTGACCCTCCTGAGCAAATCCACCGAGCTGATGATCATCCCACCGTCCCGAACCACTCGGAAAGGAGGAGGTAAGATATTGGGTCATGGAGATGGAGAACAGCAAATCCAGGAAAGGGGTAACTGCAGGTGCATCCACGGGGTCTTTCTCCTGGGATCCAGGCAAGGCCCACAGTTCATCCTGACAAGGGCTGTCTGTGCGCCACCTGGGCACAGACATCTTCCTAGAAATAGGCCCAAAGTGGCGGAACAAGAGGGAGGGAGAGAGCAGGCTTGGCGATAAAGCCCTGGAAAGGAGATTCTTCTTCCCTTCCATGGCTATCTGGTCTCTGCCACTCTGGTCTCTGGGCTGGATGGAGACGGGCACTGACAAGGGTCTCCCCAGCCCCCTCTCTTCTCTCAGAAACAGCCCTCGTCTCCGGGAAACTGCTCCTCCCTGAGAAACTCATTCCTCCCGTGACTTCCAAACTTTTTTTTATTGCACAACCCATTAATAAAATGCTGAGTCTGCAATGAAATGGAAAATACAGAAAACATTTAATTTTCCTCCCCACAGCCTAAATGATGTCTTTACTTAGAAGTCCATTGCCCTGAAAACAATGAAAATTTCCTAAAGCAAAATTGAATGTAAGTAGCGTATACAAAACAATATTCAGTAAAGGGATTCTTAATTACCTGACACTCAAAACACAGCATTTGCAAACCAGTACCTTCTCAAACCCCCAGCCCTCAGTAGCTAATGG
Source organism: Lepus europaeus (assembly GCF_033115175.1). Classification (NCBI taxonomy): domain Eukaryota; kingdom Metazoa; phylum Chordata; class Mammalia; order Lagomorpha; family Leporidae; genus Lepus; species Lepus europaeus. The sequence continues at coordinate 12,688,721 of NC_084847.1, forward strand.
ACTGTTCAATGCCCAACAGTTTAGCAGTCCAATTTCCCTACATGGCATCCTTGAGTAAGGTCCTGGACCACAGCACCAGCATAACCCAGGAGCATATTAAAAATGCAGAATCTCATGCCTCACCCCAGACCTTCTGAGTCAGGATCTGCAGGTGAATAAGATCCCCAGGGGAGTTCTTGGCATCTGTATCTCCTTGGTTCTGATAAGGGCTGTGTCACATTGTGGTCGACAGCAAGGGCAAGAGTCCAAGTGGAGGCATGAAGACATCTCTAGCCAGCAGCAGAGTGAATGGGGCCAAACTCAGGTGTCTATAACAAACCCTCCCTGGAGAACTCAAGAGATTGTGCAAGAACTACCTTCCAAGAGCACCCCCCACCCTGTGCCTAAGGAACTCATACTCAGCCCCACCTCTTACAGATCCCTCCTCCCTGGGGACAAACATCAGCAACGCCTCAACTTACAGACTTTGGCAAACCCAACATCCAAACCATGGCATTTGCCTTAGAGGGCGCTTGCACCTTAGAAGACTAAGCCCCTTCTTTCTCTTTTCCTAGCAATAAGTCTAAAGGGACAAATGGAAAGTATCAAGCCAGACAGGTAACCTGCTCACTCAGCTGGTGTAGTTCAAGTGTACGAAGTGGAAAAGAATGGAAGGGCAAGGACACCTCCTAACCTCAGGAGTCACCGCAGACTGGCCCAGGCTCCCAGGCCCCCTGGAACACAGCACTCACAGCATTCAATGATTCCCTTCGCTTCTATGGGTGGAGATGTTTTCCCCCTCGATCACTAATTAATAGAACTGGAACTGGATAGGACATAGGTTTCCTGCAAAGCATCTGGCCTATCTCAAAATGTAATGGAATCACAAATAGGGGCTCAAATGGCAAATGGGGTGAATTATTCGCAAGGGGAATCTCAGCTCTAGAACTTTGAATTTGGATCTATCATTGAGTGGGCTGGATCAGTGAGTGCCTGCCACACATTCCCTCTGATGGGATGGCTCTAATCTCCCCTGACACACCTGCTATTTAAACCAAAATACATTAGGTAGATAAAGTAAAATCCAACTAAGCCCCTGTCTGAAATAACACTCAACTGATATTACACCAAAAACCTTCAAGATCCCCAACCTGTGAGCTTCGGAGTTAGGAAGAATGTTTTCCCCAAAGAATTTCTTTTCCTGGTTTATTGTCATGTTCTTACTAGGAAATAGCATCCCCATTTCACAGGAAATTAAATGAGAACAGGCTAACCATCTTACACCAATAACAGCGACCACTTATTGAGTACCTACTGTTTGCCAGGCATTGTGCTAAAGGTTGCATGCAGAAAATTGGTTTTTTGCCCCCATTTTAACCTCTTAGACTCAGAGGGATTAAGTAACTTGCCCAAGGTCACCTAGCCCGTAAGCATCAGAGCCAGAACCGGCATCCACATTTGCTGATTTCAAAGTATGGATTTTTAGCCTCTATTTATGCTACCTCCTTTTCCCAAAACTCACATAACTGGCAATGCCAAGTGCTGTCCTCATGTGATGATAGCTCTCTGGAAGCCTCCCTTCAATCAGCAAAAATAGCAATTATTGAGTGATTACTGTGTGCTGTACCTGAGGCCAACTGTGGGTTCCCATACCTCTATCATCCAAGTGTCCAAAAAGATTATTGTACAAGCACATAATTTAAATTTTGTGGCACAAAGAAGAAAAGCAAGTCTCTCCCTCTCCCTCTCCCTCTCCCTCTCCCTCTCCCTCTCCCTTTCCCCCTCCCCCTCCCCCTCCCCCTCCCTCTCCCTCTCCCTCTCCCTCTCCCGATTGGATATATTGAGTGATTCTGGGTAGAGGAGAGACCACAACTTGGTAATCAATGGTGCCAGATCTGGGCCTCACCCCGTGCAAGCAGCTCTTTGCACTACAACGTCTGGGTAGGAAGAGCAGAGCTGAACATGACCCATAAGCTCCTTGTATAGGCTTCTCTCATTTTGTCTCCACCAACTTCCTGCTTCTTCTCGGAACTGGTCCTCTCCCAGCTCCAAACATTAGATTTCCATAAGAGCTGCCAAGTTCTCCTTTGACCTCAAAGCACAACTGGTTGGTTCTGCAATGGGCACTTGACCCAAGCTAGACCCATCAGAGGCCAAGAATTGTTTTCTGTTTGAGGCCACAGTGAGGAGCAGGTGCCGTCCATTTGATTGGTATGACCATGATTTGGGAAAGTCTCCACCAATGGCCACCGTGTGGAGTCAGTGTGACCATCAGGAGAGCCTAAGTTAGCGCCTGGGGAGAAGCAGGAACAAGGAAACAGCAGGCACCCATCAGGTTCAGCTGTCTCACAGCACTTCCTGCCAGGTGGTTGCTCAGACCTTGTTTGGATTCTATGTGCCAATAAATTCCCTATTTACTGAAGCCACGTCAAGCTGGCTTTCTGTTTGTTTCTTTCAACCAAACAATATGCAGTCGTCCCTCAAAATCCACAGGGCATCCGTTCCAGGACCCCAGAGACAACAAAATCCATGGATGCTCAAATCTCTTCTATAAAATGGCACAGTAGGGGCCAGTGTTGTGGAGCAGTGGGTTAAGCTGCTACCGGCGATGCCAACGTCTCCTATCACGGAACCAATTTGAGTCCTGACTTCCCCGCTTCCAATCCAGCTCCCAGCTAATGTAGTCAGGAAGGCAGAGGAAGAAGGCCTAAGTGCTTGGGCCCCTGTCACCCATGTGCGAGACCCGGATGGAGTTCTAGGTTCCTGGCTTCAGTCTGGCCCAACTCCAGCTGTTGCAGCCATTTGGGGAGTAAACCAGCAGGTGAAAGATCTCTCTCTCTCTCTCTCTCTCTCTCTCTCTCTCCCCTTCTCTGTCACATGCCTTTCAGAGAATTAAAACCAAATCTTTAAAAAATTTTTTTGAAATTTATGCATACAAAGAGGTCTTCAAAATGTCCATGGAAAACTCATTGTACGACAAAACTGTGCATTGTACGTACACACGTGGGCACGCCTGTATGTCAGTAAACTGAGTTTACAAACACAGCCAGTGAGTGGGATTTGGCCCTGGGGCTGCAGCTTGCCAGCACCTCCGCGGGGGCATTTGAGAGCACAAGGGTGTGTTTCCCCTCCTCCCCTTGCCCCTGTTCACCCAAGTCGCCACCCCTGCAGCCTGTTCCCCAGGCTCCCGAATCAGCTGGGGTCTGGCCATGGTTGTCAGGATACTGGACAACAGGAGAAAACACCAAACCAGGGGCATGTCTTCCTCCTGCACCCCACACTCAGCCTCTCCAGGAGCGGCTCTACCTTCTCCGAGACCCCAGACCCTGGGGTCTGCCAACCGCACTCCCCAAGAGCTCTCCAAAAGCAAATGCTCCTGAGGCCAGCGCCACGGCTCACTAGGCTAATCCTCCGTCTGCGGCGCCGACACCCCAGGTTCTAGTCCCAGTCAGGGCGCCGGATGCTCTGCTGTGGCCTGGGAAGGCAGTGGAGGATGGCCCAAGTGCTTGGGCCCTGCACCCCATGGGAGACCAGGAGAAGCACCTGGCTCCTGCCTTCGGATCAGCGGGGTGCGCCGGCCGCAGCGCACCAGCCGCGGCGGCCATTGAAGGGTGAACCTAGGGCAAAAGGAAGACCTTTCTCTCTGTTTCTCTCTCTCTCACTGTCCACTCTGCTTGTCAAAAAAAATTTTAAAAAAATAAAAAAGCAAATGCTCCTGAGAAACATCGCCGGCTGGGCCAGAGTGGAAGAAATAACGAGTTCAGCAGAGAGAGCACTTGGCTTGGAGAGTACACCTTCCAGCCGCCCTCGGCCTGTGCTGACAGGTGCTCGCCTGCCACAGAGCAGCCTCCTGCCCTGGGTGACTGTGTGGGTTCCCAGCGCCCAGTTCTGTCCAGTGCAGGAGGTAGCCCCACCCATGGCAGTGCTGTACCTTATGCACTGTACCCAACACAACGACAATAGCGACAGAGAAACCTGAGTGCGTACTTCTCTGGTTGTTTCCCATGCGTGCTTATTCAAATCACCAACTCCTGGGCCCACCTCCATGTTAGCTGCTTGCAACAGCCAGTGCTGGGCCAGGCCATACTCAGGAGCTGGGGGCTCCATCCAGGTCTCCCACGTGGGTGGCAAGGGGCTGTCATTGCTGTCTCCCGGGGTCTGCATTAGCAGGAAGCTGGCATTGAGAATGGAGCAAGGACTCAAGCCCAGGCACTCTGGAGTGACACATGGGTGTCTTTGCCATTAGGCCGAATGCCTGATCCAAAATAAACAGCCAAGTGAACCTGCTGACCGGGTACGCTGGGGGCCAGCGGCGTCATCCCTGAGTTTGTGAACTAGATACTCTTATTCCCATTTTCTAGATGGGAATACAAAGGCAGAGAGGCAAAGGGGCCTCAGAGGAGGCCACACAGCTGGGACACGGCAGGGCTTCATTCACACCCAGGTCTGCTTGGCTCCAAGGCCCAACGTTCATGTCCCCTTTTATAGGTCCTTCCCATGATCCTCAGTTCCTTCAGTCACCCCAGGGGGCGGGAGTTCCTAGGGTAGAAAGCAAAACAAGGATTTGAACCCAGGTCCGCCCGCCGCTTGCCATGCACTCCTGTTGGTCCGTTCACAGCGTGTGTTGGTACGTGGGCTGCTGGGGCCTCGTGGGCACCCTTCTTCTCCGTGCCCTCTTATAAGGACATGACCCTTCGTGAGAGCTCCACCCTGGTGATGTCTTCACCTCCCCAGGCCTCACCTCCCAACCCCCTGAGCTTGCAGACAAGGCTGTAGTAGGTGAACTTTGAGGGGAGAGAGTATTCATCCCGTGCTGAATGCCCATTTCCCAGATGCGGCAATGGAAGCAGTCTGTTAGGTCACACGTCCAAGATCACACAGCTGGGGCTCAAGTGCAGTCAGGCCGACCCCCAAGCCCACTCTTCAGGCTGTGTTGTAAGGCCTGGGAGGAGGGAAAGGGAGCTTAGCCAAGGTCAGTCCCAAGCTCCCTCCCTCCGTGTCTCTCTCTGTCTTTGTATTCCCATTCCTGAGCCTTTTGTAAAAGCCTCCCAATCATCCCAGCCTCTCACAGCCACACTGCTGGGCTTTTTAAGATTAGTGTCTCCTAGGCAGAAACTCGAAAGAGGTGAAAACATGCACCCATGCAAAGATGGCACAGGAAGCACTGTTTGTCAGAGCCAAGCTGCGCACGCAATCTAAACATTCATCAGATGTGAACAGACCAGCACACCATCACAGACACACCACGGAAAACTACTTAGATATAAAAAGGGCCGAGCTACTGATACAGACAACACGGATGAGCCTCCTTGTGCTAAAGGAGAAAGCCAGAGGCAAAAATCTACACATTGTGTGCTGTCATGTATGGGTCTGGAAAGGCCCGCTCTCCAGAGACACAGGGGTACCCGTGGTGGCAAGGGCTGGGGGTGTGGGTGGGGTTCACTGTACGTGAGAGCGACTTTTTTGGGGATGCTGGAAGTGATCAGAAATGGGACGCGGGCAGGCATTTAGCCTTTTAGCCTGGCTGTCCAGATGCCCACGTCCCATGTGAGGGTCCCTGCATTCCTGTCCCGGCTGCAGCTCTTGCTAACAGGCATCCTGGGTGGTAGCAGTGACGTCAGGCAGGGTCTCCTGCCACCCATGTGGAAGACCTGCACTGAGTTCCCAGTTCCCAGCTGCAGGGCCATTGCAGGCACTCTGGAGTGAATCCGTGCATGGGAGTTTCTCTCTCCCTCTCTCTCCCTTTCTTTCCCTCTCTCTCCCTCTCTCTCCCTCTCTCTCCCTCTCTCCCTCTCTCTCTCTTTCTCTCTCTCTCTTTCTCTCTCTCTCTCTTTCTTTCTCTCCTCCTCTGCCTCCCAAAAGCCAACTGAGTGGTGATGGTGATTATCACCTCGGTAGATCCATTCAAGTCTCATTGAATTGTCTCCTTAGCACAGAACTTATGAAACTTAAGGCACACTGATAGATGACGCCTCAATAAAGTTGTTGCTTAAAGCTTGAAAAAATAAAGGCTGCGGCTCGAAACGGGACCATTGTCCCCTTGATCCTAGCAGTGCGGCTGCAGCCTCCAGGAGCCACGAGGGCAAGAGGTCAGGCACCAGGAACGCCAGGGGCTGAGCCTCCCCACACAGAGACTCCCTGGGAGCACCTGTGCTGCCTTTTCCTAAGGGGAGAGCATTTTCTCCTGCCTTTCTGGTCTCCCTTTGGCCCCTTTCTCAGGTGCCCCCTAGTGTTCCAACTCGGCAGTGTCTTAGACATCTTAGTCCAGACCAGTCAGTCACACAGAAGGCAGTGGGTATGCAGAGGGTCCTCAGCTCCCCGCGGGCGGGAGGCCGCGCATGGGCCCAGGGCCGGAGCAGCAGGCTTCTCACACAAGGTCCAGCAGAGGAGACCGACAGGTGCCCATCGGTGGCACTGAGGCCCCGAGGGACCTCAACAAGAGTGTGCAGCTTACAGCCTAGCAGGGAATGCACTGGGCATCTATCTCCATGGGACAAAACTTAGCAGTTTCAACCCCACACACACACACACACACGTGTTATTCCACAGTGCCTGTGACCCAGGGGGTCTGGCCTGGCTCAGCTGGGTCTTCTGCTTGCGGGTCTTCACAGCCCATCTGCACAATGTCCACTGGGGACACCCCCCCCCCCAGCCTTGTCTGGTTGTTGGCAGGACTCAGTTCCTTCTGGGTTATTGGGCTCTTGCTGGGTGTCAGCCAGAAGCCTCTCCCAATTTCTGCTTTGCCACAAGGGTCCCTCTACCTGGCTTCATGCTTCCTCTTAGCCGGCCAGCTGAGGAGGCAGTAGGAAAGTTGACGGTTAAGACAGGGGCACGATCTGGTCACGGGAGGGAACTTCTCTCGAGGTTGGCATATTCTGACAGCTGGAAGCGAATTTCTCAGTGGAAGGGGCTCACGAGAGCATGAATGCCAGGAGGCAGGGGCCATCGGAGCGGCTGTGTGCCACAGGGTCCAAGACAGTGAGCATGCAAGAGAGTAAACTTTGTTGTCCATTAGCTATACCACGGGAAATACAGCAAGGAGTAGGGAGAGGGAACAAGGGGCTATTGCTTTGAATGGAATGGCCGTGAAGTCCTTGCTGAGAAGGTAGCATTTCAGCAAGGGATGGAAGGAGGTGATGGCACAACCCTGGCTAAGATTGGGAGGCAAAGCCTTGCAAGTGGAGTGAACAGCAGGTGCAAAGGTCCTGGGGTGGGAGTAGGATTCAAGTGCTGAAGACCAGCAAGGTGTGAAGTGGGGGGAGGGTGAGAAGAGATGATTCTAAGGAGGCAGCCAGATCCTGCTGCTCCCATGGGTGAAATGAGGCCACTACAGGGCTTTGGGGAGAGGAGAGAACAGGTGCTGGGTGACGCCCCCATCACAGGGGAACCCTCGCATTCTCCTGTTGCACATCACCTCCTGCTCCTGACAGAGCGCGCGACAGGAAAGGCTGGCCGGGGTCCAGACGACCAGCTGGGGCTGGGCAGACTGGAGTGCGTGCAGGACCACACGCTGTCAGAGGTTGCCTGGTTGCCTTAGCAACAGGGGCTTCCAAAAATCTCCCCAGGGACTCCCCGGGGAAGCAGCAGCAGGCCTGGCTCATTTCTTGTAACCCGGCAGCATGAGGACATTTAAAAAAAAAAATCAATTTATCGGCACACACGGTCCTGCAGGCTCCTGCTCTCGTCCTCCTTAGGATTCGACTCCATGTGGAACTTGCTGCATCCCAGTGCCCTGTGGGATCGTAAGCATCGCTCTCAGAGGGAATGGACCGGCTGGTCTCCCCCAGCCCTCCATGGTGTAGAGGGCCACAGGGACATGCTCAGGGCTCTGGGTTCAAATCCCAGCTCTGTCACCGGCTGGTTGTGTGATCACTTAGCGTCTCTGGGCTCCATGATCCTCGCAGGGCAGGCTGGTGAGAATCTAATACAGAGATGCCTGTCCCATGCCCACCGCCTCGTCCCACGTAAGACAGCCGCTGGAGCCTGGGATCTTGACTCCTCTCTCCTGATCCTCCGTTATTTTCTACATCGCCTCTCTCATCTCTGCAGGAAGGCTGTCCCCGCTCTCCCTGCTGTTAGCTGGGATGCCTGGAATGTCCAACTGACCCACAAAATGGGGCAAGGGGCTCCATTTCAGGAGTGGTTGGGAAAAGCAACTCGAACCCACACTGCGCACTTGGCCTTTGCAACCAAGCTCCATAGGAAATGGGATCCACAGCTACTTTCATTCTTCTCCCCTCCTGCTCCCTCCTCGGCCCCTGAACTCCTGCCGCAGGCTCTAAAATTGCTCATTGTGGAGATGGCCAACAATCTCAAGGTTGCTCAAGGCCATGGACGTTTCGCAGGCTGTCACAGAGAGTGACCCTTGGACTCACACCCTCCGTGATCAGGCAAGGACAGGAACAGCTCCTGCTAGGGACTGAGAGCCACTCAGAAACCAAAAGGAGGAGGAGACTCCATCGTCTGGCTGGGTAAATACAGGGAAGGGATACAGCACAGGATGGCCACCGTGAATATGCAAGGCAGCAAAGCCATGGAGAAAACGCATTAGACAGAAGGAGGCGTGCGTGTCCTGCAAAGATGCATGCAGGAGCCGCCAAAGACTTTGAGAGTTTCCATCTCCCAGGTCCCCAAGAGCCCCTGAGGTGAGGATCCGCAGTGTCACCCACACTACCCAACCCAACACCCAAGGTCAACCCCAAGTGCAGACAATGAATCTCCCGTGACAGAAAACTCACAGCTGCAAAGTGCCCCAGGAAGGGAGGAGCCCCAGGCAGACCTTCGTCAGACCCCTGAGAAAGATGTCGCCCTCATCCCGAGTCCACTCACAAGCAACTCCCTCCCTTCTTGGCAAAGTGGAGAGAGGAAGGGCACGTGCCCTGGGGCAAGATGGCCTGTGTTCAGAACCAGCTCTGTCACTGACCGGCTGTGTGACCTCGGACGCGTTACTCAACCTCTCTGTACCACGGTTCCCTCGACTGTCCAGTAGGGATCCTCTCACGACCTGCTTCTGGGACTTCTGGGGGCACTGAGCAAATTTTGTGTGTACAAAGCTGCTCAAGCAATAGCTCTGTGCTCCAAAAATGTCAGGCCTGGTATCCTGGGGCAATCAGTGTGCTACAGAGTGGGGGGCTCAGCCATGGCCCCTGCGCTGTGAGGGGCTGGGTCAGCCTCTGTTGCGGGGGCTTTCTGTGCACTGCAGGGTGATTGACAACATCAGAAGCGCCCCCTCCCTCCCAGCTGGGACACCCAAAATGACTCCAGTCATTGTCAAATGTCCTTTAGGGACAAAATCCCCGCTGGTTGAAATTCCCAGGGGACAGGAGGGGGGTGTAAGGAGGCGTGGGGACTCAGCACAGCCCTGCACTCACTTGCTGGGTGTCCTGGGGATGTCTCTTGGCCTCTCCGGTCTCCTTGTCCATCACACGCAGGTGACGCACCCTCCCACCTCCTGCAGCCAAAGGCAACCAAAGGTGCAGGAGGTGCGAGGGCAGCAGAAGGCGCTGTGGCAGTCCCCGTCCCGCCCCCAGCCATCTTGTTCGTATTCTGCTGAGTCGGGAAACCTGGCTTCAAGAAAGCAGGTGGTGGGAGGCAGTAGAAGCAAACTAACATCAGCGATCCCTGGGGCGAGATGCAGTACCTTCACCTGATCGATGCTCTCAGCACTAAGTGGCCCATTTCACAGACGAGGCTACTGAGGCCTGAGTTTGGAAACAAGTCTGGGCCAGCTGTTGCCAAGGCAGACATAACCCATTTTTGGAAATGGCAGGAAGCAGCAAGTGAAGGGGCATCCACTTCTTCTAGGCATTAGAGAGATTATTATCCCCTTGTGCAGATGATAAAACTGAGGCTGAGAAAGGTAAGGAACTTGCCCAACATGACTTCACCAGATGGGAAGCCCTTTAGCTTCTGCCCTGGTCATGCCTCTCCACCAGCAGTGTAAAATTATTTATTTATTGGGCCGGCGCCGCGGCTCACTAGGCTAATCCTCCGCCTTGCGGCGCCGGCACACCGGGTTCTAGTCCCGGTCGGGGCACCGATCCTATCCCGGTTGCCCCTCTTCCAGGCCAGCTCTCTGCTGTGGCCAGGGAGTGCAGTGGAGGATGGCCCAAGTACTTGGGTCCTGCACCCCATGGGAGACCAGGAGAAGTACCTGGCTCCTGCCAACGGATCAGCGTGGTGCGCCGGCCGCAGCGCGCTACCACGGCGGCCATTGGAGGGTGAACCAACGGCAAAAGGAAGACCTTTCTCTCTGTCTCTCTCTCACTATCCACTCTGCCTGTCAAAAATAAAAATTAAAAAAAAATTATTTATTTATTTATAGATCTATTTTATTTATTTGAAAGACAGAATTAGAGAGAGGTAGAGACAGAGAAAAAGATCTTCCATCTGCTGGTTCACTCCTCAGATGGCCACAACAGCCGGAGCTGCACTGATCCGAAGCCAGGAGCCAGGAGCTTCTTCCAGGTCTCCCACGTGGGTGCAGGGGCCCGAGGACTTGGGCTATCTTCTACTGCTTTCCCAGGCCATAGCAGAGAGCTGGACTGGAAGAGGAGTAGCCGGGACCTGAACTGGCGCCCACATGGGATGCTGGTGCTTCAGACCAGGGCTTTAACCTGCTGGGCCACAGTGCCGGCCCCCAGCAGTGTGACATTTAAAACCAGCAAAGCCCTCATAGGAGATCTCTTCCCCAGGCCAAGGTGACTGTCACATAGAAGCCACAAGCAAACTCATTTGGGGGCCCAAATGCATGATCCTACATGGAGCCAGGCGCCCCCATGTGGGAGAAGACACCTGTTGATGAGACGCCCCCCGGTGGCGGATACCTGGGGGATTTCCATCAGGCAGCCACCATCCATGCTCACCGATGACAAGACAGCACATGATGACAACCCCAGCCACCCTCTCTGGGGCTCTCCACCCCACGACCCAGCGTCCTCACCGTGTGCTCCCCTCAAAACCCTGCTCAGCTCTCCCCCTCACATCCACCCCCGGGAGCTAAAGCCAGCTTCCCTTCAGCAGACCCCAGGTCAGAGCTGGGGCCCCAGAAAGGAATCAGACCCACACCCCGTCTCTCTGTAAGTGCAGCTAATGACATGAGGACACCTCACAAAGCTCATGGGAGCTTGAATTAAAAGATAAACTTGGGCCGGCGCTGTGGCGCAGCGGGTTAAAAGGCCAGCCTGCAGCACTGCCATCCCATATAGGTGCTGGTTCGAGTCCCGGCTGCTCCACTTCTGATCCAGCTCTCTGCTGTGGCCTGGGAAAGCAGTGGAAGATGGTCCAAGTCCTTGGACCCCTGCACCTGTGTGGGAAGACCTGGAGGAAGCTCTTAGCTCCTGGCTTTGGATAGGCCCAGCTCCAGCTGTTGCGGCCAATTGGAGAGTGAACCAGCAGATGGAAGACCTCTCTCTCTTTGACTCTCTCTGTTACTCTGTCTTCCATATAAATAAAATAAATCTTTTTTTAGCAAAAGATAAACTTATGTTGGCGTGAAAAAAGTTTCAACCTATACATATAGGTAGTGTTTAAAGGGTTCACAGGAAATGAGTATTATGCAAAAACTGTGTACGGGTTTTAAAGCCTTTTTTGCACCAAAATAAATGTATCTAGTTTTAAATATTTTAATTTTTTGAAGCAGAGAAACACAGGAAACAGAGACAGAGAGAGCACTCACAACCACTGGCTTACTCCCCAATACACACAGTGGCCAGGGAGGCTGAAGTCAGGATCAGAAACAATCTCCATCGCCCACGTGGGCAGCAGGGACCCGCCTACTGGAGTCATCACCACTTCCTCCCAGGGTCTGCATTAGCAGGAAACTGGAGGCAGGAGCCACAGGCAGGTGCCAAACCCAAGCACTCCAATATGGGCCCTGGGTGTCTTAACCACGAGGCCAAACCCTACCTCATACAGGTCCCCGTGAGAAATGAAATGAAATGATGCCTTTAGCACAAAGCCGGCACACAGTGGGTGATCAGCAAAGCCAAGTTCTGGCGTATGTACTCAGATACGACACGCTCACACTGTGATGCTTTTTCCCAGGGCCCAGGGTCTCCTTCCACTCCCCAGGGCCTGCAGGCACACCTGGGGGCAGCAGAGCTAAGACTGGAGCGCTGAGACATTGGCAAACCCCATCAGCTCCCCCAGAGGGTCCCACCACGTTCAAATGCAATACCAGTGATCACACAGCGTTAGGCCTTGGGCCCTGCTTCATTTCTATTCCTACGACGTTTATTAACATTCACTGATCGTATGGATTTATTTGTCAACATGTATTAAGCACCGTCACCCAGCGCTATTCCAAGCACTTTAGTATACGCATGTATTTAATCCTTTGAATTGAGTATTATTATTATTTGATTAGCCTCATCATCAATAGTCCTCCCTTTCCACAGATACGGAAGTGGATACAAGTAGGTAGCTGAGAGGAAGTGACGGAGCTGGGATTTGAACCCAGGCAGTCAGAGTCCCAAGGTCTCAGCCCTAACCACCACGCTGTGCTGGGTGACTGTGTTTACACAGCCTGCGCACTCAACCAGGCTGCACACAGATCAAATGGGCTGTAGTAAACTCCAAGATCAGCTGAAAAATTGAAAAATCAATATCTAAGGCAAAACTCACACAGAGTCTAAAATTCACCTTGAAAACCCTTCTTATGAGCCATAAAGGAAGGGTTGGTCTGCATGTTGCTGTAACTACCTCTCCTAGCCCATGTTCCTTCCAACAGCAAAACAGAGCGCCAATCCTTCAGCCAAACAATTTTAAAAAATAATACCCAATGGCTGGCGCCGTGGCTCACTAGGCTAATCCTCTGCCTGCGGCGCCGGCACCCCAGGTTCTAGTCCTGGTTGGGGCGTCGGTTCTGTCCCAGTTGCTCCTCTTCCAGCCCAGCTCTCTGCTGTGGCCCGAGAAGGCAGTGGAGGATGGCCCAAGTGCTTGGGCCCTGCACCCGCATGGGAGACCAGGAGGAAGCACCTGGCTCCTGGCTTTGGATCGGCGCAGCGTGCTGGCCGTAGCGGCCACTTGGGGGGTGAACCAATGGAAGGAAGACCTTTCTCTCTGTCTCTCTCTCTCTCACTGTCTAACTCTGCCTGTCAAAAAAAATTATAAAAATAATACCCAATGGGATATTGTTTCGCTCGGTTGCTTTGCTGGGTGCCAAACTAGTGGTCTTGCAGAAGTTTACAGGAAATACCTATTATGAAAAACTGTACATGGATTTCAATGTGGGGTTTTTTTTGCATCAAAATAAACTTTAGATTCCATTTTCCCAGTGACTTTTCAATATCCCCTGCTATTGGCCAAGATTGCACGGCTTCAGTCCCTCCAAGTTCAGTGCGTGTGTGTGGCCGCAGAGTCAGGGGGTCGACACCAGTAGCAGCTGAAACTTGCCTGTGGCCCTCCCCAGGCATCATGAGCCACTCTGTGTGTCTTGCATAGGTGTGTGGATGAACTGCATCTTCCCAACAGCCCTGGGAGGTAGATACCAGATCGGGGAAACTGAGGCACAGAACCTGCCAGACATGGCTCTGCTGGATCTGGCCGCGGATGCTCTGGCCCCAGGGTCTGCGCTCTCTGTGGCCGTGCCATGCCGTCTCTGCAAGGTCTCCAAGTGGAGGGTCATTGTGACACCTCATGTGCCTCGCCCCCCACCCCCCCACGCCCCCTGCCACCTTCCTCCGTGAGCAGCTGCCTGCAAAAGAGACTGTGGGTCCCTGGGCAGCAGCCTCGCCGAGCCCTCTCTGAAAGCTAATTTGGGCATTTACTCCCAATTTGTGGCGGATCCTGTCGTCTCTCAGATTTCAAAGAAGATGAATGCATGGGTCAAATTGAATTAAAAAATTTAATTGAATAAGACAGAACCAGACAGCTTGATGGAAGACCTTGATCCGATAAAGGGAGAGGAGAAATGTGTGTGCCTAATGCCGGGGTGTGACGGAGAGCTGTCTGGACCTCGTCTAGCCTTTCTCATCTGCAGGAAAACCAGTTACGCCAATTACGGGTGAGACAGCCCTGGGTGGCGTGGGGAAGACTGCTCTGAGGCCTCTTCCAGATCATCATGTCCCCAAACAGGCTGGCAGCCTGCCCACCTCCCTGTCCATCCCTCCTCCAGCCTAGCCAAGTCTCATCACAGACCCCTGGGTCCAGGCTATGCAGAAACCCTACAGAAGACATCTAAACAGAGAGGCACGTGTGCACACACACACGCGCGCGCATCGAACAGGGAAGGGCAGCCCGCAGAATCGTCAGGGTACAGGGTGGTTTGTTTGGTGTCTAATGAGGCGATTCCCCATGTTCAAGTCCGTATTTGCAGGTTCTCAAAGGGAGGCCCGCAGACTGGCAGCCCCCGCTGGAAGCCGGCTGGAAAGGCAGAATCTCAGGCCCCACCCCAGGTAGATATGCTCTGGGACCAGAATTTGCATTTTCCCATGAAGCCAGGTTCACAGCCCGGGCCGCGTGTCAGAATCTCCTTCCGATTCCAGATGTTGGTCCACCTGCTGGCCCTGGATCGGAGACTCTGCAGGGGTGAGACGTGAGCAGCTGTGTTTGTAAAGTTTCGGGGGCTTTGAGACTGCAGGCCGAGCAGCAGACCCAGGAGGTCAGTGTCAGGTCACCTGCCAGCGTGGAGAGCTGTTCTGAGCCCGCCTGCCTGACCCTCAGCACGCACTGTCCTGCCGGGGGCTACACTCCTGTGAGTCCCCACGTGTTTTACAGAGGAAGTCCCTACACGCCCTGCTGGGCCCTCACCCTATCTTTCCCAGCCCCCCTCCTGGAACAGGACCGATCACCAAGGCTGGAAACAAACCCAAACAACCATCGGCACAAGCCAGGACCGACTGTGACATACCCGTGCAATAGACTGTAGCTCGGCCATGAACAGGAAAGGCCTATTGATCCAAGCCAAGGCCCAGATGCATCTCAGAAACCTAATATCGAGGGAAAGAAGCCAAACACAAAAGTGTACATGCTGTACAATTTCATCTACATGGAGGTCTTTTAAAATGAAGACAAAAATAGGACGACTGCCCAGCATCCCACATGAGCGCTGGTTTGAGTCCTGGCTGCTCTGCTTCCAATCCAACTCCCTGCTAATGCACTTGGGAAGGCAACAGAAGATGGCCCAGAACCCCTGCCACCCATGTGGGAGACCCGGATGGAGTTCCAGGTTCCTGACTTTGGCCTGGACCAGCTCTGAGGTCATTTGGAGAATGAACCAGCAGAGGAAAGATATGTGTGTGTGTGTGCGCGCACGCGTGCACGCTTGTGTGATGTCTCCCCGCCCCCCACCCCATAACTTTGCCTTTCAAATAAGTAAATAAACCAAAGATGGAGGAGGAGGAGGAAGAGGAGGAAGAAAGAAACCAGAATGGCAGTTGCCAGTGTGGGGTAGAGATGTTAACTGGAAAGATCACCATGGAACTTTCTGGAGTGACGTCCATGTTTTCACCTTGCCTTGGTTCATCAAAGCGAGATCGGCACAGAGCCGTGAACGCAGAACAACATCCCCACGGTGAGCACCACTGCTCAGCAGCCCTTCCTCCCTCGCTGTTTCTGAACAGAGAGGAGAGAAAGCGATCAGTTCACTTCTCTGTCCCCGGCTCTGCAGCCAGGAGCGACTGTGTGACCACACACCATATACTATGCAGAGAGGTATCAGCTCCACAGGGGGAGTTCTGGGAGAGGTTTTTAATCTCTAACTAAAGACAAATACATAAAAGAAACAGTTGTGGCTGGTGTCTTCTCTCTCTCTCCTTCTTGCACTGAAAATAGACACGATGCCTGAAGCAGAGGCAGCTGGGTTTTGCCCACCAGGCAACAAGCAGGTGGAAAAACGAACTCAGGGATACTGGCTGTGACACTGCTAAGGTGTTGACCTGAGGTCAGCGGTCACCTGCCTTGAGACTTCATATATGAGAGGGAAAAACAAAAAAAAAAAACAAAAAACCACAGTTCGGTGAAGCCACTAGGGGTCGGGCTGTAAGTTCTCTGCAGCGGGAAACACCCCCAACTCTCCACACTCAGGACTTCCAGGAGGAGTGAGAGCTTGGAGAAACCGCAAAACTGGGCTCAGCGACATGGTGAAATAAGCGAATTAAGCTGCCGATCGCAAGAGCAGCATCCTGTGTCAGAGCCCCAGCGCAAGTCCCGGCTGCTCCACTCCACTCCAGCTCCCTGCTAAAGCGCCCGGGAAGGCAGCAGAAGATGGGCCATGTGCTTGGGCTCCGGCCACCCATGTGGGAGACCCAGATGGGGCTCTTAGGTCCTGGCTTTGACCTGATCCATCTCTCTCTCTCTCTCTCTGGCACGTTCAAGTAGATGAAATGAAGTATTGTTTAAAAAAAAAAAAAAAAGCTGGGGCCAGTGCTATGATGCAGTGGGTTAAATCTCCAGCCTGCAGTGCCGGCATCCCCTATGGACACCGGTTCGAGTCCCGGCTGCTCCTCTTCTGATCCAGCTCTCTGCTATGGCCTGGGAAAGCAGTAGAAGATGGCCCAGGTCCTTGGGCCCCTGCACCTGTGTGGGAGACCCAGAGGAGGCTCCTGGCTCCTGGCTCTTGGCTTTGGATCAGCTCAGCTCTGGCTGTTGAGGCCATCTGGGGAGTGAACCAGCAGAATGGAAGACCTCTCTCTCTCTCTGGCTCTACCTCTCTCTATAACTCTGTCTTTCAAATAAATAAAATAATTCTTAAAAAAAAAAAAGCAGACAAATTCTCTCCTAGACCCTCCACAAGGAACACAGCCCTGCTACCCCTCACTGAGACCCAGTTCGGATTTGTGACCCCCAGAATTGTCTAATGGCACTGGCCCATTGGTGCTGTTTTAAGCCTTGACATGTGGGGCAATCGTCCCAGCAGCCCAGGTTCCTAACGCAGTGAACAAGTCCTTTTCCCAGAAGAGGATGAACGAAGGTAAACTATCCCAGCCAGAAACGCGCTGGGCCTCCCTCTAGCCGGTGGATGTGAGAACACGCTATGTAACGTTTCTCTGCTGTGCGTCCACCACGTTCCCTCAGTGTCTATGGGAATTGGTTCTGCACCCGCCAAGGACATCAAGATCCAAGGATGCCCGAGTCCCTCATGGCATGGTAGCTGTGCGTGACCCACACACACCCCACCTGTACTTTAAATCATCTCTAGGGTAGCCACATACCTAATAGAATGCCAGTGCTGTGGACGTAGCGGCGACACTATCACCTAGAGGAGTCTGTACGGGTTCAGGACAAATGCAATTGTTTTTTTTTTTTTTTCTGAATAGTTTCAACCCATGCTTGGTTGATGTGGATAGCCAGCTCTCTATCCATTTAAAAGGGGGGAAGCCATCCTGAATGCTGTGACCGAATGTTTTCAGGCAATTGCTCCCTACGTCCAGCCAACCAAGTCAGCGGCCTGGGAGGAGGCAGGGCACTGTCCACAGAGGAAGGGGCCCGGGTCTGACCTCAGGAAGCGCAGCCCCCGGGCGGACGCCAGCACACTTAGGGGGGCCTCCACCCTTGAACTCCCCTCTGGACACGCCTCCCACTTCCTGTTTTCACGCAGCTGCCTCTGACATCTCTCCCTGGGCGTGCTTCCGCTACTACCTAGCATGGCTACAGAGCTCTGGGTGCCCAACAGAAGCTCCGTTTGCACCTGCCATACAAGTATAATTCATAGTGCGTCCCGATCCGAACAACAAGTTGTGTATCCACCTAACGTGGACCCGATTGTTGAAAAAGAGGCCTTTGGGGAGAACACGCCGGAGGAAGAACCCACAGGCCCTGCACACCACACCTGAATGTTCCAGAGCTCCAGAGAAATCGACAGAAACGAGAAATCCCGCACGCCGTGTGGGTCTGGCCAATCCCACCTGCTCTGCCCCACCGGCCACACCAGCCTCAGCAGCACAGGGATGAGCTCAGAACAGCCAGGGACGTGGATCTATAAAACCTCACTTGCATCCTGCTCGGGGCTCAAACCAAACTGCCCACTCCATCCTCCCTGGGTAAAAGCGGTGTGCTTAAAAGCATCACATGGGGCCCATTCACGGTAATTAAGAACCTGTTCGATGTCGTAAACCAGCCCAACCCCCTCCCCCGGGTCCTTCCCTAACCTTGGGACTCAGGTAGAAAGGCACACAAATTTGGCCATCGCTTAGCTTTGGGCTGAGCTTTTTCTCCAGCTGTCTCAATGACATCCTGCCCTTTGAGGGGTCAGAAAACACAATCTATTTTGTGTTCAGCCTCTCCGGAGTTCGTGGCAAAGTCACCTTGCAGGAGAGGTGAACTTGACCCATAGCTGCCCAGTGAGGTTTCCCAGGGCTGTAAGAGTGAAGAGACCCACAGTGTGCGGCTCAGACTCCTCTTGAGGCTGGAGACAGACACACACCAGTGCTCCCGTGTGGCTCAGCCGCCATGCCTGCGGAAAACAGGGAGAGGTGAGGAAATATCGTTGAAGCCACTCTGGGCTCTGGTGTTGCGCAGCCACTGGTCACCCACAGGTAAGGAACTTAAAGGGCGCCCTCTCGTGCAGCACCCAGATTATGCTCTCGTGGAGGGATTGTGATCGGAGCTGTTTGGGGTGTGTAATCCTCCTCCCTGGCCAAACCATTGAGACCAGAAGTCTGTGCTGTGATTGGTCCAACCAACTGTCAATGGGGCACCATGATCAACAACTCCACCTGCAAAGGAAGGCAGGACTAAGGGGTTCTCCTGGGAACACAACACTGGAAGGCAAAAGCAATGTCAAATACAGTGGCCAAGGTGCTTGGTCATCCCCCACTCCTGCCTCCCATGCTCCTCTGGTATCTTCTGCTGTTAACCCATTACCACAGGACATCCCCACGGATGGACCCCATGGGTAGCTGTGCTGGGACATCTGATGTCCAGGCCAATCTCTCACCAAAGCCAGAACCCTCGGCCGCCAGTGCCTTGAGCTGTTACCTTTCTGGGGTCATCTTCTTGTTTCCTGACCTTAGGAGTCAAGGATGAGTCTCCATGAGGAGCAAGGGAAAACCAGAGGTGCATCATCCAACCCCTCAACTCCGACGCCAGCTGCTGCATTTGAACCCAACACAGTCTCCCCATGGAAGTGGTTCTCAACCTTGGGGCACGTTGACATTACCCAGGGAATTTTAAAAGCCAGCCCAGGTGTCCAGGCCCTCCCCTGAGACAGTGTTAAATGGGATTGCCAAGGGGCAAGCCCTGAACACCTGTATTTGTTCAAGCCCCCTCAGAAGACTCTACAGGTACAACCAGGGTGGAGCCCACTGGTTTGGGATGAGCTCTGCCCATGATGAAGTCACACTCCCTGGAGGTCACCAAGGTCATCTCCTGGCCCCCAGCTTCTTCCCGGTCCTCACCAACAGCAGCCACATGTGGTGGAGGTTACCACACTGGCCAAGGTTCTAGAACCTCAGTGGACTCCACCGCCAAGAGGGGAGCCACATGGAAAGTGAGCTTGGACAAGTCTCTCTGCCTGGAAGCAGACATGAGAGAGAGAGGGTTCTCCAAAAGAAAACCAGGAGGAGGTTTTCAGGCTAAGGGAAGATGGAGAGGCAAAAACAACCATGTCCACACAGAGGAGAGAGAGAAATCAAGAGGGAAGAGAGAAAACGCGAATGCTGAGCCCTGGTTACAGCAGCGCCCCTGTGTAACTGGGCAGCAGTCTAACACGGGAAAACAAGCTGCAGAGAAATGCAAACAGTTTGACACCATTGGCATCAATTCAGGAATCCGTAAAACTAAACAACGTATTTTTTTCACAACTGCAAACATATTAGGTAAAAGTAAAGAAAAGCCACAGAATGATAAACACAAAATCCACAGTGGTGAACTCCGAGGGAAGACAGGCAGAGACAGGATTAGACAGGGGCAGCCCGTAATATGGGGGTCATTGCTACAGAGAATTTTAAGACAATAAAACAAATTAAACATCAATCAGTCTTTTTTTACTTTTGTTTTCACTGTGTTCCAACCATTCTCAGCCATGTCAGGGCTAAAATACTCCTCCCCGTATATGAATGTATGCAAACTTCAAATTCTCCCATTCCCCCCCCCCCCCCTTTGGTTGTCATTATCAATTTATTTGTCTCTCAGATCCAAATCTGGGGCTGGACTCTATGAACGGCCAGGGGTGCGCTGCTGCAAGGTGTCGGTAGAGGGCGCCATAGGGCCTCTGACGGACGAAGGGCGCTCTCCTTCCCTGCCAGCCCCGCGGGGTCTCCTCGCTCCTCGCCTGCAGGAGACTTGGCGGGGAGCTTCCCCAGTGGCGTCCAGCACCCAGGTGGGTTTCGCCAGCATCCAGCTGGGTTGTTTTCTGCTCCCCAGCCTTGACTTCCAGCCCCCCAGGAGGTGAGCCGCGTGGAAAGTGAGCTAAGTCCACGGCAACCTCCAAGGATGCGCGCCCGGCGTGGTCCCCAGACCACGGCAGCCTGGGAGTGGATCCTGTGGGAACACTGGTGATGCCGGATTCTTCAGGGACTCACAAGAAAAAAAAGCCCGGATATGTTCCGTACAGATGCAGTTCCTTTTTTCTGAGTATTTTTGACCCACGATTGGCTGAATCCATGGATGGGGGCCGCAGGTGCAGAGGGCTGACTGGAGCGATAGATTTCAGATAGAACGTACTCGGCCTCAGGCCACCTATCAGATTGGCAAAAATCAGAACTTTGATTGTCATCGACAAAGGCCAATCCCCCGGTTTATGAAGCATTTCAACAAATGCATCATGAAAAGACCAACCATCCCATCTAAGAGGCACATGGCAGAAGAGATGAACGGACCATTGGCAGAAAAGAAAACACAGAAGATTCTTAAATATATAAAAAGATCACCACTTTGTTCCTCCTAAGAAAAACCTAAGTCATTAGTCCGTGCACTGATGGTGCTGTGGGGAAGCTGGTTCGCAGGAAAGCTCTCTACGTAATGGACACGTGCTTTTCACCTCCAAGCCATCAAGTCCACTCCCAGGAATTTAACCAACTGATGAGGCAGGTGTGCAAATGCAGCACGTGGCTAGTCACTGTCTGTGGTGGCACGAATTCAGGAACCACCCACTTCCTCCCCGGAATGATGAGATCAGCTACAGTGGAGCCACGCCATGGGTCAGGGGGAAGAGACATTCCCAAGACACTTAAGTGAAAAATAAAGATAATGGGGCCAGCACTGTGGCATAGCAGGTAAAAGCCACAGCCTGCAATACCAGCATCCCATATGGACGCCGGTTCAAGTCCCGGTTGTTCCACTTCCTATCCAGCTCTCTGCTGTGGCCTGGGAAAGCAGTAGAAGATGGCCCAAGTCCTCAGGCCCCTGCACCCATGTGGGAGACCTGGAAGAACCTTTGTGAAGCCAATGGTTAAGCATATTAAAAAACTACAGTTTTAATGATCTCTGATTAAAATTTACTGTTACAGATGAAGTGGCCGTTTTTCCATTCAAGTGCTGTTTATAGCCATTGTCTATATTCCCACTAAACTAGGGTCTGTTTGCTTTTTATTGTTAAACTTCTTATTCAACAAAGTAGTAAGCCTTTTTATTGTAATGGAAATTCAAATGTTATCTCAATAAATTTAAAAAAAGAGAGAGGGTGGTGGGGAGAGAGGGAAAGAGGGGGAGCAGGAAATATCATTGTGTTCTTAGAACTGTGTCACAAACCAATTAAAACTTTCAACAATGAAAAGAGAATTAATTTCTACTTAACAAGTATGCCTGTAGCATGTGCACGTGTATTATATGATAAGCCTAGGAAGATGCACCCGCAAACACAAACCTGGTTACGGTGGCGGCCGCGAGTGAGGGATTTGCTTCTGTTTTGAGAGGGAGGGGCAGTGAGGTTCTGGGAGTGAAGAGGAAACTGACTTTTCTCCCTATGCCTTTTTTTTTTCAAGGATTTATTTATTTATTTATTTATTTGAAAGGCAGAGTTAAGGAGAGAGAGAGAGAAGGAGAGGGAGGAGAGAGGGGGGGAGGGAGGAGGGAGGGAGAGAGAAGGAGAAAGAATCTTCCATCTACCAGTTCACTCCCCAAATGGTCACAGCAGCCAGGAATGGTCCATGCCAAATCCAGGAGCCCAGAACTCCAGGGTCTCCCTTGCGGGTGCAGGGGCCCAAGCACCTGGGCCATCTTCAATCCTTTCCCAGGTCCGTTAGCAGGGGGCTGGGTGGGAAGTGGAGCAGCCGGCTTGGATTGGTGCCCACCTGGGATGCTCAGGCTTAGCCTGTGGTGTCACAGTGCCACCGCCGGCCCCCTCTCTCTGCCTTTTGCACTGATTCTTTTGACTTCTAAACACTGCCTCCTCAAAACAAAAAGACAGATCACCGACATCAACCACAAACTAGCAACGAGGGTCCTGGGGTGGACGGTGCCACCGTGGGGGAGCCAGCTGACCCCAGGTGCCAGGTGGGAGCCGGGACATTTTCTGTCTGTGGCTCAGGTTCGGACAGGGAGGCAGGCAGGATGCTTGCCGCACTGAGCATCAATAAAACCCGCACTTGCACTCCAGAAAGCTCCACCATTTATAGCTCCATCGATTTTCTAAGCCTATTTTTATGGCCGCTCTTCCCGGTGAGGGTTGTATACATTTTCGGGCTGCGTCCCTCTTGTAAATAAGTAAACATGCAGGTAAATGTGAATAAGGCAAGCATTTATTAGGTGCTTGGCGCCGCGCCAGGAAGGGTGCACGGGGGCCTGGGCTCCGTGACTGGATTTCACCATCACAGTGACCTCCACTTTAAAAGGGGGAAACTGAGGCTCAGACATGAGCATGTCCCCCCCAAAAGGGGCCCAGGAGAAGCCGTGGAAATGATCTGACAGTCCCCCCACAAAGTTAGACGTGGAGCTGCCGTGTGACCCAGGTACATATTCGAGAAAAATGACAGTACCGGGCCGGCGCCGTGGCTTAACAGGCTAATCCTCCACCTTGCGGCGCCGGCACACCGGGTTCTAGTCCCGGTTGGGGCGCCGGTTCTGTCCCGGTTGCCCCTCTTCCAGGCCAGCTCTCTGCTATGGTCTGGGAAGGCAGTGGAGGATGGCCCAAGTGCTTGGGCCCTGCACCCCATGGGAGACCAGGAGAAGCACCTGGCTCCTGCCTTCGGATCAGCGAGATGCGCCGGCCGCAGCGGCCATTGGAGGGTGAACCAACGGCAAAAAGGAAGACCTTTCTCTCTGTCTCTCTCTCTAACCACTCTGCCTGTCAAAAAAAAAAAAAAAAAAAAAAAGACAGTACCCACTGGCCCGGAGCCCTGAGCACAGATGTTCCTTTTTTAAAAAATTATTTGTGGGGCTGGCGCTGTGGCTTGGCAGGCAAAGCCACAGCCTGCAGTGCTGGCATCTCATGTGGGTGCTGGTTTGAGTCCCGGCTGCTCCACTTCCCATCCAGCTTCCTGCTATGGCCTGGGAAAGCAGTGGAAGATGGCCCAAGTGCTAGAGCCCCTGCATCAACGTGGGAAGACCCAGAAGAAGCTCCTGGCTCCCCGCTTCAGATCAGCTCAGCTCTGGCCATTGTAGCCGTTTAGGGAGTGAACCAGTGGATGGAAGATTCTCAGATCTCCCATCCACTGGTTCACCCCCCAGATGTCTGCACTGGCCAGGGCTAGGCCAGGCCGAAGTCAGGAGCTTCTTCCAAGTCTCCCACTGGGTGCAGGGGCCCAAGCACTTGGGCCATCTTCCACTGCTTTCCCAGGCCATACCAGGGAGCTGGATGGGAAGTGGAGCAGCCGGGATTCGAACCAGCGCCCATATGGGATGCCGGCACCGCAAGTGGTGGCTTCACCCGCTAGGCCACAGCGCCAGCCCCTGCACCGACGTTCTGAGCAGCATGGTTCACCATGGTCAAGAGTAGGGAAACGCAAACATCCAACAGTGTCACAGGATAAACAAGACGTGATGGAGCCGCACAGAAGACCTGACCCAGCAGCGCGGGGCCAGGGCCAGAAAGCAGAGGCAAAGGGACAGTGCACCTGCGCCTTGCCCAGGGTGGCCCCCACAGCCTGCTCGCTGCACGGCCCCAGTGCTCTGCCCGGCTGCTCGTCTTCCCCAGAACTTCCATCTCCCTCCACGAAGGTGACCCAAAGCCTGCCCGGGCCTCGGCCTCCATGGACTTGGGGGCTGGCACAGTCGGTTAGCCAGCCTCCACTGGGGCAGCCGCCATTCCTGTCCTAGCTCCTCGGCTTCTGACCCAGCCCCTGCTCCCGCATCGGGAAGCAGGGACTTCCTGCCACCACAGAGGAGCCCTGGAGGGAGCTCCTGGCCCTTGGCTTGGGTCTATGACATCCCCGATGGTGCAGGCATTGGGGGAGTGAACCAACAGATGGGAGACCTCTCTTTCCCTCTCTCTGTTGCTCTCTCTCTCCTTCTCTGTCACTCTTTCAAAGAAATAAATTTTCAAAAACAAGAAAAGCCGAGGGTCAAACCCTGCCTCTGCCTCCCAGACAGGTCTCTGCATTTGTCTGAGCCTCTCTGTCCATGGGGCCACTAAGTCCCCCTGACCCTCCTTGGGGCGTGATCCGGGGGGGTGGGGTCAGCGACAGGGATGCCGATACCCGGTCCAGAGGGGAAGGCTTCCCGATGCTAAAGGCCTGGATTCCACTCCCCCCAAAAATCCTGACATCCCAGGCCCCGGTATGGCTGGGCCAGGGTGCAGCCAGAGCCGAGACAGCGGAGCCCAGTGTGGCCCAGGGCCCCCCGGCATCGGCACCCTGGGATCGTGGTGGAAACGCATGTTCTCTGCCTGTCCTGACCCCCCGCCCCTCCACGGGCGACTCTGATGCACGTTCAAGTTTAAGCCCTGGACTCCCCACACTGCGGGATCGCTGGAGCCACCAGGGGAAGGTGCTCGCTACCCCCACCCCTCACTCCACCCCGACCCCCAGAGCTGAGCCGGAAGGGCTGGGCCAGGGCCTGGGAATGTGCGTTTTCAGGAAGGCCGCCCCCACGCCCCTGGGTCCTAGCCTCGGTGGGGGGCTCAGGGCAATGCTGGCCCCCTTCCGTCCCACTGCCTCCACAGCCCAGCCTCCTGCCTGTGCTATCTCCCACCAGCTCACTCCCTCCGCCCCTAGGCCACCTGCTCTGCACCCTAACCCACATCAGGGACTTGGCACCAACGCAGCGTGGACTTACCGAACCTCGGGCCGCGCCCTTCACCAATGTAAGGAGCCGGACCAGGAAACCTCCCTGAAGGTGACACGCAGGGAAGAGTGACAGGCCAGGACCCCCAGTGGACAGGCGGCCCTCCCCCAGTGTTTCCTGGTCCCCCAGCCCCTGCCAGCTGCCCGGCCCCGCCCACCCCTGCCGGAATGGACAGAGAGCTAGGACTGGGCTGGGCTCTTCCTCGCACTGTCTCACTTAACCCACGACAGCACTGGACCCATTTGACAGAGGGAGGAACCGAGGCCCGGAGGGGTTAAGATCCTGTAGCTAAGATGTGAGTAACCAGCTGTCCAAGGTTACCCAAGGTCGGGGTCACTTTAAATGTCCACCAACACATGAAGCCCCTACACATGGTTATTACGATTATTCCCATCTTACAGGTTGAAAAAACTGAGTCCCGAGGTCCACCCCAGTAGCAGACAGATCAGCTTTCTGACTCCACTCCTCAGGAGCTGGCGTGAACAGCCCATCTTGAACTCCAGTCCAGAGCTCGTCTGGCTCCTCTCCACGCCCCACCCTACCCCAGCCCACCTCCCACCAAGGACTGCGCCAGTGTCCAGGGCAGGGACTGCGAGGAGTGGTCTCGCGGATGAAAACCGAGCCTGGGCTCAGCAGGTGCAGCTCTGGCTCTGATCACTTCCCCTCTCTGAGACGCAGCCCAAACCCTAAATCTGGGGTCGGGGTCTCGCTATTCTCCCACACCCCGGCCCCCCGCCCCCTCCACCCTCAGGATGCAGACAGTGGAGAGGCCACCAGTCATGAAACACAAAGGGGCCTGCTCCGTGGAGCCCCGGTTTGCCGTCCTTTCAAAGGTACGGGGAGACCTGCATAAACTACAAGCTCCCCACAGCTGGGTGAGGAGCCACATCTGCGAGACATTCTGCCACCCTGTGGCCACTGTGAGCCACTGCAGGCCACTCCAGGGATTTGCCCAGTTCTCCGTGCGCTCGGCATCCGTGGAGCTGGGGGAGCACCGGGAGCAGCCCCCACCCCCGCCCTGCAGGTGTGCCTCCCCATTCGGGCGCGGCAAGCTGTAGCACCTGGGAACACCTGCGCTTTGCCTGTCATTCCTTCCCCTGCCGGAACACCAGCTCTAATGGGACACAGAGGTCCGTCTGTCCTGCTCACTGCCCTGGCCTCAGCACGTAGGGCAACACCTGGCTTAGGACAGCTGCATCTCACATCGCAGCGCCAATTCGGGCCCCGGCTGCTCCACTTCCAATCTAGCTCCCTGCTAAGGCAGCAGGAGGACGCCCCAAGTCCTTGGGCCCCTGCACCCACGTGGGAGACCCGGATGGAGTTCCCAGCTCAGGGTTCCAATCTGGCCCAGCCCCAGCCGTTGTGGGTATTTGGGGAGTGAACCAGCGGATGGAAGATCTTGTTCGTTCTCTCCATCTTTCCCTCTGCCTCTCAAATAAATGACTAAACACTTTAAAAAGTAAGATGACGAGAACAATGCTTCCTATCTGCCTCCTGGCATTGCAGTGAATCAATGAGTTCCCGATGGGTGGACGGTGTCCAGCCTCACCCGTGTCTGCTCGGCGGGATTCTGTTCAGAAAGAGGCCTGGGTTTGATGGGCCCACAGCCCAGGGCCTGGTGTTCTAAGACAACAAGGCGGGGCAGATAGATACACGGGCTGGCATTCAGGGAAGCCCTGTGGAGGCACGGGCACCTGAGCGATGCCACCACAAGTCAGGAGAGGCCTGGGGCCACCGGAAGCTAACGCACCCAGGAAGCACCTAGGCCTGGAGCGTCCACTAAGCTCTCCTGCTTGCCCAGGGTCCTACTGCCAGCGCATTGCATTACCAAGCATCACCACGTGGGGGCGCCAAAGCCCCAGAAATGTGCCTCCGGAGCTGGGCGACAACACAGGACTGCAAAAATCAAGTTGATGGTAGCAGATGGGCTATTCCTCCCAGCACCGCAGGGACTGGGCTTGGCCGTGTGACTTGTGCCCGCCAACAGGACATCCACAAGTATGGCGCCAGCCAGGTTTGCTTTGAGCCTTGCCCTGCTGGGGCGCTCGCTCTTGGAACCCAGGCATCCGGGTATAAATAAATCGGACAACCTGTGAGACAGAAAGGCCATGTGACAAGAGGGTCCCGGCACAGGAGAGGCCCTGTGGGACCTGGCAGGTGATGGCGTTGTTGGTTGACAAGCAAAATGTGTGCCTCCATGCTTCTCAGAGTAGCCCCAGGAACACGTGACTAGCTCAGAGACCAGGCAAGTACCCATGGTCCACGCACGTTGTAAGCGGTCTTGGGAACCCTCCGAAGACGGGGTCCTCACGCTCCCTGAAGGAGTGTCCCAACTCGAGCCTCAGATCCAGGGCCCGTGCGTGTCCAGGGAAGCCCCAGGCAGTGCGGAGACCCGGCGTTCCAGCACGTGTCAGGAGGACTCGGGCTCCTTCCGCTCACCCCCGCGCCCCCGAGGAGACCGAGCCCAGTGCACCGACCGTGGCAAAGTCGCCACCGGGGTTTTTTAATGATGTCCGCAGCAGGTATTTGGCAGAGTGGTTAAGGTGCTGCCTGGGGCCAGCGCTGTGGTGCAGCGGATGAAGCGGCTACCTGCGGCACCTGCAGTCCCCTAGGGTCGCCGGTTAGAATCCCGGCTGCTCCACTTCCCATCCAGCTCTCTGCTACAGCCTGGGAAATCAGCAGAAGATGGCCCAAGTCCTTGGGCCCCTGCACCCACGTGGGAGACCTGGAGGAAGCTGCTGGCTCCTGGCTTCAGATCGGCACAGCTCCAGCCGTGGTGGCCATTTGGGGAGTGAACCAGCAGATGAAAGACCTCTCCCCCCCCCCCCCCCCCCCGCCCTCTGCCTCTCTGCCTCTCAAATAAATAAATAACATCTCTAAAGAAGATTAGGTCACTTAAAGACAGGGGAATGCAAGTGAAAGGGTTGGGGTCTTGGCCCCCCGGACCCTCCCTCGCCCGCGTGGCCACCCTGGGCCTCCCTGCAGCCCAGCTGGACTCCGGGCCCCGGGCAGATTTGCTGTGGTGCAGACCTGGGGTCCTGGTCTCTCTCTGGGGGCAGAGAGGCACCCCTGCCAGTCTCCAGGCCTTGTCCCAGCCAGAAGGCCCCCCCCATCACAGCACCTGTCCTGCAGCCCCAGCCCAGCAGCCCGCGCGAGTCTGCACCTCCTGCCCAGGCGCCGGCCCCACGTTGGGCCTGTGTGTTCTCTCGCCCAGGAAGAGAGCGTGTCCCCTCCAACTTCACCCTTTATTCATCCCAAGTCCAACCATGGGAGGCCGATTCGTGGTGGCAGAGAGAGCAGGCTCCCCGGAGCCCCCACATCGGCATCAGGCAGGGGACAGGCCCCGCCGACCACGCGGGCTTGTGATTGGCCGGAGCCCTTGGCCTGTGCAGTCTCCTGCTGTCTCCAGGTAGGTGGTCCCTGGGTCATGGGACCCCGAGCTGGTGTGACCGAATGGCTCCGTGTGTATGGGGGGGGGGCGGGGCACAGGCCAGCTTCCTGCGGGGGGGAGAGGGATGGGAAGGGGGAGAGCAGAGTGGGGAGGCAGAGACCAGGAGCGCTCACCTCCTCCCCCAGGCAGGACTCACACCTCCCGCTCCCTGGGAGAGGCCCAGCCAGGCCACACTGCAGGAATAAAGGACACCTGCGCCCCCACCCCCACCCCAGGGCCCTGGTCCAAGTCCAGACTTTCGCCCCGCCCCTAGCTTCCTGTTCCTGGGCCGGGGAGGCAGCAGGTGCTGGCTCAGGCCCCCGGAGGACCCCTCCACTCACGCAGGAGACCCCGACTGGGTGCTGGGTTGCTGGCTTTGGCGTGGCCCAGCCCTGCCTGCTGCAGGACCTTGGGGACAGCGTCCTGTCCTCTCTTGTGCCCCCAGCACCAGGCCCGGGCCTTGGCAGTGTTTGTTGACTGACTCACTGAGTGTGATGGAAGCAGCATTCTCCCAGCTAGCGAGCTGACTTTTTGGGGAAGTTCTGGATAGGAATGCATGCACAATGCCGGTTCTCAAACTGCGTGGGTTTGTGACCCTTTGACCCCCCCCCCTAAAATTCACAGAGGGAAGAGCTTAGTGCATGGATCCAGCTGAGACCGAGTGGCGCCCAGCCCCCTGGGGACGGGACCATTTAAATGAAGGCCCCCCCGGGGTTTTTTAAATGTTTATCAAAGCATTTAAAGGCAATGCATCCATTACTTATTAACCTAAAAGCTCTCTTTTAAAAACCCTCTGTTTTCAAAACAAAAAGCCAGCCAGGGTAAGCATGGTGGTAAATTCTCTGTGGCACCCGCCTGCCCGCACCAGGTGGCCCGCCTCAGAGCAACCGGAGACTTCGCGGTGCGTTCCAGACCACGGAGGGGAGAAGGGAAAATACGATTTTAGTCCTATTATGAACACCGTTTCTTTAAAAAAGATTTCCTTATTTATTTGCAAGGCAGAGTTACAGAGAGAGAGAGAGAGAGAGGGAGAGAGAGAGAGAGAGAGAGAGAGAGAGAGAGAGAGAGAGAAAGGCAGAGAATCTTCCATCTGCTGGTTCATCCTGCCTGCAAAGCCAGGGCTGGACCAGGCTGAAGCCAGGAGCCTGGACTCCATCCGGGTCTCCCTCGGGAGTGGCAGGGGCCCCCAGGACGTGGGCCATCTTCTGCTGGGCTCCCAGGGAGCTGGATCAGAAGTGGAGCAGCCAGGACTCGAACCGGTGCGCCTATGGGCTCCGGCATCACAGGTGGCGGCTTTACCAGCTGCGCCACGATGCCGGCCCCCAGGCACGCTCTTGGAACGACTCAGGTGAATGTAAGGAGCCAGGATTGAGAACGCCTGGGCCACACGGCCTTGACGACTCCATGTGGGGGGCTGGGCGGGGCAGCCATGGAGCCTGTTATACCCAGAAGCCTCCCTGGTCCCAGTGCCCCTACCAACACTAGGCTCGGGCCGTGGCTGGAGCCTGGCACTGGGCCCTGCCTGCAGCTTCGCCCTTCCCTCGGAGCCCGCGGCCCGGTGCCTGCTCCAGCCACCTTCCCTGTGTCCTCCATTGAACCTCTTTGTGCCAAACACTCACCTCCCAGCCTGCTTTACACCAGAGGAGGCTGGGTAATCTCATCTGGTCAAGGAAATGGAGGGGGCGCCAGCACCTGAGGTTGGCTGGGGGGTGCGGTAGGGCAGAGCTCTCTTCCCTGGACAGCTTTTTTCTCGTATCAGAAACCAGGGAGAGAGTTGATGCTTGGGGCTGTGGCAGCCATCCTGTGACCATGAGGTAGCCAATAGCTGAGGCTGGCAGAGCAGAGGGTGGGAGAGAGCCTTTGCCCTGTGTAGACACTGTTGAGCACTGAACAAGCCCTGAGGCCACTGTGTGTGAGAGCAAAGGCCCTGTTCAAGCGGTCGGCCTATTAGTTGAATGTTTCCTGAGTGACAGCTCTGGGAGCATTGGGAGAGTGTTAAGGCTGCTCCAAGTCTGGGCAGGGTAGAGGAAGGGCCGCCGCGTGGCAGTCACACCTGGCATCTGCACTTGTGGACGCCCATGGGGCACCGAGTGGTTTTTTGTTGTTGTTGTCGTTAAAGATTTTTTTATTTATTTGAAAGGCAGAATTACAGAGACAGAGGGAGAGAGAGGTCTTCCATCCGTTGGTTCACTCCCCAATGGCTGCAATGGCAGAGGCTGGGCCGATCCAAAGCCAGGAACCAGGAACTTCCTCTAGGTCTCCCACGTGGGTGCAGGGGCCCAGGTACTTGGGCCATCTTCCACTGCCTTCCCAGGCCACAGCAGAGAGCTGGATCGGAAGATGAGCAGCCGGGACTCGAGCCAGCTCTTGGATGGGGATGGGGGTGTGCGTGTCACAAGAGGCGGCTTAACCCACGGCACCACACAACACCAGGCCCTGATATTCGATGACCTGGATACCACGGTGCCCTGGTTCCCGTCCTCACTGGGACACGCTGTGCACCAGGAGCCAGTGGCCGCTGGGACCACTCGGATGTGAACGAATCCAAAGTAAAGGAAACAGAGAGCTCTAGTCCCTGGCACAGAGCGTGCCCCGTGGCCACGGGTGGCCAAGGGTCCCCACGGCAGGCCCAGCACACGGGACAGCATGGGGACACAGCCTGGTGCAGGCGACAGAGACCAAAGAGCCGCGCCAACACCCAACGGCCAGGGGGACAGCCACAGGCTGAGCCCTCACCACCTCTCAGGCCAGGGAAGCCCCTGCTCTCCCTCAGCCCGAGGTGGAGTGAGTTGAGGGGCTAGGGTGGCTGTCTGCGCCCCTAAACCCGTTCTACCCAAGACTGCAGACCTGGCACCTGGCAGCCCTCCTGGGACCCGAGGCGTGACCCTGCAGAGAATGCCAGCGGCGTAGCCAGGGGGTGGGAGCACGGCGCTGGGGCCTCAGTGTCTCCATCTGTAAAATGGGAAGAATACTAGCATCTTGCTTCAAGGATTGCTGGGAGGCTGAGATACTGAAGGGTTGAAAGCCCTTAGAATAGCTCCAAGCACAGACTGAGCCCTATGTCAGTGTTAGCTATTAGCCTGATTATTCATGGGACTTCAAAATTTTGGTGGGGGGAGGAGGGAGGGATGCACCTGCCACACAGTACCCTCCGTCACTAAGTGTCATCTCCCGGGGCTAAAGGACCCCGCAACCTGCTCTGGGCGTCAGTCCCGCGGCCAACCACCAGGTGGCGGTGCTCACCCACTTTCCAATCGTGCGGCCGGCGGAGACCCCCTCCCCTCCACGGGGACAGGGTCGCCAGCGAGTGTTCCAAGGCTGCGACCAGGGTGCAGGGCGTTGATGCCCCCGTGTCCGGCTTTGGCCCCAGGGCCGAAAACCTATGCCAGGCGCTGGGTCCCCCGGGGAGCTCAGCGTCCCGGGCCCGGGGTAGGGGGGTCCCAGGCGGTCGGGTGGGAGAGGAGGGGGCGCTGCGCCGGGGTGGGAGACTGCCCAGGACCCGCCCTCCTAGCAGGTCCCCCGGCGGCGGGTGCGCACAGGGACGCCCACGCGCCGCGGGTGGGGAGGCGCAGGGGTACACCCGGGGGACCCCTCTAGGCGAGCCCAAGCCTCGGGGGCCGGGAGGAGTTCGGGACGCGCGGCGGGGTCCGCTGCGTGGGCGCCCACGCCAGAGCGCGCCCTCCTGCCGTGGGATCCCCCTGTGGGGGTGTCCCTCGGGGGGTGTGTGGGCCTGGGGCGCGGGAGGCGGGCGGCCCTCTGCGCTCCGGGCCAGGAGCTTGGAGCTTGCGCCCCTGGTGCGCGCGCGTTGCGCCCGGTACCAGGCGGAGCGGCTGCCGGGTTCGGGGGGCTCGGCGGAGGGGCGGGGCTCGGGACTGGGAGGGGCGGGGCTCGGGCCCGGGGGCGGGGCTCGGCGGAGGGGCGGAGCTCAGGCCAGGAGGGGCGGGGCTCGGAACCGGGAGGGATGGGGCTCGGGACAGGGCGGGGCTCGGGACGGGGGCGGGGCTTTGTCCCAGGAGGGCGGAGCTCGGGCCCGGAGGAGCGGGGCTCGGGCCCAGGGGCGGTGCTCGGGCTTGGGGGGCGGGGCTAGGGACGGGAGGCGGGGCTCGGGCCCGGGGGCGGGGCTCGGGGCTGGGGGCGGGGCTCGGGAACGGGCGGTGGGCTAGGGCCCGGGGGGCGGGGTTGGAACCGGGAGGGAAGCGGCTCGGGCCGGGGGCGGGGCTCGGGCCCAGGAGGGCGGGGCTCGGGGCTGGGGGCGGGGCCGGGGCGGGGCCGCGGCGCTGCAGCAGCGCGAGCGGGGCCAGGGGGCGCCTCGCGCGGCGGCGGCGACTCGGAGCGCGATGCAGTGAGGCCGGAGCGGCGGGCAGGCGGGTGTGCGCGCGCGGAGTGGAGCCGCGGCAGCGCCGCAGGGATGTGACTCGGGCCAGGGCCAGCAGGAGCGCCGGCGCCGCAGGGCCGCGGGGGTCGGTGAGTGCGAGCCGCGCCGAGGCGGTGGAGGGCGCTGCGGGGACCCCGGAAAACTTTTCCCGCCGTGGACTTGGGAAGATTTGCAGGGGGCGCGTCTTGCGGTTTCCTAAGCACCCCCACTCCCACGCCACCCCAGGGTTAACCTGCCGAGTGGGGGAGGTGTTGATTCCGGCCGGGGGACCCCAGGGCAGCGAGAGAGGAGCCGCAGAGCGCGGAGCGGGGCTGGGGGCCCCTCGGAGGGGGGGGGCCCTGGGGATCCAGACCAGATGGAGGTCGAGTCCCCGAGGAGGCTCTGGGGGCGGCCCCAGCTGAAGGGCAGGAGCCCAGCCGTCCCCGGGTCGTGCGAGAGGAGCCGCGCGGGCTGGGCCCGGGGCCGCGCGCCAGGCGGGTGGGGGCTGCTGGGGGGGGCGGGGGCCGGACTCGGGGGTCCAGCAGCCGCACCTGCCTGGCGCGGGGCTGGGGGCCACGTTCGCAGCCGGCCTGGGCCGCGCAGTGCTGGACAACGGCCCGACGGGGTGGGGACGTTGCTTGGGAAAAGGAGGCAGAGCGGAGACCTGGCCTTGGGGTCCAGTGGGGGCTGGAGAAGGCGGGGTGGGGGGTGGGGGAGCCGGGAGTGGAGTTTTCACGCCAGACCCCGGGCGCTCGGCCCTCGGAGAGGCGGTCAGGTTGGAGCTAAGAAGTCGCCCAGTGCTGTGTCCTCTCCGCTTGGGGACACGGACTCCCAGCCCCTGGAGTGCCCCACACACATCCGGGGACCCGGACAGCCTGGGCAGTAAGGGGAGCACGGCTGGGGGGGGGGGGTCCTGCACCTTGGCCTCCGGCTGCACCTGGTTCACCAGCCGGAGAGGGGCGCGCCGACCTTGCGCCAGAGGACTGCCCCCTGCGGCGTTCCTTCGCCGGTCCTAGCCAGCTCCCCGCACCCCCACGCCCCACTTGTCCCCGGTTCGCTAAGGGGGCGGTCCTCGGAGCGCGGACAAAGGCCCCTGGAGTGTGGCGGCCGTGCGTCCCCGCCTGCGACCCCAGCCCACGCGCCACGGTGGCCGGGATGGGGAGCACCTGAGCCTCGCGCGAGCCGCCCTGGCCACCCCCCCCCCCGCAAAGACGGAGAGAGAAGTGGGGGAGGGGGGAACCTGGCACAAAAAACCCGGCCGTGCAGCCAAAGAACCTTAATTCAGAAGTTTCTTTGGCAGAGCCCGGGGGCCCTCGCAGTGTCCAGACTGAGTTACACTGCGTGCGCACGGCACGGAAATCAAATGCGAACTGGCACCTGGTGGCCGGGAGCCCTGGTGCCGGCCAGGTTTGTACGCAGGCTGTGGAGTTTCAGGTCTGATAGGGGGCAGCTGAGCCGGGGAGGCGTGGGGCTGGGGCTGCAGACGGTGGGGTTTGCCGGGACAGATAAGCTCAGACTCTTGGCTTGTTAACTTGGGATTTGAAGGAGGGGGCTGGGCGCTGCCTGTATATAACCCCCCCCCCTCCGCTCTCCTGCTGGGCAGGTGCGCAAGCCCACCCTCCACGGTGGAGGTAACTATCCCCAGGGAGAGGGTGCTGGGCGAGGAAAACCTGTGACAAGGTGTCAGTCCGTGCTGATCCCTGCGGGGGCGGGACCCTGGGGCTAAACAACCCCCCCACCCACCCCCCCACCCCCAGATCGTGCTGAAAGCCTGAGCCAGGCCCTGGGAAAGGCTCGGCGGTGGCACGGAGCTCAGAGGACCCAAACAAAGGCCATTGTGGCTGGGAAGGGGAGGCAGGTTTGGGGGTGGCAGCGGCGGGGACCAGCTGACCACCGTCTTTCAGGCCCGAGGGAGCTGAGGGTTGGTTCTGCTTGCGCCAGTGAGTCTCCAAAGAGTTCTGAACAGGGGGCCGTGGGATCTGATTAAAAAAAAAATAGCTCTCCAGACATGGACCTGGAGGCAAGGCGGCCTGTCCTCCGTCCTGGCTTTGGGACTGGCACTGGAGGAAGTCTCCAAGGGCCTTTGTCCAGCCGTGGGGAGCGCCTTGAGGCATAGCTCAGGTTTTAAAACCCACTCCCCACTAACCAGCCCCCCACCCCGAGCCCAGGTCCCCGTAAGCGCCACTGCGGACGCCTTCCGTGTTAGTCACATTTTCCACCCAGAATTACAGCCTGAGAGGAACCCGTCCACGCTGGACCGGGCAGCCAAGGATGCAATTTGCATGTAAATGATTGCTTTTATTTACGGACCTCAGCTGCTTTGCATATTCATGAAGTCTTGGAGCTTGTGTTCTTGCGAGTCTGGTTGGGGGGGGGGCTGCTGGTCAGCCGTGGGAAGTGAGGGTTAGGAGATCCTGGGACTCGGGGAAGATGGGAGAAGGTGAGAGGCGCAGGTCTGGAAAAGAGTTTAGTGTCAGGAAACCTGGCGCGGTTTAGTCTGGCCAGAGCAGGAAGTCACCAGCGGCTCCCAGCTCTGGCGGAGGGGGCTGGAACAGAGCGGAGCGCTGGGCTGCGTGGGGAGGCCGCCCCTGTAGCCAGGTCCTGGGCTTCTGCCAGACGTGGGTGGTCAGAGTAGGCGGGCGCTGGAGAGGCCTTGGGGTCAGGAGCTGGGAAAAGTAAGCCGTGGCCCCGGCTTGTTCTGTGGACGCCGGGAGTGCTTCTGGCCAAACTGCGTGACCGTGACCTCTGCCTTCGTGTCCCATCGGGAGGACGGGGTGATTGTCTTCTGGCCTCCTCCGGGCCGGGCACTGAGCCCAGCACGTTCACCCCAGCCGCACCCCTTCTACAGAGAGGCAGACTGAGGTTGGGTCATTTCCATCAGTGTCACAGCTGTCTCCCGCCAACTGAGGTCCTCCACTCTGAAGCTAAACTGTGCCAGGCGCCCACGGGGGTGCTGAACCAGGAGGCAGAAAAGCCCGCTCCACCACCAGCTGCTCCTTTTTTCTTTTCTTTTTTAAAAAAATGTTTATTTCTTTGGAAGACACAGTGACAGAGAGTAATCCTCCATCTGCCGTCCCCCCCCCACCACCAAAGGACCCCAGCAGCCGGGGCTGGGCCAGGCGGAACCCAGGAGCCGGGACTGTACTTTGTCTCCTCCACGGGTAGCAGGTGCCCAAGCACTTGGCCCTCAGCCTCTGCTACTTTCTCAGGTGCAGTAGCCGGGAACTGGATTGCCAGCAGAGCAGCCGCACTGATAGGGATGCGGGGTGTCACAGGTGGGCACTGAACCTGCTGCACCAAACGCTGGCCCCGTGTTCCCCTGGCTCCTCCCACCCCACCCCGTTACCAGCTTTCAAGAGAGCGAAGTTCCGATGCCTCTGACCTGGCAGGCACTGGGAGGGAACCCGAGTGGGGGCCTCCCTGGGGCCTGGCTGGTAGCAGCAGAGGTGAGACAAAAGGCGGCTCCGCCAGCGGTTTTGTGCATTTCGCTTCTCCTCTCCCAGGGGTGGATAGGAAAGGGGGAGCCGGGCCAGGGCTGGGCTGGGTGGCCTGGCTCAGTGAGACTCCCAGCGTCTGGGCTCACGTCTACTCCAGGGTGCTGCCACCCCCTCAGGAGCGTGGGGGAGGCCCAGCCTGGAAACCAGCGGTGGACAAACACCCGTGGGAGCCCCCACCACATGGCCTCCGAGTGTCCCCGTGCCAGAAATTTGGAAGCGTTCATTCCCCCTCTCGGTCAGCAGAGACTTGCCAGCCTCTATTAACAGTTTCTTTAAAAGGTGCCTACTCCCCCGTGAACCATACTGTCCCACACTGTAATTACTACTTATTTTGTATCTTTTTTAAAGACTGATTTATTATTTATTTGAAAGGTAGAGTTACAGAGAGAGAGAGGGTAAAATAGAGATTTTCCATCTTCTAGTTTACTCCCCAAATGACCACCATGGCCAGGACTGGACCAGGAGCTTCACCCAGGTCTCCCACATGGGTGGCAGGGGCCAAGCACTTGGGCCGTCTTCTGCTGCTTTACCCAGGTGCCTTAGCAGGGAGCTGGATGGGAAGTGGAGCAGCCAGGACACGTTCCATATGGTTAACCCACTGTGCCACAGCACCGGCCCCTAATTCCTAATTATTGTAACCGTCACCACAACCCCATGGGGTAAACATCATTATCACCCCCATTTGCAGATGAAAAAACTGAGGCAAGGTAGATGCAGTCAGCTGCCCAGGGTCAGAGGCTCCCGGCAGGTGTCCCAGGGGCAGGGTTTGAAGCAACTATGTCAGACTCCAAAGTTTACAGAGTAGGGGAGCTGTGTGTGGGGGGGGGGGGGCGGGTCTCTCTCCAGGCAGGCCATGTGGTCCTTCACACACAAGGAATCCTGCTCACATCGGTCACTGCCATTGCAGGCCCCAGCTGGAGAGAAAGGGGCCGGGCTGCCCCTCTACCTCCTGTGGCTGCTCAGAGAAAGAGGCAGAGAGAGGGAGAGGTGCGGTGTGTTTGAGCCCTCGGTGAGTCCCTTCCCTGGGAGCCTGGCTGGCAGCGCGGTAATTAGTATGGGAGCCGAGCCCTGCGCGCTCCCTCGCTCCCTGTGTTTCTTCCTCGCTCCTTTTGAGGAGCCGCACGCCTGCCCCCGTGGGTCCCTTGTGGTCTCTTCATCCTGCCCCAGCCAGCTCTGCCTCCAGGCCCACTGGAAACCTCTAATCATGTTGTTCCTCTCCCGGGATGGGAGGCAGCAGGTGTCTCACTCAGAGGAAGAGGGCTTACCTGCCCGGGGGCTCTGGGGCAGGGACTGGGGTGGGGGGGGGCTGCATCCGTGTACCCAGGCAACACCTGCATGCGGGTCCGGATCACCCCCACCCCCACCCCCGGCCCCTAGAGTCCGCATTTCTGACACCATCCCAGGCAGTGCTGTTGTTGCCAGTCCAAGGAGCAAACTTGAGCTCAAGCCTCTTGGACCCTCACTCTTCTGTAGGTGATCGGAGGGTTAGAGACTGTGTTTATCAGCAGGATAAATGGGGGGGCCTCCCCGGGTGCCAGGCCCTGGGGAATTGGTGCTGGGCTTGGCATGGGGCCACGAGCAGGCATCATAAAATGAAATAATTAAAAATCCTGGCGTGGGCCACCAAGGCGGTAGCCCGAGGTGTGTCATGGGGTGGGGTGGGTCTGAGTTGATAGACCAGCAGAAGGCTCGGCTCTCTGGACTACAGAGAGCGTCCAGGGACAATCGTACAATTGTTTGCCTGCTGGCTCCACCTCTTTCTGGCTGTGTGACCTTGGACAAGCCTGGGACCTCCCTGTACTACGGTTTTGTGCAAAATGGAAATGGTAAGAGTGCTTACCTCGTGAGGTTGTTGCATGGGTGATGAGGAGTCCGTATACACAGAGGCCCCGGGCATGGTGAGCGCCCTCAGAGCTCACTGTCACGGTCATTGTCACAGAGGCTGGTGGGAAGCCTGCAGTTCTGGATCCTCCAGGCAGCCTAGGCCTGGCTTCGTGCCCTGGCCTGATGTGTGATGCCTACCCCGGCCATCCTGGACATTGTTCCGTGGAGCAGGGTGGCTGTCGCCTTGGGGGCATCCTGGAGACAGCTGGGCCCCTGCTACAGCCCCTGGCTACCCTTGGTTGCAGGCACAACCCGGGATGTCAGATGTGGAGGACTTCCTAGAAGCGATGGGCCATAGGAGGTTGTGAAAAAATGAGAATTTGTGTGTTGCTGAATGAGAGACACCTGGTTCCAGTGGGCACGTCTGTTGACTGCTAGCATGGCAAAGACTGTGCCAGCTTCAGGCATGGATGCATCCAGCCGTTCCGTGTATTAGGACGCGGGCCCGGCACTTGGATCTTTCCTCTGAGTCAGCTTTACTCTAAGACAGGTTCTGCTGCTGCCATGGCAGATAAGTCCTGCAGCTGCAGGCCTCTCTCCTCCCAGCTTAGCAACCCAGCAAGCAGGAACACCTCTTGCCAGAACAGGGCGTCCCGGAGCTGGCACCCAGAGGTCCAGTTCAGGGCAGGCGGAAGGCTGAATGGCCTGCGCCAGGTGCCTCTGCCGGCAGCGCGGGCTCCAGGGAGCTCTCCGAAGGACAGTAGGCAGCTCTTTCCCGAAATGGGAGGACCAGATGCTGGGTCACACAAACAGCAGCTGTCCTGGGTCCTGGGAAGAAGGGGGAGATTCCGCCCTCGGGAGCGAAAGCGGAAAGCCAGAGTGTGGCTGCTTCCTGTGTCAGAGCCCCGGCGGGAGCCGGAGACCCGGACCGGGGCCAGGGGGGCTCTGCACGCTCCCAGGAGTGAGGGCGCCGTGTGGGGCTCTCCTCATCCCCCCAGGCCTCGAGGTCGGAAGACCGAGCAGGAAGGGAAGGGAGCTGGGGAAGCCAAGTCCCGCTTTGCGCCAGGCTGGAAGAGGCGCTCTTCCTAAGAGAATGAACCGGGCGGCTCACCAAGGCCTGGTTCTTGTAGGAGAGGGCAGGCTGAGGCTGGAGGCCTGCTGGCTTCCTGGCGTCTTCCCCATCAGCGTTGCCCCTCATGGCTACACCTGGCTTTCTCAGCGTGGGCCTTGTTGACCTGGTGGACTGGTCAGTTCTCTGGCGTGGAGCCGTCCTGTGCCTTGTAGGAAACTTAGCATCCCTGGGCTCTCCCCAGCAGGAGCGAGTCATACCCCGCTCCCAGCACTCAGCCTTGCCCAATGGCCCGTGATAGGGGGAAACGGGTCCTGGATGAAAGCTGCAGGCCTTGGGGGATCCCAGAAGCACCTGCCATGCTCCCAGCGTGGGCCTGGCTGCTCCCCTGGTGACCTGGGGAATGCTTCTTGCTGAGGGTTGCTGGGTTTATGTTGATGAGAGACGTCTGAGGGCCCCTCCACCCTGGCAGTGAGTGATGGCACCTTGTTCCAACGCATCCAGTTCTCTTTATTTTTAGCCATTGGTGTCCCTTTGTGTGTGTGCGTTTAGTGGCTTTTATTTGAAAGCACAGCAACAGAGACAGAGATCTTTCTCTGCTGGTTCACTCCACGGGCCAGGCTGAAGCCAAGAGCCCAGTATTCCTTCTGGGTCTCCCATATGGGTAGCAGGGGCCCCAAGTACTTGGGCTGTCACCTACTGCCTGCTAGGGTGCTCATTTGCTGGAAGCTGGATCAAGAGTGGAAGAGCCAGCATTCCGATGTGGGATGCGGGGACTCACCCGCCGCATCACCAACCTGTCCACATCCAGTTCCGAAATGTTCATCCCCTGCTTCTTCCAGGAGCTCACAAGAAGCAGTTCTAGGCTGGCGCCGCAGCTCACTAGGCTAATCCTCCACCTGCGGTGCTGGCACTCCGGGTTCTAGTCCCCATTG
The DNA here is from genome assembly GCF_033115175.1 of Lepus europaeus. NCBI lineage: Eukaryota > Metazoa > Chordata > Mammalia > Lagomorpha > Leporidae > Lepus > Lepus europaeus. Next base: position 12,728,910 of record NC_084847.1, read on the forward strand.
GGGTGCCAGTTCTGTCCCTGTCGCTCCTCTTCCAGTCCAGCTCTCTACTGTGGCCCGGGAGTGCAGTGGAGGATGGCCCAGGTCCTTGGGCCCTGCACCTGCATGGGAGACCAGGAGAAGCACCTGGCTCCTGGCTTTGGATCGGCGCAGCACGCCGGCCGTGGCGGCCACTTGGGGGGTGAACCAACGGCAAAAGGAAGACCTTTTTCTCTCTCTCTCTCTCTCACTAACTCTGCCTGTCAAAAAAAAAAAAAAAAAAAAAGGAAGCAGTTCTGTTTAGGATAATGATTTTCCGAGGGATGTGCCCCTGGGACATCCTCATTGGAAATATATCCCATTAACGAGCAAGTTCAGAACATCGAGAGTTATGTATTTAACATGTGTATTGTCTCTAAAGTGGGTCACTTTAAAGGACTCAGTGAGTTGAGTGACCGATGGCACCACGGGCATAAGTAGCCGCAGTGACCCGCGGGCAGGGCCGTGGATAGCACTGGGGTGCAGCCTCACCCCTCAATTGGCCCAGGCAGGATGCTGGTGAGCAGGCATCCGCTGCTAGATGCCCTCTGTTCCCGGCTTGCGTCCTCTCTCCTGCAGGCAAAGGAGAGGATCCCACGGCACCAGGCACCTTCTCCCACCATCACATCCATAATTCATGCCCATCGATGGCCTCACGGCCGAGGCAGGATCTGAGACGCTTGCAAGATCTCCATAAAGGAGCACAGAGGGAGGCGGTCGATACTGCATTTACTTACGGAAGCCCCAGGGACGCGTGGAGCCACGGGGAGGGTGGCTGGCTCCAGCGCCTCGCGTGGGCCCAGCTCAAGGCAGCAGGGCCGGCTTGCAATGCCTGGAGGAGAGCCTCACGCGCAGACCTGAGCAGGCTGTGGCCTTCTTTCTAGGAAGCCAGGCAGGTGCAGGAGAGGGCATTCGGGATGAATAAGGCGCTCTCGCTCATTCACTCTCACTGTGTGCTGGTGCTGGAGTCCACTCCCACGATACTCATCCGGGCAACAGCAGCCTCACTCTCTAGGGGCCGATTCCGGTGTCTAGAGCAGCTTGGTTGTCCCAGCTTGGGGAGGGGGTGTGCTGCTGGCATCTGGTGGGCAGAGGCCAGGGACCCTGCCAAACATCCGGGGAGGCACAGAAAGAAGCCCCGTGGCACTGTGCGATGCAACCCAGAGGCCAGCGCCAAGGGTGCCGAGCCTGGTCCACCCCTGAGCAAGGGAGGACAAGGAAGGGAGGAGAGGGGGAGGGAGAGAGAGAAACAAAGTAAACAGGCAAAAAAAAGACAGGATTACAGCCAAGAAAGGTAACAGGAAGCTCTGTTGAGAGGAGTCCGGCTATGACCTTGGCCAAGATCTGTGCTGCTGATGGCCGTCGGGAGGGGCGGCTTTCCCAGTGAGGGTGGCGGTGTGTCCTAGCGGGCAGAGCCCCCACGGACAAAGGAGGCTTGGGGGATGCCTGTCACCGTCTCCGAGCTGCCTTGTGCAGTCTGGCACCCGTGGGGACACAACAGTGAGCAGCACGGAGGGTCCTGCCAGCCTCCAGGCAGGAGCCAAGTGGGGTGGGGTGGAGAGGGCGGGTCCTCTGGAGAGCTCGAGGGGGAGGGGGAGGGGCTGAGCATGGAACCGAGGAAGGCAGCCCCTTTCCTTCAGGATGGACGGGACAGTCGTGTGCCGCGTGGCGACAGGGACGGAGTCTGAGCCCTGCAGGTTAGGTGATGGTGTCGCTGTGCAAGCATCCTGGGGGCTCTCGCGGGACCCTGGGTGGCGTAGGTCACCCAGCTGGGCCTCCTGATGCAGGCAACGGGAGACGTGAGGCTGCTGCTGGCATGCGTGGGAACACACTCTACATAGCAGTGAGAAGTGTGGCATGGGCAGCAACACAGTTTATTGCCAAGCGGTCTGTGCTAGGGACGGGCACAGTGATTCAGCATCCCACATCCGAGTGCCTGGGTTGGACCCCTGGCTTCGCTCTCCATTCCAGCCTCCTGTTCATGCACACTCGGAGGCAGCAATGGTCCAAGCACTTGGGTCCCTGCTGCCCATGTGGGAGACCCAGATGGAGTTCCTGGCTCCAGGCTTCGGCCTAGCCTGAAGCTGGGTTGTGGGCGTTTGGGGATAGAAGCTCTGTCTCTCTGTCTCATCTTTGTCTCTCTGCCTTTCAAAATAAAAAGCCCTGTTTTCTGTGTGTCACTGATGGGCAATACTTGTATATACCAGTGGCGCAGTGGGGGTCATGGCTTATGCTATGTTAGGACGGCTGTGGTTTCAGTAGGCCATGGGGTTTTTCTGATCCGGCATCAGAGAGGGGAACACCCAGCCCACGGGTCCTGGAAGGCCTGTGAAATCATTGGCTCTGGGTCTGCCAAGGCAACCACAGGTGGAGCTTGAAATTCAATTAATCTGTCGCAGGCTTTTTTTTTTTTAAGATTTATTTATTTGAGAGGCAGGGTTGCAGAGAAAGAGGGAGACGCAGAGAAAGGTCTTCCATCTGCTGGTTCACTCTCCAAATGGCTGCTACGGCAGGAGCTGGGCTGATCCGAAGCCAGGAGCCAGGAGCTTCTTCCGGGTCTCCCACGTGGGTGCAGGGGCCCAAGCACATAGGCCATCTGCTGCTGCTTTCCCAGGCCATAAACAGCTGGATCAGAAGAGGGCCAGCCGGGACTCAAACCAGCACTCATATAGGATACCAGCCCCACAGGCGGAGGCTTAGCCCACTACACCACAGCACCAGCCCCATGTGGCCCACGAATGACGTCACAAATCTCCGGATGGCCCGTGGCAGGACACAGGTTCGCCAGCCCCACTAGGGGGTCACCCTCACATGAACTGCCCATCATGTACCGAGATGTCATCGTGCGGCGACTGCCTGTTCCAGTGTTTGAGACGCTGGTGGGTTTCCCAGGGGAGCCACCACCGGACTTGGCTTGTGTGTCCTTGGGCAAGTGTCATCACCTCTTGGACACCTGTTTTGTCACCTGTAAACTGGAGGTCACAATGGGAGCTGCCTCAGAGGGCATTGTGAGGAGGGGCTGTGCCCCGTGCCTAGGCTGGTGTGCATGTGCAGTAGATACGAGCTGTTAGCCTTGAGCCACTGGAAGGGGTTCGGCTCGTGGCCTGGCCGTGACCTTCTCTTTCAAGCTCCATTTGAGTCTCTGACTTTTGGAGGGGCCGTTCGGGGCAAGGAGCCTCACATTTAAGGAATTCCAAAAGGGATACTGGGAAGGTGAGTCTCCAGCCCACCCGATGCCCCAGCCAGTGGCACTGATGGCTCAAGGCTGTTCACGGCACCCGGCCATGGGTGACGAGGGAGATGAGGTCCCCAGCCAGGGGCTGCCCCACAGAGCCGTGTGGGCCCCCAGGTGTGGAACGAGGTGGGTCTGGACGAAGCCGGAAGGGTGAGAGTCTTACTATAAATGTGTCTTCCCCCCTCCCCACCCCTGCATGACTTTTCCAGAACATTCCTGGTGTCAGAAAGATGAGAACCCGCGAGGTGCTCGCCTTCCTTCTGCTCCTGACGGTCGCCTCCGTGGCCTCTGAGAATGCCAGCACGTCCCGGGGCTGCGGGCTGGACCTCCTCCCTCAATATGTGTCCCTGTGCGACCTGGACGCCGTCTGGGGCATCGTGGTGGAGGCGGTGGCCGGGGCGGGCGCCCTGATCACGCTGCTCCTGATGTTCATCCTCCTGGTGCGGCTGCCGTGTGTCCGGGACAAGGAGAAGCGGAGGCCCGCATGCCTCCTCTTCCTCTTCCTCCTGGGGACCCTGGGCCTCTTCGGGCTGACGTTTGCCTTCATCATCCGCATGGACGAGACGATCTGCTCCGTGCGCCGCTTCCTCTGGGGCGTCCTCTTCGCCCTCTGCTTCTCCTGCCTGCTGAGCCAGACATGGCGCGTGCGGAGGCTGGTGCGCCAGGGCTCAAGCCCGGCGGGCTGGCAGCTGGTGAGCCTGGCGCTGTGCCTGATGATGGTGCAGGTGATCATCGCCACCGAGTGGCTGGTACTGACGGTGTTGCGGGACACGAAGCCGTCCTGCGCCTACGAGCCCATGGACTTCGTGATGGCCCTCATCTACGACATGGTGCTGCTCGCGGCCACGCTGGGGCAGGCCCTGTTCACGCTGTGCGGCAAGTTCCACAGGTGGAAACTGAACGGGGCCTTCCTCCTCATCACGTCCTTCCTCTCCATGCTCATCTGGGTGGCCTGGATGTCCATGTACCTCTTCGGCAACACCATGCTGCACCAGGAGGAGGCCTGGAGCGACCCCACCTTGGCCATCACACTGGTGGCCAGTGGCTGGGTCTTCATCGTCTTCCACGCCATCCCTGAGGTCCACTGCACCCTCCTGCCGCCCCTGCAGGAAACCCCACCCAACTACTTCGACACGTCGCACTCCAGGATGCGACAGACGGCGTTTGACGACATGCACCTGCCGCGCACCTACATGGAGAACAAGGCCTTCTCGATGGATGAGCATAGCTCAGGTAAAGCAGGTGCCCCCCAGGGGCCATGTGACCCACACGGTCTCTCCTGTCTATCTCCAGAGGGCTGAGTGTGCCTTGCCCCAGGGGCAGTCCTAGCCGACAGGAGCCCACTGACGAAACTGGCCCAGAGGTGGATTTTTAAAATTAAGTTACTTATTTATTTTAAAAGAGAGGGAGAGACAGAGAGAGAGATCTTCCATCTGCTGGTTCACTCCCTAAATAGCCACAAGAACCAGGGCTGGACCAGGCCAAAGCCGGGAGCCAGGAGCTCCATCCAGGTCTCCCATGTGGGTGGCAGGGACTCAAGTACTTGGGCCATCACCTGGATCAGAAGTGAAAAGCCAGGACTTGAACCTTCACCCTGCTGCGGGGAGTGGGTTCTATATGTGGTGGCTTTCACCCACACTTCCCCAATGCCTGCCCAAATTAGATTTTTGTTTAGCTTTATTCCCTAGAAGTTGCCAACTGGATTATTATAAAAAGGCAGGTTTCTGGCTTCTTGTAATAAGTCGGATCTAGGAAGTGACAGGAGCCGGAGTGTAGCAGAAGGCCCCTCGCTGAGCTGTGGCTGCCCTTCCTGGTCACCATCCTCTCCGCCCCTCCCTCCTGCTCCCTGACCCAGCTGTGGCTCTCCTCGTGCCGGCACTCCTGTCCCCTCCCCTCCCTCAGTCCCCAGGAGTGTGCGGCTCCGGGCCCTGGGGGCAGGTGCCAGGGTTCAGAATCCTGCCTCCGCCACTCCCTGGGTGTGCGGCTTTGAGCCGATGGTTTGTGTCTCCACCTGTGGATGAGAACTTGGGCTGTAGTGAGAAGTGACCCAGGGAGTCCCACGCTCCTTGGGGCGAGGCACATGTGTCTTATTGGGGTTCACCTGAAAGCAGAGTCTGGGACAAGGCTGGGGTGCAGGTGCGGGGGAGGTGGCTGTACAGGGATGAAGCAGGGAGAGCAGGAGATGCCTGAACAAGTGCATTCATGGGCTGGGTAGCACTGGGAGCCTCTGGGGCTCAGTCCTGCCGGGGGCCCCTCTGAGGCTTGTCCTACACGCGTTCCCTGGAGGGATAGGAGGCTGGGGCATGGTCTGCTATGAACTCCCATCTCCCGCCATCTCCTCTGACTCTGTGAGTTGGCTGAACGGGACCCCGTTGGGTTCCAGGGCAGAAAAATGGGTTTGGAGGGCACAGCAGGTGGCGTGGGACTCCCAGCACTGCTCCTCTGCCCCAGCGGGATACAGAGGTGAGATCATAATAGGACCTGCCGGGGGGTGCAGTATAGGCACCCAGGCCCCTCCGGGAGAAGTTTTGTCATTTGTGGAGTGCTGAGTGCCAGGCTCCATTCTAAGTCTTTAACCTGCTTTACCTCAGTCCTCGCCACCACCCATTTTATAGATGAGCACCTAGAGGCTCTAAGAAGCTCAGTGACTTTAAAATCCTGAGGGGGCCCTGTCCGGATCGTCACTGTTCTGTGTTCAGTGCCATTCGCCCAGGTGCGTGGTGCCGTGCTCAGTAGCTGGTCACGCCACGCCTGGTTGGGGTGAGTGCCATGGTGCCCTTAGGTGCTTCGACAGCCCCGCGACAGGGTGGGCATTCGGCACAGCAGGTAAGATGGTGCCTAGGACAGCTGCCTCCTGTGTTAGAGTGCCCCTGTTCAAGTGTGGGTTCCACTTTCCAGCCGGCTCCCTGCTGATGCAAACCTTGGGGGTAGCGGTGATGGCCCAAGTGCTTGGGTCCCTGCCAACCCACATGGGAGACCTGGGTTGAATTCTGGGCTCCTGGCTTGGGCCCGGCCCAGCCGTGTTAGTTGTAGCCATGTGGGGAGTGAGCCAGCAGGTGGACAATCTCTGTCTTTCTCTGCCTTCCAAATAAATGAAAAAATAAATACTTTTTGAAAAACAACTCATGAGGGCAAGGGTTGCAGACAGGATACCGGGGCTAAGTGACTCACCCCGGGGTGGGGGCAGGGGTCTGAATCCTGGCAGGCCCCTGTCAGCACCACTGTGTGCGTTTGGAAGTTTGCGTGTTGTCAGACACCCATTTCACAGAGTGGGACGCCGAGGCCCAGGAACGCCGGCAAACATGTCCAAGCTCACCCTGCGAGAGCTCGGCAGGGCAGGGGAGGGGGAAGCTGGTTGTCTGAGTGTGATTGCACCTGTCTTGTGAAAATGCAGCCGGTACTGTGGGTGCACATAGGACTCGGGTTGGTGGGCACAGTATCACACAGCCACCGCACCCCCCGTCTGTTTTGCACTGTGATAGCCTCGTCCGCCAAGTGAGTTATCTTTTCATCCCCCTCTTTCTGGCTGTACCCCAACAATACTCTGTGGCCGGCCAGGAACTGTGTAGGTTCAGCAAATGAGAACACAAAAGTCATTCCGAGGCCCACGCCTACAGGGGCTGCTCCCCTCTCGCCAGACCTCAGTGCAGGCATGCGTGCCGTGTCTCACATGACAATACAGCAAAGTCACTCTTTTTTTAAAAAAAGATTGATTGGGAAGGCAGAGGGAGACAGATCTTCCAGTCACTGGTTCACTTCTCAAATGGCCGCAATGGCCAGGGCTGGGCCAGGCCAAAGCCAGGAGCCCAGAACTCCATCCGGGTCCTCCATGTAGGTGGCAGGGGGCCCAAGCACTTGGGCCATCCCCTACCGCCTTCCCAGATGCATTAGCAGGGAGCTGGACTGGAAGTGGAGCAGCTAGGATTTGAACCAGTGTTCCGATGTGCGATGCTGGCACAGCACCCTAGCTCTGGCCCCGGAGCCATTCGTAACCTGCCTGCATGTTAGAGGCACCTGGGCCGCTTAGGAAAATTACCAGTGCCTGCCTGCTTCGTTCGGATTGAGCACACCTGAGTTTGGAAATGGGCGAGTCTAAGACCCACGCAGGTGCAGCCGCTGCTCTGACTGGGGCTGTGCGGAGCTGCTTAGCCGTCCCGGGGTCAGCCACTGCCCAGGCCCAGAGCTTCCCATCAGGCACATGCGTTTATTTTTCTGCCCTTCTGCTTGCTGCTGGCTTTCCACGGTGAACAGCGCTGCATCGTCCGGCCTCTGATCACTTAACTCCTTGCACGATCAATCCTAGTTGTGAATAAGAGTGTGCACTTGAAATCTGGTGTATCCTTCCAGAAGGGACCCCAGAAAGGCCAACTAACTTCCTGTCCCCCGACTTGGTATTTGCAGGAGAACCCAGTTCCTCCACCCCATCAGCAACCTTGGGTGTTGTCAAACTTTTTAGAAAGATTTATTTATGTATTTGAAAGGCAGTGTTACAGAGAGAGAGGGAGAGACAGAAGAAACAGAGCGCCCACCTGCTGGTTCCCTGCCAGTGGTCAGGGCTGGACCAGGCCGAAGCCAGGTGTTTCCTCCTGGTCTCCCATGCGGGTGCAGGGCCCAAGCACTTGGGCCATCCTCTAGGCGCATTAGCAGGAAGCTGGATCAGAAGTGGAGCAGCAGGGACTCGAACCTGTGGTCCTATGGGATGCCGACACTGCAAGCTGAGGCTTAACCCACTGCGCCACTGTCAGTTTTTTTGGTAATAGCCATCTTTTGAGATCACTCCAGCTACCCACCAAAATTCATGTGGGACCAGGCCATGCGGCCCCTGGCAAAGCTTGCACAGAGAGGCTGGCTGCATTTGGAGTCGTGGTGAGGAAGGCTGGTGTCTCACCAGCACCTGCTTTGCTGGCTGGGATCATGGGGGTACGCTCCCTGGCCACCGTGGACAGCTGCCGACTTCCCAGGGGGTGCGGACCTCAGCCGCTGGCCCCTGGGCCTCGGGCTCACAGAACCGCCGATGCCCCGGGCTACGGTGGGGCTGGTTTTCCTTGCATTTCTGCCCTCCTACCAGCCTTGCAGGCTTTCTTCCCTGGATGACCGTCCCGACGAGCTCCGGAGATGGGGCGGGCCTTCTCCAAGCCGATCTGTGGCTCTGCCGGGCCCCGGCAACCAGCGCCTGCATATTACCTTTCCCTGAGTGCAAACCCACACACCCACGACCTCAGCAACTACTGCCTGAGAATGTGTATCAACAAGGCGTGATGTGTGTGATAAAAGTACCGCAGGGAGGTAGCGCCTGGATCCCGTCTTGGAAAACGTTTACAGGGCGCGTTAAATGTTCACCTTCCAGGGGAGGAAAGAAGAAAAGTGGGACTTTGGGCTCTGGGGTCACACTAGGCGCACGGACCCTCTGCTTGCTCCTGGGGGCACTGAGCTGGCTTTGGGGTCAGAGCCAACCAGGCGTTGCCTGCAAGTGTCTACACCGGCTAAGGCTGGCATTCCATCTGTGAGCTTCGATTCCTGGGGGGCCCCCAGTGGCTGAGCCCTGCTGGCCTTTCACGTCTGGGTAGGGTGTCAGTCTTCTGGCTTCTTGAGGCTGCTTGCAAGTAATAATCCAGTTCAACTCAGCTAACGTATAAAAAAAAAAGTCTACTGAGAAGCAGGCTTGGGCACGGATCCATGCGGGAGACTCAGTGGGGACAGGATTCAGTCTCTCTGCATCTCGTGGCTATGTTCGCTTAAGGCAGCTCTCAGCTCCAGGCTTGCCTAGACTCTCAGTGGCAAACAGGAACATTTCCCAGGATGCCTGGGGAAAAAAAAAATCCCAGGGTTCACTCTGATTCGATCTGACTGCCCTGCCCTTGACCAATCAGTGTGTCCAGGGAGATGTGGTGCCCTGATTGGCTGGGCCTAAATCACATGCCCACCCCTGAGTCCTGGGAGAAGGCAGTTTGGCCAACACTCAGGGGAGGTCCCCAAGCAGCCAGTACAGAGAGGGCCTGGGGGCTTAGGCGCCCCACAGCTGGGCTGTGGACTCCCACCTTGGTTCCTTGCTCTCCTGGGGGCAGGCGTTGCATCACACAGGCCCTGGGATCACTTAATTCAAGTTGCTTCTTAGTGACATGTGAGATAGTTTAAAACTCAATATTTGGAGCCGATAGCTATGAGGGGATGGGGAAGAACACAGCTGTTTGTTCTCTGCCGGGTTCCAGTGCTGGTCTTGCCTCTTGGCGGCTGTGCAGACCTGGGCAGGCTGCTGAGGCTGTGTGTGTGTGTGTGTGTGTGTTCCATGTCGAGTGGAAATGATAGAAGTGTGAAAACCCAATGAGCTTATATATATGCATAGAATTTACATGCCTGGCCCTGAGAAGGTTGGTTCTAGTGCTTAGGTAATTTGGTCCCTGCCCCAAGCAATTTGTCAAAACCAAAAAATAAACAAACCAAACTCTCTTGAAGTCATTTAGCCAGACAGGTGCTCAGCAGGACGCTTAGCGAAGTCGTGCCTTCAATGAGGATGAATCTGCAAAGAGCCCATCCAGGAAGACTTGGAGTCTTTAAAATAGTGCTTTGACTTTCTCGTGGGTTTTCACAAGTTGGTCTTTAAGATTTATTTATTTATTTGAAAGGCAGAGTGATAGGAGAGACAGAGATCTCTCCAGCCACTGGTTCACTCCCCAGATGGCCACAGAAGCTGGGGTTCAGCCAGGCCAGAGCCAGGAACTCCATCCCAGGTTTCCCACATGGGTGGCAGGAACTCAAACATTTGAGCCATTGTCCACTGCTTCCCATGCGCATTAGCGGGACACTGGGTTGAAAGCAGAGTATGCGGGACTCAGTCCTGAGCAGTGGCTTAGCCTGCTATGCCACAATGCCCACGCCTCATTGGTTATTTTTTTAAGAGTAGTTTTAAGTTGATGGAAAAATTGAGCAGGAAATAGAAGCAGTTTCCAAATGCTGCCCACCCCACCCCGTCTCCCCTATGTTGAACAGTGCATGTTAGTTGTGTGTGTGTGTGTGTGTGTTTCAGTTGCTGGGTCAGTATTGATAACTGGATTCGCTAAAGTCCATATTTTAATTAGCTTGCTCTGTACTGCAGGGTTCTGTGGGTTTTGACAAAGGCATCGGGTCATGTATCTGCCACGTCACGTCTTACGGAAGAATCTTACCGCCCTCAAAATGCCCTGTACCCCCCCCCCACCCTTGGCAAACTGTCTCTATTGCTTTGCCTTCCCTGGAACGTGATGTACGTGGCTTTTATAGACGGGCCTCTTTCACTTAGCAATATGCATTTGCAGTTTCTCTCTGTCTTTCCAGGTTAATTTGATTTGTCTTTAAAACCTCTTAAAAGGCCGGCACTGCGGCTCACTAGGCTAATGCTCCGCCTTGCGGCGCCTGCACCCCAGGTTCTAGTCCCGGTTGGGGTGCCGGATTCTGTCCCGGTTGCCCCTCTTCCAGTCCAGCTCTCTGCTGTGGCCAGGGAGGGCAGTGGAGGATGGCCCAAGTGCTTGGGCCCTGCACCCACATGGGAGACCAGGAGGAAGCACCTGGCTCCTGGCTTCAGATCGGCACAGCGCCAGCTGTAGCGGCCATTTTGGGGGGTGAACCAATGGAAGGAAGGAAGACCTTTCTCTCTCTCACTGTCTAACTCTGCCTGTCCAAAAAAAAAAAAAAAAAACCTCTTAAAGACACAATAACCCAACTTTCTGCTAACACACCTGGGAGGCAGGTAATGGCCCACGGAGCTCCTGCCACCCACCTGGGAGACCTGGATGGAGTTCCTGGCTCAGCCCTGGCTGCTGTGGGCATTTGGGCGGAGAGCAGGGGCAGTGGTGACCCAGCAGATGGAAGACCCCTTTCTGTAATTCTGCTGTCCTCTCTGTCAATATGCTTTATAAATTAAAAAAAAAAAAAAAAAAAAAAAACCTTCAGCAAGTAAGAGACACTGTTTGCTCACCCTTCAGGGGTAAAAGTGGTGACGTATTTTGCCATCTTTGCGTCACGTCTCCCTGTTTAGAAATCACCTCCAGCGTGGCGAGGTCCCTTTCCTACATAGATGAGCATCGCTGTGAACTTGCTGTGCGCATCCCTGAGGGTTCTCACCCCTGAGCGTGTGCAGAAGCAGCCAAGGGGTTGAAGCGCGTGTGACTGCACGTGAATGGCACTCTGGCGTGAGACTGGCCTTTGTCCGGGGCGCTCGTCCCCCTTGACCCCAGGCTGCTGTGGAGGCGAGCACGGGGAAGAGGCTGAAGCCTGGGCCTCCTCCCACAGAGAGCAGCCTGCACCCTGGACTGCACACCACCACGGAGGCTCTTAGAGCTGCTGGAGAACAAAGCCCCTTTGTGACTTCTGTTTTGTGTGACAAAGGGGAGGACCGATGGGGGGCGGGGTGGGGGTGGGGGAGCTGCCAGCCCTGGAGGACACTGTGGATCCAGGAAAGCAAACAAAATCGAGTTTCTTTTTTGGGTGTTGTCCTGTTGCCAACGCCTCCCTCCCTCCCCCAGCTCGCCGATCGGCAAGATTTTCCAATGGCAGCGTGGGCAAGAAGCGCAGTGGCAGCCTGGGGCGGAAACCTGGCGGCGGCGGCGGCAGCCTGGGCAAGAAACGCGGTGGTGGTGGCAGTGGTGGTGGTAGTGGCGGCAGCAGCGGCGGCAGCGGCAGCAGCAGCGGCAGCGTGAGGAAGCAGCAGAGCGGTGGCATGGGGCACAGACCCAGCGCCCCGTTTAGAAGCAACGTGTACCAGCCGACCGAGATGGCCGTGGTCCTTAACGGGGGCACGGTAAGTGGCAAGGGGCCGATGGCTGGGCGGGAAGCCCCAGAGCGCAGTGTTGGGGACCCCGTGCTCTGGGCAGGCTGCGGGGGCATGCATTGCTTTCCTGTCTCCACCCCTCCACCCCCCTCGATCCACCCCCCTGCACTCAGTTAGCTCTCGGTCCACTGGGCCTCCATCCCCAGTGACTTATTGTCTGTCATCTGGCTCCCTCTGTGGGAAGGGACCTGTAGGAGAAGCCCCAGCACGATGTCACGGTTTGGGTGACATCTGGCCTAGTTCATGTCCCCTCGCCCCGGGTGGGGGAACCTCAGTCTCTGTGACCCAGCTGGGTCCCCAGGGTCCTCCCAGCCCCAATCCCTAAGAGAAAGAAATCTTGGAACAAGTGGAAGCGTTGGCCGTGTCTGCCCCCTCAAATACAGAAGCACGTTCACTGATGCCAAACAGGGCGCCACCACGATTGTCATTTTTTGTTTGTTTGTTTGTTTTTTGCTGCTGAGAACTGCATCCTCACGTCTCTCGGGCCGTCCTGAGACGCGCTGTCATTCCCACATTGACCCCCGGCGTGGCTCCATGCTTCTTTGCAAAACAGCACGTGAGCCAGTTTGCAGCAGTACATTGGATCCACCCTGGACGCCATGTGCGCGCTCCATAACTCAACCTGAGCTTTTTTTTGGTTTGGTTTTTGTTTTGTTTTCCCCTGTTAGTGACAAATGCGAGCACAGCTTTGCATTCTTAAAGGCCCCCCGCCACCACTGGGCTTTTGCACTGTCTGGTGCAAAAAAGGCCTGTGACTCACAGGCACTGGGCCTCTGTGTGTTATAATAAGCGTGGTGAGAGGGGCCTGTCCGGCCCTCAGGGGCACCTCTGCACCCCCACGATCCCCTCCAGGCCAGTGCGCGTGAAGCCCCTGAGAGCTGAGTGGGCGGGCGAGGTCCTGGGTGAGGAGACAGGGACAGTGCTGCGGTGGCCACTTGGTCCGCCCAGGTGACGGTCAGGTCATGGCCTGCCTCTGGCACCGTGTTGACGGACGGTTCTCGCACAGAGCTCTTAGCCTGTTATCCTTATGTTATTCCAGATCCCAACCGCTCCGCCAAGCCACACTGGAAGACACCACTGGTGAAAGACTTTTAAGTTCCAGAGAATAAGCATCTCTCTTACCCACCTTACTCCCTGGCTGTGTCTTTCTTGAGGGAGCAGTGGGGTCACTGTAGCCGAACCAGGCCACCTTGCAGCCAGCCGGGAGATGTGGAAACCCCAGCCAAGGGGATTTTGTGTAAATGTGAACCTTGATGAACTGAAAAAGCTAACACCGACTGCCCTTCCTGCCTCTGCCACCCACCCACCCACACACACACACACAGTCTACCAAGCCAACCTCAATCCCCGCTGACTAAAGCAAAGCTAATTGCAACTAGTATTAGGCTCACTCAAAAATGTGGCTGGGAAGATAGGGTCGGCCCCTGGGGGCGAGAGCAGAACCAGATTCCCAGCTGGTGGGCCAGGCTAGTGTTGGTTGACTGTTGAGATGGGAGTGGGGCGTGGACTCCCCCCCAGCGGCCCCTCCCCCCCAGCAAGTGCCGGACGCCGGGTGGCCTCTTGGAGGCGACCGTTTTGTGAGGCATGGGGTCGCTTCCACTGGCCCCCCTGGTGGTTTGCACATTTCCCGGGAGGGCCAGGCGAGTGAAGGAGCCTGTGGCTGTGACTCCGAGGCAGCCGGATGGTGGCGTGAGCTTTAGAGCCAGCCATGGTGGGGGGACTCTGGCACGTGCCAAAGAGGAGGAGGCTCTCCCGGTGTGGAAGTGACCGTCCCCTTGAGAAAGCACTGGCCAACCACTGTTCCCTCCTGGGGCCTGGGGCCAGACGGCAGGCCCCGCCCCCTTTCCTTGAAGAGCCATAGAACTGCCCTGGCTGGGGGTGGTGAGGTCCCTTCTTCCAAACCCTGTCCCAGCTTCATGGCCATGCTCCTATCCAAAGCTCAGATGGAGCCACCAGCCAGAAGCCACTCCAGGAAACAAGTTAGAAGGTGGGCGCCATGGCAGGTTTTCGGGATGTCGCCGCGTGGTAGGGTTTCCCAGGGCTGCCCTCTAGAGTGTGGAGGAATGTCACTCGCCACTGCCTCAGTAGCAGTGGCTTCTCCAGTCTCCTCCGTTAACCTTGTGAAAACGGCAGGTGGAATGGGTATGTGGGGGTGTCTGGCTACTCTGGGAGGAGCGAGTGGGGGACATCTCGGTCCTGGTTGTCTGCAGCTGGCTCTCTACAAAGCCCATTGTTTCTGCCATGACTTCCATCTGTCCGCAGCAAGTCATTCTTTTGTTCCTTGGCATTGCCAACATCTCAGCCGCTTGGAGCCCCATGTCCTCTACACTGTTTGGCCAGCGTGATTGCCAGCAAAGGGCACGGAATGTATCGATGAGGGTGGGGCCTTTTGCATATGCTCTGATCGCTACATTGCTTTTTCTATAAGACCTACCCATAAGCCTTTAACCTTTCAAGAAAATGAAGCAGGTGCACACTGGGCGGAGGCACGGGGGAGGCCTGACCCCTTCCGTGAGCCAGTGCATCCGAGCTGCGCGTCTTTTAATAAACCTGATTTTTCTTGGCCCCCGTCTTAACTGTGTCCCCCCTGCCTGCCTCTTACGCCCCTGTGCCTGCACAGCACTGGAGAAAATGAGGCCAATCTGGGCCCCCCAGGGTGGCCCTCCGTGACTTTTCCTTACAGCTAGGGTACCTTCTTGTGTCACCACCGTGCTTGGGGCAGAAAGCATGGCACCAGGCCACGGCCCCTACCTGGCCTCCCAGGGCGAGTCCCCACACCCAGCCCAAGGCTTGCTTCTTAGAGAATCTGATCCCAGTCCTCTGCTCTGGGACCCTCGCTGGGTGGTCTGCAAACCTGGGGTCTTGGCAAGGTGGGGGAGGGGCAGAAAGCGAGGAACCCCCCCCCCCCCGGGTTGGGGGCCCGGGCGGTTGCATGCAGACCCCCTGTCCTGAAAATAAAGAGGTCTCTGCCTGCCTGGGGCCAACCCAGCGAAACAACCACAGCATCACACATTCTTGTGCCAGGACGTGGCCGCTCGCCCCCGCACCCTGGAGTCCTTCGGAGCTTTCTAATGGCAGCAGGGAGCTGGTGTGCAGGAGCCCCCAGCCCCTGCAGAAGGCAGCAGTTCACACGGTCATTCATTCTAAGTTCTGTGTTGTCCACCACACGCTTAAGGTGAGCAGGGCGTAAGTGGCAGGACTGGGGACACAATCCTCCCACCCGGTCACCCCCGGAAAAATGGAACCGCCACGGAGGCCTGGGAGAACATCACCGAATAATGAGACCTTCTCTTCTTTCCTCTTTTAAAAATCTCTGATAGGCTATTGCGCTTCTGGGGTTTGTTTTATTTTGGCTTTAAGGTCAAGGTCAAGGTGAAGAGCAGGCTGAGTGCCCTCAGCATGGGGCAGAGGCGAGAGTGAGGGGAGAAGGGAGAGAGCTGTTGTTGCCCCAAGGACTTTACTCGGAGCCCACCAGACAGAGCTCTGCCGTGCGTCTGACTGCCAGCAGCCCCCAAGGAGCCAAGTTCAAGCGTGAAGTTTGGAGGCACCTGTGTTTAAGACCTGTTTCTGTAAACACAGCTTGGTTGGGGAAAAGCACCTGGAAGACATCTGTGATCAGAATCCCTCATTGTAAGCACAAATCTTTCCATGTCCAGTTATTAGAATCGCTTTGGGACTCTGTCAGCCACTGCTATCCTCGTCTTTTGATAGAAAACTGTCAGTCTAGCATGGATCTCTTCCCCCCAGAGATGGAGAGTGAGGAGCTAGGGGCTTGGCGGTGCTGGGGGCTCAGCAAACTGTGAGGTTGTGAGCTCCGGGGCTGAAGGTGTGGTTGTTGGGAGCTGGGTGTGCACGGGGCTTTTTGTGGCACAGCTGCCCCCTGGGTAAGTGCCGACTTGGGGCAGGGGTGGGGGGCGGTCCTGGTTGGCCCAGGCTGCGTGGAATGTCTCAGGCTGAACCCCAAATGAAAAGGGAGCAACTGTGGCTTTTATAATCCGATGATGCAATGATTATACCAGCTTGGGGGCGCTCTCGGCAGGTGCTTTTTGTTAATTGATAAAGAGCTGAGGCTCGTTTTTTTGATAGATAATATATATTTATTAAATGGGTTCATGTGTGTTTTATAATGTCCCTTTATCTGCCCCTGGCTGACTTGCGTACTTCTATGGGATGGAAACTCCTTAAATGTCAAGACAATCAACCTGTACCCTGCGTGACTGTATATATCCATATTGCCGATTCAAAAAGGTTTCATTTTCAAAATGCTGCTCTTAACACGAAAATAAAGGCTTTACTGTTCACTCCCGCCGTGTGGTAGTGTGTCACAGCAACCCAGCGCGGCCACCCGGGCTTGGGACCGAGTCTGTGGCGTTTTGAATGGGAGAATCCTGGTTAGCAGCCGACCACAGCACAAATGAGGGTGATAACGGTCAATGGCCCACAAAAGCAACACCTCTCTGTACGTCTCTGGGGCCTGGACTTCAAAAATCCTCTGTTAACAATTGCCTGGGTTCAGATGTCCAAGCCTATGTTGGGTTTGTAGGGAAATGATCTGTCGGAAATGATCGTAAGCATTGATGTCACCAGGCGAACGTGAAACCCAGTTCGGAGGTTTGGGACTTAAAACGCGGGTCTTTGCAGAAGGCGGCCAGAAGCGGGGACGCGGGGAACTTGAGCTTGTGGGGACTGGAGTTCACTGCACATCTGCTGGTGCAGGGGGGATGCTGAGAGGCTCGGAAAAATATCTGGATAAAAACAAAGTTGGAGGATAAATCGGAAAGTACGTTGTTTTCGAAACAGTTCGCGCTACTGCCTGTTTGAGACAGGTGCCACCTTGAGCAGGAAGGATTCTGTTTTCACGGGAACCAAGTCTTGGTGGCACGGCAATCACAGCAGAGGAAGCTGTCCTCTGCCAGGAAGATTCCCGCAGGGGGCTAAGGTCGCAGGATCTTAACCAGGGGCGCCACCGCCGCCTCCTCCTCCTCCTCCATTTTGCATTTCACTGCAAAGAGACAAAAGAGAAAGTCAGGCAGGGTCGTAGATAGGCCTGTCCTTTGGAAACATGGAGGCGTGCACAGGTCAGCAGCACCTAACCGCCGCCCCCTCCCCCCCGCAGCACCTGCTGTGGTTCCGGCCCCAGGAGCCCACCGTGAAGAACCTGGGGCTGGCCCAGGAGCCTTTCCCAAGCCGCTTGGTTCCGTGGGAAGCCACAGGTGTGCTTTGCGGACTGGGGTCCTGGAGAAAAGAAGTTTGGCTCAAAGTCATAACAGATCCCGGGCTCTCTGCTCAAGCCGGGCCGTGGCCACACACTGTTCCCCTGCACCCACTCAGAATGGAAACCCCAGAGTCTTGCTGGTGCTGGTGACACGGGCAAGAGCCAGTCTTTCCTCCTCCGCCACCATCTGAACACAGACAGGATCCTGGTGGTACCCAGAGCCTGCCAGACAGGAGAGTTCGATGGACACGGAACAGCACCGTGTGTGTGTGTGTGTGTGTGTCGGGGAGGAGTTGCAGCGGACAAAAGCCCCTCCCCACACACATCAGGAAGCCCAAAGCCCCCGGTTGGTGGAGGAATCCCTGGGCACAGACCCTCTTGTTTGTCCTATGTCTTTCCCTCGAGTGTCCCAGGGCTTCCCCCCACCCCACCCCGTGTTACTGCCTGAGAGGTGACTTGAACCACAGGGGCCCCCAGAGTCTCCTCTGTCGTCTTTGTTTATGAACCACCCACATGCATGATAAGGGTCAGCATTGTGGTGTAGCATCCTGGCTGCTCTGCTTCCGGTCCAGCTCCTGCTAACAAGCCTGAGAAAGCAGCGAAAAATGGCCCAAGGGCTTGAGTCTCTGCCACCCATATGGGAGACCCCGATGGAGTGTCCGACTCCTGGCTTCAGCCTGGCCCAGCCCTGGCTGTCGTGGTTATTGGGGAGAGTGAACAAGCCGGTGGAAGACTTCTCTGTCACTCTGCCTTTCCAATCAATAAATCAGTGAATAAATTTGCTTTTGTGTGCTACTGCTAATTATAGAGTGTGAGTGTGCCTCATCTGGATTTCAGAAATGGTCCCAAATCTGAAAGTTGTTGGGTGTCAAGCCACGGGTGGAAAAATTCCACGCCGCGTAGCTGTGAACAAAATCATTTAAAATACTGTATGAACCATGTCTTTAGGCTGTGTGGTAAGGCATGGTAGTGGCGTGTTTCAAACACAATCTATTTGAAACACATTTGGGGGCTCCCATTCCAGACACAGAATCAAACTGGGGGCAGAGCTTGGTATTTGAATTTGAATGAGCCCCACCCAGGTGATTCTGGTGGGAGCTAGAGACCCCCTGACTACCGGGTCTCTACCCTCAGCTACACAAAAGAAACACATGCTCAGCTCCTGAAAGGGACTGGTGCCGTGTCTCGCTCCGGAAATTCTCGTGTGCTGGGCCTGGGGCCTGGACACCAGCATTTCATCAAGGCCCCTGTGCACTAATAGCCTGGGTGGAGAAGCAGGCTGCGGGCCCAATACCTTTGGAGAAGCACGCTGGCAACGGACAGATGTCCCTTAAGTGTGCTGCCATGCGTTCATCACCTCCAAAATTATATCCATTGCCTCGAATAGTTATGGTCCAGCAACACAACTAGGTTTTGTTAAGAAAAAAAAAAAAACTAGCTAAACATAGATAAAATGATAGAAAACAGGTGATTCTTTTCCAGATGTTCTACAGCATACACACATGACATCCAACTGGGGAAACTTTCTTAACGAATCATCGGAAAATGCACCAGACAAGGGGCTGGCATTGTGGCATGGGGGGTTAAGCCGCTGCCTGTGCCACCAGCATCCCATATGGCTGCTGGTTCCTGTCCTAGCTGTCCCATTTGTGATCCAGCTTACCTGCTAATGACCTGGGAAAAGCAGTGGACCATGGCCCACGTGCTGGGGCCCCTGCCACCCATGTGGGAGACCTGGATGAAGCTCCTGGCTCCCGGCTTCTGCCTTGCTCAGCCCTGGCCATTGTGGCCATCTTGGCTCGCTCTCTCTCTCTCTCTCTCTCTCTCTTTCTCTCTCTCTCTCTCTCAATTCTGAATTTCAAATAAATTTTTAAAAATATATACCATACATAAGACAAAAAGAACTGAAAGCAGAGTCAACATGGAAATAGAGCTTCTGCGATCAGTCAGAGCCCAGAGATGGGGGAAAGATAAGAAACGGGGTCAAGGGTCAGTTGGAAGCTCTAGGAACGCCACAGGAGCTGACCTCTGACCTCTCCAGTCTCACCAGGTCCGATGTTGGTTGCCTTGGAGGAGACCGTTAGGAGAAATGCTATGAGATGTTTGCTAGAAGTTTTTGATGAGCAGATTGCTTGGAAAAACAATATCCCCTCCCCCACTGCAGTTTGCTTGCCAATGGAAGGGTGGACTTTGGGCGTGAAACAGATTCTGCGTTGCAGTCCTGGTGCTGCCACTCAATAGCTGAGTGACCCCCCCACACACACACACACCATGATCCCAGCCTCAGTTTCCTCCTTTGACCTGTAGGTATCATTATCTCCACCCCTACAGGGTCTTTACGAAGACGAAAGGGAAGGGTGCGTTTAAAATGCCTGGGCCAGTGGGCCCATGGTGCCAGTGCCATCGAATAGTAGGCAGCAGGTGCTCAACAGATGCGAATGCCTTTCCCCCTAAGAGGATGACAGAAATGTAATCTGAATCACCAGAGTTCACTCTGGCATCTTTTAAAATTCTTAAGACGTCACTTATCTGCAAATCATCTTGCACGCCCAGCCATCAGCACAGCCAAGAACTTGAGAGCAGGCAGACGCCAACATAGGTGTACTGGAATGTGTTCCCAGGACGTGAGTGTGTGTCAGAAGGGGCCTTGGGGTCTGCTCTCAAAACACGTGCTCATTCTTTCAACACCGTGCTGGCAAGCTGGCCCATCAGAGACCCCAAGAGCACAACTGGATGTAGGAACAAAATGCTGTTCCGCTGGCTGACAAGCACAGCAGAAGGTGTGTGCACCCTCCTTAGTCGTCGGGGAAACCAAAGTCACAGAGGGGCAGCTGCTGCCCACTGGAGCCCTAACATGAAAAAGACTCATCGTGCTCGGTGTTGGGGAAGATGCACAGCGGCTAGAACGCCCATGTGCCACTGTGGCCATGTCAAAATGGGACAGCCACTTTGGAAAAGCCACTTGGAGGGATCTGCTAGAATTAGACATGTGCATGCCCCATGACCCAGCAATTCCAGGTCTACATCTGACATGAGGACCGAATAGACTCCACGAGAGGCTACAGAGTGTCCAAGGTAATAGCATTTCTCATAACAGGAACACTGGGTGTAACCCAAGTGTTCAAAGGGAAAACAATTGTGATAGTCACACACGGGGGAACTGCATGGCAATGAAAGAGAGCAACCTGGTGTTGGCCTTCGCAACCCAATTGAGTCTCCCAGATAGAACATTCAGCAAAAGAAGCCATACAGAAAGGAGTTCATGTGGTGGTTCCCAGCTGTGTCAAGTTCAAGAGTAAGCAAAACTCTTCCGTGGTGGGAGAAGTCAGGATAGAGCTGACTCAGGGAGGGGAACTGCTTCATGGACCAGGGCATGGATGCTGGCCGTGGTCTGTGTGCTGATCCAGGTGGGGGTCATGTGGTGGACACTGAGCTCCATGCTACGACCAGTGTACCCTACTCCATGTACGTTTGCCCTCAGCCACAAAAAAATAAAATAAAATTAGAAGAACGGGACTGCCATTATTACTTATGTACCCGATGAAAGCAGTCACTGTAGAAAAATCGGATGATGGGGTGGGCTGGTGTGCTCCTCCCCCACCCCACCCCAGCGGCATTGTAGTACATCTGGTCAACCTGCCTCTGTGACTCCAGCATCCTCTATTTGAAGTGTTGGTTGGAGTCCTGACTGCTTCACTGCTGATCCAGCTCCCTGCTAATAATGTACCTGGGAAAGCAGCAGAGGACGGTTCAAGTGGGAGACCCGGATGGAGTCCCAGGCGCCTGACATCAGCCGGCCAGAGCCCCCTGGCAACCTTTTGGGGAGTGAATCAGCAAATGGGAAATGTGTGTGTGTGTGTTTGTGTGTGTGTATCTCTATCTCTGTAACTCTGCCTTCCAAATCCGTAAGATACATCTTAAAAAAAAAAAAAAAAAGAAAGAAAGAAAAACTGAAAAAAAAAAAAAGATTCCTAAAAAGATTTTCAAATCACAGGTAAGCTTTCTTATTTTTTTTTTAAAGATTTATTTTATTTATTTGAAAGACAGAGTTACAGAGAGAGGTAGAGACAGAGAGAGGTCTTCCATCTGCTGGTTCACTCCCCAAAGGGTCGCAACAGCCAGAGCTGTGCTGATCAGGAGCCAGGAGCTTCTTCTGGGTCTCCCACAGGTGTGCAGGGGCCCAAGGACTTGGGCCATCTTCTAGTGCTTTCCCAGGCCATAGCAGAGAGCTGGATTGGAAGTGGAGCAGCCAGGACTAGAACTGGCGCCCATATGGATGCCAGCGCTTCAGGCCAGGACGTTAACTTGCTGCGCCACAGCACCGGCCCCTGGGTAAGCTTTCATGTATGTATTACTCGCTTGTGTTTATAGATCTACATATTGATATTTGCTCTCTGCATCTCAACTGACCAGGGCAGCTAGCTCCCTTTCCCAGTGAGAGCGCGACCGGAGTACAGCAGTATGAGCGGTCTCCGGCTGCTAGCTCCCCCTGCCACACTGTGTGCCTTCCACAGGCTGTGAGTCACGGCCATGAAGGAGCGCACACAACCCCGGGCGGCTCTGGTGAAGGAGCGCACACAACCCCGGGCGGCTCTGTCCCGTGACTTTTCCTTTCTCTCGGCATTCTCAGCTGCCGCCGCCAAGACCGGCCTTTGGAAACACCCCAGGCATTCTCAATGTGTTTAGGGCATCAACACTTCCCATCCAGTTCAGACTGGCAGAAGCGGCTGTGTGTTAAATGTTTCCTTTAAGGGAAATGGACACAAATACTCTAGTTTATTTTTAAACAGCGCTGCTACAACGGTGACAAGTTAATAAACAATTACTGGAATAATTGCTTTCTGTGCTTTGGGGTGGGAGGCAGTGTTGCATCACCCAGATGGCTGACTCAGACCCCAAGACAGGGCTCAAATCTAGAAATCCCAAATACCAGGAATCGAATTTATTTATCATTAAAAGAAGGGGATGGGATAAAAGGGCCAGGGTTGTGGTACAGCTGGTTAAGCTGCTACCTGCGACTCCTTGTATTCCACAAGAGCACTGGTTCAAATCCCTGCTGCTCCGCTTCTGATCCAGCTCCCTGCTAATGCACCCAGGAAAGCAGCAGAAGATAGCCCAAGTGCTTGGGTCTCTGCAACCCAGGTGAGAGACCAGGATGGGGTTCCAGGCTTTGGCCTGGCCCAGCCCTGGCTATTGCAGCCATTTGGGGGAGTGAATCAACCGATGGAAGATCTCTTTCTCTCTCTCTCTCTCTCTCTCTGTAACTCTGCCTTTCAAATACATATTTAAAAAAAGAAAGAAGGGAATGGAAAACATGCTGCAAGAGTTTCAAGAAGCCCCCTGATAACAGTGAAAAGAGGCCAGCGCCACAGCTCACTAGGCTAATCCTCAACCTGCGGCGCCGGCACCCCGGGTTCTAGTCCCGGTTGGGGCGCTGGATTCTATCCCGGTTGCCCCTCTTCCAGTCCAGCTCTCTGCTGTGGCCCGGGAGTGCAGTGGAGGATGGCCCAAGTGCTTGGGCCCTGCACCCGCATGGGAGACCAGGAAGAAGCACCTGGCTCCTGGCTTCGGACCTGCGCAGCCTGCCGGCCGTAGTGGCCGTTTGGGGGGTGGACCAACGGAAGAAAGACCTTTCTCTCTCTCTCTCTCTCTCTCTCTCTCTCTCACTATCTAACTCTACCTGCCAAAAAAAAAGAAAACTTGGACACTTTCAACCACTTACAGTAGGGAGAAACAGACTTAACCATCAACAAAAATACCTCTTTGGAAGGGGTCACGGGGTCACTCATCTCAACTTTGTTATTTTATCCCATAACTCTCTCCTAAAGCCATCCACACCTCTCCATGCTCACTGCCACCGGACCATCTGGTCCACCCCCACCTGCAGCCACACTGGGCAGTCCTTCTGAGGCTGCCGATGCCCAGCTGAAGTCAGGAGGTGCTTCCCAAGGTCCTGGGGCCGCTGCACTCTCCTGGCAGCCCCCCTTGGAGACTCACCCTCGGTGGCCCTTTCTGCCACTCACACCCAGCGAACTCACACACCAGCTCTCAGCCTGCGAGGACCTGCTGGAGCCCTTCACCCCTGCCTCTCTCAGCACCCTGAACGTCAGTGATGCGCTCCTTGGTGTTGGTGTTCACGTGGCTGCTGCACCTGCCTTCCCCATAGGCTCGGGGCTCCCAGCAACTCAACGTATCGTCTTCTGTTTCCCATCGCACTCCCAGCACCTGGCCCAGCCTGGGTCCTTACTTTATTTACACTGGGTACAAGGATAACTCAGACTGGGCCAGAGACCTGAATAAAGGTGCTCAAGCTATAACCGCTTAGGAGGAAGTGAGCAAAGCTTTGTGCCCTTGCGTTAGGCATCGGGTTCCTAGCTTGTGACACCAAAAGCACAGGCGACCAATAACAAATTAACTGGACATCATCAAAATCTGTGCTTTGAGAGCAACAAGGAAAAGACAACTCCCAGGCCTGCTGATCATGTAGCTGATGGAGACTGTACCTAGAACCACGTGAAAACCCTCATAGCTCAGTGAGAAAAATACAGTGAAATTTAGAAGGGCAAAGGACTTGAATTGATATTTCTCTAAGGATTACCAATGGTCACCTGACAAGGTATCCAGCATCATTTTCCATCAAGGGAATGTACATCAAACCACAATGAGATCCCACCTAATACCCACTCCAGCTGAATTATATTTTTAAGACTTATTTATTTTAAAAAGCAGAATGACATATCCAGAGAGATGTCTTCCATCTGCTGGTTCACTCTCCAAGTGGCAGCAACGGCCAGGACTGGGCCAGGCTAAAGCCAGGAGCCAAGAGCTTCTTCCGGGTCTCCCACGTTGGTGCAGGGGCCCAAGCCCTTGGGCCATCTTCCGCTGCTTTCCCAGGCCCATTAGCAGGGAGCTGGATGGGAAGTGGAGCAGGCGGGCTTGTACAGTTACTCTAAAATGGAATGCTTAACCCACCGCACCACAGTGCCCACTCCAAGTTTTTTTTTTTTTTTTTTTTTAAAACAAATAAATACACTTGTCTTTCAGTTGGGCTTTTCCGTGGGGGTATTATTCCACTTTTCAGTTAAAAGATGAACAATCAGCAAGTTCAAGGACACACATCTAGGAAGCTGCCGGTCAGAGCTTGAATGCAGGTCTTGGGACTCCAAGCCCAGGACTCTTTCTTCCATTCTTAGCTGCTTATCCTGAACAGCTTCTCATGTCGCTTTGAGACTTCTTCAATGACAATTTCCCTGGATGCCATGGGAAGCAAAGGAAGGCAGTGCCAGTGCCATGGCAACTACAGAACACAGGTACGGCTCCTTGGTCCCCTCCATCTCTGCTCCCATTCGGCAGAGGCGCTTGTTAAAAATCTTCCTGGACCGAGTTTGCAACACCAGGCTGCCGCCTGGCACAGCCCCAGTCATGGCGGCCATTTGGGGAGTGAACCAGCAGATGGAAGACCTCTGTCTCTCCTCTCTCTGTAACTCTGCCTTCCAAATAAATAAATCTTTAAAAATATATATATAGTTTCCCTACATAGGAAAGTATTCTCAGAGACAGTGGGGTGGGTAGCTTTTTAGATCTCTTGCTAGTTTCTTGTATTTTTCATAAGGAGAATGTGCTGCTTGGCTATTATTTAATTATCTAATTGTTTAAATGGGAATCAGTCTGTTTTTCTTAACATTTGGCCTCCAGAGCGCTGTACCTTTAAATTTTTCCCATGTCCTGGACTAATGAGAGTTGGATCTGAAAACTGGCAAGACACTCTAGCCGCTCACTCCTAAATTTAGAGACCAGCGGATACCGCGTGTCACCAGTGCTGGAGTGGTGCTCGCAGGGGGAAGGTGGGGTGACTTGGGGGGGCGGGCTGAGTCCCCCCGAGGAACAGGAATGGGGAGCACTTGTGCCCTTGGCAGCACCCATGGCTCTGTAAGATGCCCAACACCAACAGAGTTCTGAGCGTTTTCACCCCACAAATAACCCCCGTGCCTCGCAGCATGGTGCAGCCTCCAGGACTCTGGGGCGCGCTGCTTGGCTGAGCCACTTTCTCCCTGTGAGGCCCTGGGCGTAGCGTTCAACCCCTGTGTACCTCAGTTTCTTCAACTATGAAGACGAAGACTGCTGGGGCTGGAGTTGTAGCTCAGCCACCGCCCGCATCACTGGCATCGCGTATGGGCGCTGGCTGCTCTGCACCCGATCCATCTCCCTGCTAATGGGCCTGGGGAAGCAGTGGAAGATGGCCCAAGTGCTTGGCCCTAGCTACCCACATGGGAGACCTGAGGGAGTTTCTGGCTCCTGGCATCAGCCTAGCCCAGCCCAGGCCATTGCAGCCATCTGGGAAGTGAACCAGTGGATGGAAGATTCTCTCCCCCACCCCCTTTCACCGACTCTGCCTTTGAAATCGCTCTTTATTAGAAAACGAAGCACTGTTGCAGAGCCTTCTTCAAAGGGTTACTGTGAAGGCGAATGGACAGAGCCACACGGCTGGGTCGCTGCTAGCAAAGTGCCTGGGAAAATGATCATCCCCGAGTGAAACTGGTAATGTAAGTGTAATTATTTTAGCAAATGTGGATAATCGAAAGAGAGGGGGAAAATCTCCTACATTTCTGTTGTAGGAAAAAAACATACAAAAATTAATGAGCCCATCAGTTGCCTGCATTACTACCAGGCAGAGAGAATCACTGGTAGCCCTGGGCAGGGGCGTAGGTTAGTAGACATTTGGTCTTTATCCATTTAGATCGGCCACATGAGCAAATATTTCTGCTTTACTTGCTTTTTGGAAAGAGTTCTGCTTCCTTTAGGTTGCTCTTGTCCACAGCAATGGACCAGAGTGGGTCATTTGGGAGGTGGGCTATGTAAGGCCGAATTCAGGCACCAGGGTGGTGGGGAGGAGCCGGGTGGGGCCCGCCAGGCAGGGGACAGGAAGCAGAGCCTGATGGGGGGGAGGGGAGTGGGCCAGGGGCCCTGCTGGGGTTGGTGCCTCTATTTTGGTGGGTCTTGAACTTGTAGTGTAAACTATTAAGAAAAAAAAAAAATCATCTTTTATTTTACTTTTTATTTCAGCAGAATAGTAGGGACCGTCAAGCATTTTGGTAAAATCGTGTCCCAGCTGTGCCAACTTTTGCACACATTAAATGAAAAGCAATCTGGGGAAAACTGACGTCATACAAACATCCCCGCCCACGGATGGGTCTGAAAAACAGAATCAATGACGATATTAGCAAGGCGTGAAGTTATTAGGTGCCTCGTAATCACATTTTTATCTCTTTTGTGGGTTAAAATGCAGAAGGAGCTGAAGTTGGAGGAGAGATGGAAGGAAAAAAAATCAAAAATGAAAATGACGACTTAGATCTGCAGATAGAGCTCTTTTCTTTAAAAGCCGCAGTATTATCAAAACAATGACCTCATGTAGAATTATCCCTGAGGCAAAATGATTCCCACTTTGCAAAGACTCTCATTTTGGAAAGCCCCACCGTGGGGTGGAGGCAGGAAGCACAAACACCACATTTTTGGATGACGGCACCGCGATGCTGCCAGAACCCCACACGTGAATGTCCTTTGACCCAGTAGTCCCACTTCTTGGAATGTACACCATAAACACTTCTGTGAGTAAGCAGGAATAGACCCACAGAAAAATGTTTATGGGGCCCTGGGATACAGGCCAAACAGGGTTCGGTTCTAAGAAAAGGCGGCTCCGATCTCTCCGTATGGAGCCACTATCAGCGATGAGGTAGGGCTGTTTGTCCTGGCAGGGACACAGGTCATGCGCACACAGCCATGGGGAGAAGCGCGCAGGGGCCGGCACAGCGCAGCTAACACGGCTCCCTGTCTGTACAGGTAGACAAGGGTTCATCAGACAGTTCACTGCAAATAGAACGGAAAGATCACTGGGGTGTAGAACATTTTGAAATCCTAAGAGGGATCTTCAAAAATTTGTGGAAAGTGTATATTATGAAAACACTATGTATGAGGTTTAAAAAAATTTCATGTGTGTGTAATACATGCATATTTGTATATAATAGATTTATGAAAAAGAAAATCTGTGGGCTGGGAGCAGACCTTTGGTATAGCAGTTAAGTCACCGCTTGGGAGCTGGTGCTGTGGCACAGAGGGTCAAGCTGCCGCCTATGCTGCCAACATCCCATATGGGCGCTGGTTTTAAGTCCAGCTGCTCCACTTCCTATCCAGCTCCCTGCCAGTGGCCTGGGAAGATGCAGGTGGATGGCCCAAGTCCATGGGCCCTGCCCTCACGTGGAAGATCCTAATGAAGCTCCTGGCTCCTGGCTAAGGCCCAACCCACCCCTGGCCATCGTGGCCATTTGGGGAGTGGATGGAAGATCTCTCTCTGCCTCTGCTTCTCTCTATAACTCTTTCAAATGAATAAATCTTTTTTTTTTTTTAAATCACCACCTGGGATGCCCACGTGCCCTATTGGAGTTCCTGGTTCGAGTCCTGGCTCCACTTCTGACCCGGCTTCCTGCAAATGTGCACTCTGGGAGGCAGCAGGTGTGGCTCAAGTACCTGGGCCCCTGCCAGTGACACGGGAGACCCAGCTGGGGTTCTAGGCTCCTGGCTTCAATCTGGCCCAGCCCTGGCTGCTGCAGTATCTGGGGAGTGGGCCAGCAGATAGAAAATATCCGAATGTCTCTTTCTCTCTGCCTTTCACATACAAAATAACTTAATTTTTTTAAATTTAAAAAACCTACGGCTGACACACTCAACGGGGTTGTCTCAGGAGGGTGAGGCACCGAAGGCGGGACCTTTCTGTTACGTGTTGGGTGATGCTTGCTGATCACAAAAGGTCTCGGCTAATGCCAGAGCCCACTTCCTGCACCGCAGCTAGAGAGTCCCCCAGCCCTGGGTGCCAGTGTCCTCCTCTGCTCCTCACCTGTATGTGGGCAGGGGGTTGGGAAGGAGGGCGGGAGGAGCATCCTCCTCCTGCTTCACTTGACCCTGGCTTCCTGCTCTAATGTCTCCCGAAACACAGGGGCAGACCCTGCTGCCGTGGGCCTGGAGAGTCAGCCTCCCCTACTGCTGCCTCCTCACCAGACCTGTGGGCAGGCTGGGGTTAGTGTGGAGGGCAGGAGGCAGGGCTGTTAGGCCCCCCTTCCCCCCAAATAAGTTTGCAAAGCTCCTCCTCAGTGACAGGCAGATCTGGGTTCGAATCCCTCACCTGCGGCCCCACTGGCTGTGTGGCCCTGTACCAGTCTCGTCTCCTCCTGGCCTTGGATTCCTCCTCCGTATGGTGCAGACGATAGCATCTCTCTGGGGGAGCAGGTGTGGGCAGCACGTGCCTGGCACACGGTACCCCCTCGGTAAGCAACAGCCACTGCTTGTCCTTATCTGTTCCCAGCAGGCACGCAGGCAGGAAAGACAAAGGTCACAGCAGGTGGTGTGGCCGAGATGAGCTTATTTTAAGAACGTCCTTCAAGCCCCGGAGAAAGCCTGGAAGTCAGGACTTACCCTGCAAGCTGAAC
Organism: Lepus europaeus; assembly: GCF_033115175.1. Classification (NCBI taxonomy): domain Eukaryota; kingdom Metazoa; phylum Chordata; class Mammalia; order Lagomorpha; family Leporidae; genus Lepus; species Lepus europaeus. The sequence continues at coordinate 12,757,655 of NC_084847.1, forward strand.
TGAAAACAGGGAAAAGAATGTTCTGCCCCGTGCCCAGGGCTTTCACCTGTTCCCGCTGGAAGCAAACGTTACTCTGAGGAACCCGTTGCTACGTTTAGGGGAGGAAAAGCGGTGTCCTCTTCGTCAGTGACAAACCACATCTCAGCTCCAAGAATCGAAGTGGTTCCAAGACACTGTTTCGGTCTTGAGGACACCGTGAGCCATCGATGATCCTATTTCCTTTATTGCTGAGGCTTCTAGGAAGCTCAGAGCTGTATTTCTGCTTATCGTAGGAACATTTTTGAGGCTGTTATTCACGCCGCAAAATGCATTAGGGAAGAGCTTGGCCTGTCCTGAACAACTGGTTTTTCTTTTTTTCTTGTGGGCAATGTGAACAAAAAACTTTTTGTTTTGTCTCTAAGAAAACCTTATACTGGCCAAAGATACAAGCTTCCAGTTATACAATGAATGAGTTCTGGGGATCTAACATAGGACGTGCTGACTACAGTCAGTAATATGGTATTGGCTCTTTGGAATTTGATTAATAAAAAAAGCAGATGTGAAGTGTCCTCACCCCCCACACATGAACACTAAGTATGGGTGGTGATGGATATATCAGTTGTGGTGACCACTGCACCACACGTCCATCTATTCCATCATCATATCATATGCCTTGAGTACCTACCATTTTTATTTCTCAGTTAAGTGTTGTAAAATTAAAAACAAAAAAATCTTGGGGCCGCTGCTGTGGCTTAGCAGGTAAAGCTGCCACCTGCAGTGCCAGCATCCCATATGGGTGCTGGCTCAAGTCCCAGCTACTCCACTACCGATCCAGCTCTCTGCTGTGGCCTAGGAAAGCAGTAGAAGATGGCCCAAGTCCTTGGGCCCCTGCACCCGCATAGGAGACCTGGAAGAAGCTCCTGGCTTCTGATCAGCTCACCTCCAGCCATTGCAGACAATTGGGGAGTGAACCAGAGGATGGAAGACCTCTCTCTCTCTGTAACTCTGACTTTCAAATAAATAAATAAATAAATCTTCAAAAAAAAATCTCTAGCAAGTATAGGTCTTGGATTATTTTGCTTCATACTTTCAGTGGCTGTCTGCATTCCCTCAACTCTCCTTACCTTAATTACCATGTTTACCTAAAAAGATTATATAGCATATGTGTCTGTGACTACCACAAGCCGTGCTTAGAATAAGGTAGGGAATAAATAGTTAAGCCAACAGGAAGAAAACAACCCTTCCCTTCCCACAGATCTACCCTCTCCCCACCAAGCCCTGATTTTTTGTCAAAACATCAAAAAATGAGTCATTTAAAGGTTGCTTGTACGTACATAAAAAAATACCCATTTACACGTTTAAGAGTACTTCAAAAAGTTTATGAAAATGGAATTTAAAAATGAATTTATTTTGGTGCAAAGCATTTTTGGAATCCATGCTTAGGGACCAGCAAGCGGGACGGCACAGCAGGTTGAGCCTCCTCCTACGACACCAGCGCCCCATATCCAAGCGCTGGTTCCAGTCCAAGTTGCTCTCCTTCCGATCTGGAAGGTGGCCCAAATACTTGGTCCCCTGCCACCCATGTGGGAGATCTGGATGGAGTTCCAGGTTCCTGGCTTTAGCCTGGCCCAACCCTGGCCGTTGCGGCCATTTGGGGAGTGAACCAGCAAATGGAAGACCTGTGCGTATGTGAGTGTGTGTGTATCTCTCCCTTTCTCTGTGTCACTCTACCTTTCAAATAAATAAATCTTTTTTAAAAAAAAATCCTTGTGCAGCTTTTTCATAAAATATGCGTTTTCCATGATCTTTTTGAGGACTGTTCTTATGCATGGATTTCAGAATTTTCTCACCAAAAATAAATTTAGCTGTTCAAATTCCATTTTCTGGCTGGCACCATGGCTTAACAGGCTAATCCTCCGCCTTGCGGCGCCGGCACACCGGGTTCTAGTCCCGGTTGGGGTGCCAGATTCTGTCCCGGTTGCCCTTCTTCCTGTCCAGCTCTCTGCTATGGCCCGGGAAGGCAGTGGAGGACGGCCCAAGTGCTTGGGCCCTGCACCCCATGGGAGACCAGGAGAAGCACCTGGCTCCTGGCTTCGGATCAGCACGATGTGCCGGCCGCAGCGGCCATTGGAGAGTGAACCAACGGCAAAAAGGAAGACCTTTCTCTCTCTGTCTCTCGCTCTCACTATCCACTCTGCCTGTCAAAAAAAAAAAAAATTCCATTTTCTGCAAACTTTTGGAAGTACCCCGTGTATGAGAAATTGATCTGATGTTATCGGGTGCATGCATGTGTGTTTAAACAAGACATAACCTAATGCTGTGGGAACAATTTCTACAATTAGTTTTTCTCTGTGCTTACTAGATTTCCAAATAAAATAGAAATATTCCATTGAAACGCACATTTGAAAATAATTACTGACTATATGGAGTTAAAAATACACTCTTAATCGAGACAGGATTTTTGATCACGTCTTGAAAATGACTTGGGCATCTTCTTCTAACAGTGGCTGAAATTCTTAGCACACACATTTAAAAATAATTCCTGCATCTGTCCCAATACTTAGAGACCTGAGGATAGCTTCAAGCCGTTTCTGTCCCCAAGGCAAATGGCATTTGGGACAGGCAGGCTTCTGACTCAGTGCAACATGAGCTGGGCTAGGTCTGAGCACGCTCCAGCCCCGACAGCTGATGCTGGCTGCAGGGTTGCTCCGAGAAATGAACTTGGTAAACTATGTTCGTACTGTAAACACCAAAGCAGAACACGGTTAACGTCTATGGAAAGAAAAAATGATGTTTGCTGGATTTGTGCATTGAGTTGTGGTTTTTTGTTTTTGTTTTTGTTTTTTGCATGGAGCTGAAAACAAAAAACATTTTCATTTGCAACCGCCTTGCTTTTAGTGATTGCAAGAAGAATGAACTCATGTTTCTGTTTGTCTTCAACTTGCTTCATGGGAGGTCTCTGCGGGGTAATGACAATGTCACCTTGGCTAGGGGAAATTCATTCTCACATCTTCCACGCTGTCCAGGTTCCACAGATTGAAAATAGGCAGTGACTCTAGTGTGTGAGCTTAACAAAGTCATCCAGGGTGGTGACGCCCAGAGGAACAAATTGTCTCCTGTGCTCGGTGGGCTGCAGGTGGTACCCGGCTCCTCATCACTCAGTCCCTGCCTGGAGGCTTCGCTCAGCCCAAACACAGCGAAGGAGAACGCTGATGCCCAGATCGCGGGAAACCAAACTTCCCGAGAAGTCTGGGTCCGGAGCTCTCTCTGGTCGCTGAGGCTTGTGTTGGAACAGAGGCGGGAGAGTGGGAACATCCGGGCACTAGTCCTAGACCCTCTGCTGCCGTGTGCACTTGGGCAAGTCCCATGACCTTCCTAGGTCTCTGGTTCATCATGTGTGCGGGGAGCCCGGAGCTTCAGCTGCCAAAATTGTGCCAAGCACCCCTCTGTGCTGAACTCCACGCTGGGTGTGGAGCAATCCCACGAAAGAGACGAGCGTGGTCCCTACCTGGAACCTAGGGAGCTTGGCCAGTCCCAGAGGAAATCCACACATGGTTGCCCCAAACCACACAGACATTTCAGCCACGCTATAATGGCAGTGACTGGCCCTTAGGGGAACTGGCTCTAAAGACCGCCTCTTGGCGTGGGTGTCTGGAGCAGCAGGGGACACTCACAGCCCTGTGGGAATGCCTGGGCTTCAGTCCTGGCTCCACTCCCAATTCCAGCTGCCTGCGAGTCGCATCCTGGGAGGCAGCAGGTGGAGTCCTGGCTGGAGGTCCCAGTTCTAGACTTTGGCCTGGCCCAGCCCCCAGCTGTTGCTGGCATTTGCGGAGTGAACCAGCAGGTGGGAGATCTCTCCCTGTCTCTGTCTCTCTGCCTTTCAGACTAACCCACCAAAGAACAATCATTTCTTGTAACCCCTTAGCAATGCCTGTGTCCCGCGTTGTATGGGGCAGAATGAAGTTTAACGATGCTAACCAGACCAAGGTCACCCAGCTAGAAGTGGTAGTTAGGATTCCAAGGCAGCTTTGGCTAACCCCGAAGCCTTTAAATGTTAAATGCTGGATGACTTCCTTTTTATCTGACTACACCCTGGGGACTGACTTTAGAAATGGCTTTTTTGGGGAGGTGGGGGTCTCAGCGTAATGAGAATTTGCCCCCGGCTTACACCAGGGCATCTACTGAGCACCCATCGCCTATGGCAAGCACTGTTCCATCTGGAGGCCTTGGAAGGCACAAGTGCAGCAAGCAGCAGGTGGCTGGAGGCGGGTCGCTGCCACACTGCCCCTCCTGGCTTCGGGCTCGCACTCCAGGCACCGTACTCTCCCTGCTCCCAAGTCAGTCCACCAACCCACAGCGGAGCCCCTGCTGCCAGTATGCAACAAGTGCACTGCACTTCAACTTGACCTTTCCAATGGCCACCGCCCTGTCGTCCAGGTCAGACGTGAAATGAAATGAAATGAAATGAAATGAAATGAAATGAAATGAAATAGCAGTTGTGCGTGGAACAGAGAGGCCTATGCTAAGCCAGCCAGCCAGGAATAGCTCGAGTGGCTTCTTTCTAAGGGGCACTAAAGCTGCCAAGTTGATGAGCTCTGCACTGGGCACTTCCTGTGTTCAACTCATTCACTGCACCACAACGCCAGCTTCAAGGAAGAGATTTACCAGGAGGTCCTGCCTAGCTCACAAAATTATGCAAACCAAGGAGCCCCACAATCTGCCATCTGCAAAGCTGGTGGTGTCATTCTAAGGTTTGAGAGCCAAAGAACCATTGGTGCCCACGATGGCCGCCCATGGGGGAGGGCCCGAGAACCACGTGTGCCAAGGGCAGGTGAAGACCGATGGCACAGCTCCGTCAGGTGGAGTCAGGTCAATCCTCCGCCCCCTCCAAGGACTGGACCCCTCCCACCCTCCCTAGGGAGGACCGTGTGCTTTGCAGGGGGGCTTCCCAAAATTCATGCAACATGTGTGTCGTTTTAAAATTCCCTTTTCCCCAAATTGCTCGAAGCCCCTTCATGTTCTGCCTGCCCATTCAAAAGCGAATCTCTTCTGGAAACACCCCCACAGACACACCCAGAAATAATGCTTCCGCGGCTAGTGGGGCATCTCTTGGCCCGGTCAAGTGGCCGCCAAAACACCAACCATTACGAAAGGGGAAATGACCAGCATAAAATACCATTTAAGTTCAGACACACAGCCAAGAATAACTACTTATAATGTTGGTAGACACTGTGCTTCCAAAATCATGAGGCATTGGATGTCTTTAAAAAATAAAAAAAAAACCCTGCAGACACAGGTGACACTGAATTTGTGGCTGCGTCAGTTACATCAACTCTATCGCTCCTGATCAGAGCCTGCACCTGCAGCCACCGCCCCCCCCCCCCCCCCCCCGCGGCCCCATACACACAGACTGGGTTCCACATGGGCTCCGCGTGGTCACACAGGGGCCTTGTACCGTCTCAGAAGTCTTCCCTCTTCAGCCTGGAAGAAAAGTCGGGCTTTCCCCGAGTGAAGCAGAAACTGCGAACCCAGCCACTGACCTTTTAGTTCTTGTTTGGTCCAGAACATTCGGACGCGCTGGCGGATGTACTTGTCCTCACGCAGTTTCTTCTGCCACTGGCGCAGTTCTTGAATCTCGGGATCGCAGCGGACCTGGAAAACGCAGGAAAAGCTGTGGCCCCTTTCCTGCAGGCTGGCAACCCTCAGCTTGCGAACCCCACGTGGGAGGACGCTGTCCAGGGCAGCTGGGGATGCTTGTGATGCTCAGTGAACCAGTGTTCCAGAGGGGTGCGGACCACCCTGCCTGTGCCCCAGAAGTCGTGGGCTCTGGCCCTGCCCAGGCAACCACAGGCAGGACTGGAAACCCAATCCACCTGTAGCCGGCTGCGTTTTGAGCGGGTCACTGTGGACGGCCTGTGAGTGATGCTACAAAGATCCGAAAGGCCCCTGGCCGAAGACAGCTTCCCTACCCCTGTCTGACCAAGCACTCATCAAACTCAGGTCCTGTTTGAGCATGGAGGAAATGGTGTGAAGGTTTGCTTTGCTAACAGGAGGCTGAGATCACCTGTGCCATCCCATGGGGACATCATACAGCCACACAAAATAAAAATCGGCCAGTGAGAATAGAATATATTCTACCTAACCTGAAATAGCCAAGGTTACATCATTTTAACATGAAAGTTATGTGTAGGTTTTACTTTCTGTATTCTATGTTCGCCATATCCTGCATTTTTGCACACAGGGCACACCTCAGTGTCAACTAGCTGCCTCTCGAGTGCTCCACAGCCACACGTGTTTGGTGACGGTTGTCTGGACGGCTGATACACCAACCGCAGTTCCATTTCACACCAACTAACCGAGTGCCTACTTCATACTAGCCTTTGTGCTGGCCCCTGAGAATAAGGAGAGGATTAATAATTAGCTATATTTGATTGTTACTACAGCTATGATATTGACATATATTACTAGAGCTACAGTATATACTATATCATGTATACACCTGCACACTTATATGGTATACAGTATTGTTACTACAGCTGTTAGTATACTCTGTATATAGTGTAGAGTATTGTTACTGTAGCTAGTGTCATGATATATTACTGTAGCTGGAGTGTTACTATAATTATTTTTATTTTATTGTTATTATAGCTCATTTATTAAACCCTTATTTCTCAGGCATTGTTTAAGTAGTTTATAAAGTTTAATAATCAAAACAACCCAATAAAGCAGGAATGATGTGAGAACTGAGTTTTTTTTTAATATATAAATTTATCTGTTACTTCAATTTTTCCATGAATGCTTTGAAGTACTTCATACTTTTTAAAAAGATTTATCTATTTAGGGGCCAGTTTTGTGCCTTAGTGTGTTAACTTACTGCCTGCACAACCCCTGCCATCTCATATGGGCACCAGTTCGAGTCCCAACTCCTCCACTTTTGATCCAGCTCCCTGCTAATGTGCCTGGGAAAGCAGAAGATGCCCCAAGTGCTTGGGCCCCTGCACCCATGTGAAAACCAGATGAAGCTCCTAGCTCCCTCCTGGCTTCGGCCTGGTGGGCTCTGGCCATTGTGCATTTAGGGAGTGAAGAAGCAGATGGAAGACTTCTCTCTCTGTAACTCTGCCTTTCAAATAAATAAATCTATAAGATTTATCCATTTATTTGAAAAGGCAAGCAGGACACTCCAAGGTCAAAAGCAACGGAAGGCACAGACAAGTCATGGCCTTGGCCTTCCTGCCTTTCAAATAAATCTGTCTTTCATAGAAATAAATCTCTTTTTAAAAAGATTTATCTATTTATTTGAAAAAGTGGAGTTACAGAGAGAGGGAGAGAGGGAGAGAGGGAGAGAGAGATCTTCCATCCCATAGTTCAATCCCCAAATGGCTGCAATGATTGGACGTGAGAGAAGCTAGGCTCCTGGAACCCCACTCAGGTATCCCACGTGAATGCAGGGGTCCAAACACTTGGGTCATTTTCCTTTGCTTTCCCGCGCACACCAGCAGGGAGCTGGATCAGAAGTGGAGCAATCAGGACTCAAACCAGCCCTCAGAAATGGAATCTGTTGTTAAGCCATAGGCGTTGGCTTAACGCACGGTGCCACAATGCCAGCCCGAATACTTTTATTGTTGCTATGGCTCTTTTCTTGAGCACTTATGTCCCTAGCATTGTTGAAATATTTTGCAAATTTTAATCATCAAAACAACCCAACCAGGCAGGAAAGATTACCCCCACTTTACAGATGCATGAACTGAATTTAAGTCGCTCACCAACTCTGGCAGCTAGGAGATGGGGGCGCTGTGATTCAAACTTTGTGAGATGGCCTCCAGCTGCCCCCGGTCTGGAAGGACCCACAGGAGCAGGATCATCGGTGTGGTAAGGAAACAGGCACCAGCGAGTGCCAGGAAACACAGAGGGCCGTCTGACCCAGGAGACGCTACACCGAGCAGGTGAGCCAGTGGTGGGGAGGTGTGGGGCGTCCGTGGAGTTCCAGGGAGAGAGGAAGCAGGCTGTGCAGAGGTGTGGAGGCTGAAGCGCCCCAGGCGAGCAGGACACTCCCAGGTCAAAAGCAGTGGGAGGTACTGACAAGCCGGCCGTGCCCTGCCTCGCTCTCACTCAGCTTTCGCCTCTGCGCTTGCCTGCCATGTGAATTCCAAGGCCACACGTGAGTGACTTGTCAACGTGCGGTCGTGGGTCCAATGCGCAAGTGGCAAAAGAACACTGGGAGGCGTCCCGAGGATGCTGGCTTCCTGGCTCAGCTCTTCCGGTCACCTATGGAACACCAGCCCTGGGTGGGGGGGGTTCCCTTGGGTAACCAGCTCTGTCTGTTGAAAACGGGGCAGTGGTGTATTCTGGGAGATATTCCAGTTACCTGGAATCAGCAGGTGCCTCGGCTGCCCGGGGAGGGGATACGCGGGACAGGAAGAAGCAGACATGGAGCCCAGGGAGAAGACGCAATGAGGGACTGGGTTGTCCGGAGGGCGGGCTGCCCCCAGCTCTGCCAGGGGTGGTGATGCCCCCGAGCTGGGCTCAATCGGCTTCTCTCTCTGACCACTAATGAGTCACGTGACTCCCCGCCAGGGCCATGGGCTTCCTCCCGTGCCCACAACCTCCCCGTGTGATTCCCAAAGCTCAACTGTTGAGAGTCCCCCACACGTGCCCACCTCCCCGGGACACAAGCATGGCCCCCACGGGGGATCAGTGGGGGCCGGCTCTCAGCCCCAGGACCACCACTCCCTGCCGTTGTCCCATTCCAGAAGGGTCCCCCTCTTCCTGTTTGCCTCATGACCAGAAACCCCAGTGGTTGGGTTTTTGTGGCTTAAATTGTGGTAAAACACATTTCCTGCTTTGAAGTGTACACTTCATAGCATCAAGCACATTCCCAGTGTCGTGCAGCCACCATCCCTGTGCAGTTCTGGAACATTCCCATCAGCATGAAAGCAAAGTCCCCACCCCGTGGCCAGTCTCCGCCCCTTCCCCCCTCTGCCCAGCCCTGCAACCACTAACCACTTTCCACCCCACAGCCTGCCCGATGCCTTCGCCTACTCCGGCCACTTCACCCGGATGGGGTCGCACATGCGAGCGGCCTTTTCGTGTCCGGATGGTTTCACAGCTTGGCCCCCTTGCAGCCTGCACCAGGACCACCTCCCCAAGGAGTATTCCGCCATGTGCTGTACCACATTTTCACCCCATTCATCACTTAATGGGCATTTGAGTTGTTGCCTTTTTTTTTTTTTTTTTACTATGATGAATAGAGCTTCTATGAACATTTGTGCACTGGTTTTTGTTCAAACACCTATTTTCCTGCAAGCATTTGATTCTCAGTTACTTGAATACTCAACAAACAGAAGCACCCACTCCCCGTCGCTCTGGAAGCCAGAAGGTGAGCCCAGGACCGTGAGCTTTGCCTCCTCTTGGCCAGGGACCCTCTCGTCTCCTTCGCTTCACATCTGGGACTGCTCAGCCACGTGGAACACAGCAGCCTTGTTAGTTTCCATTTGCTGGAAAGACCTGGATCTTTAGAGAAGGCTTTTGTGAGCTCTGGGGAGAGCGTGCACCCATTGAACTGGGTAATCCCACTTGCTATCATCATGATTAGGAAATCGGTTTAAATGGTAATGGCTGTGCCAATCAGCAAATGCCATAGAGAGTACAGCGTGATGTTGACGTGGGAAGACCTGGAAGAAGCTCCTGGATTCAGATCGGCTCACCTCTAGCCGTTACGGCCATTGTGGGGGGAGGGGAGTGAAACAGCAGATGGAAGACCTCTCTCTCTGTAACTCTGCCTCTCAAGTAACTAAATAAATCATTAAAATTGTTATTTTTTAAAAAAAATTTATTTGAGAAGCAGAGCCAGAGAGAGAGGGAGGGGGGAGAGAGAGAGAGAGAGAAAGAGAGAGAGACCTTCCATCTCCTGGTTCATTCCACAAATGGCTGCAACAGCCAGGGTTGGACCAGGCGAAAGCCAGGAGCCTGGACCACCATCCAGATTTTCCAGGTGGGTGCAGGGGCCCAAGCACTTGGTCCATCATCTGCTGCCTTCCCAGGCACATTTGCAAGGAGCTGGATTGGAATCAGAGTAGCCGGAACACAAGTAGACACTCTGATATGAGAAGCTGGCATTGCAAGCAGCAGGTTGATGCCCAGGGCCACAATGCTGGCCCTCTATTTTTACTTTTTCAAATCATCATGTGGTGTTTATTTGCTCTTCCAAGATATGCACGCGGAGTATGATGCACATTATTATATAGTTGACCTTGGGATAAGAAGAAAAATCTCCTTTATGGGGTGAGCATGAAGTATTAACCTGCGAGTTAAGACACCCACATCCCGTATCTGAGTCCTTGGGTTCGAGTCCTGCTCCATTCCCAACTCCAGCTTCCTGCTCACGTGCATGCTGGCAGGCAGCCGGTGATGATGTTGGTTCATGTAAGTTGAGTCCCTGCCGCCCATGTGGGAGATCTGGATTGAGTTCCCAGCTCTCAGCTTCTGCCTGGCCCATCCCAGCTAATGCAGCATTTGGGTAGTGCACCTGCGGGTGGGAGCTCGCTGGGTACCCACTAAAGCCAACACGGGGGATTCTAGGGATGGAAAAAGCCAGCTCTGAGTCAAAAGGCTTGGGGGGTGGCGGGCGAATCTCGGCTCTGGCAGCCCTGAGCGAGTCAGGCTCTCGGCTTCCTCATCCGTCCAACGGGGGATAATAACGATACTCGGGTGGGACGGTGTGAGAACCAGCCGAGATAACGCGTGCGTAGCGGGAAGACAAGCGCACAGCAAGCTCTCCCTGTGCGAGCCCCTTCTCAAGTCAGTTAATAGAGTCCTGGGAATCGTCTGGATTCCGTGCACAGGCTGCGTCCTCACAGAGCTGGGGGTGCATGGAGCCAGCGATTCTTCACATTGAAAGCGAGGCCTCAGGGCTCACAAAGCGCTGAGCACACACGTGACTTTCTCATTGTGTAACCTCAGGCAGCGGCAGCGGCGGCCAACTGGTCGGGGGGGGGGGGGGGCAGGGAGGTGGGGGCTGCAGGCAGGGGGAAGACCAAGGCGGTGGCCTGGGACTCGCATCACTCACAGAGTTCTCTGTGTCTGAATTCCTCTTTGCTGAGTTGTTTTTTTTCCCCCTGAGCTTCTTGGCAAAACAGACAAAAACATAGCAACCACTTCCCTCTCTGGATGGCTCCCTGGAGTCTTTCTGATTGCTCTGAAGGAAGGTCCCTGATACGGCCGAGTTGCTGGAAGGATGCTGGAGACGTCACGTCCCAGAGGGCCCCAGAAGTGCCCAGGACAGAGATGCGCTGGCTCGGCGGGAGGTGGCTTGCGGAAGCTTCTTACTCTGTACTCACCATGACCTAACCATGATCATACTGAAGCGCTTTATTCTTGGGGAAAAGCTGGCTTCAACAGAAAGGAAATATGTCCGCAAAAGCTCCTTGAATTACCGAAGAAGATAGCATATGGGACTCTCCTGTGACTCCCATCTTCTCTTTGGAAGCCAGCTTTGTGACTGCCTCCCACGTCTCCGGCAAAGCATAACCAAACAACAGTTGGCCTCTCATCCTGTGGTTCTAAGTTCGCCTCAATGTCTTCAAACCTGTGGCTACGACATCTCCGTTCCAGTATCCAGATGCCCACCTGCTGTAGGGGAGAAGGCCTTGGAGACGCTGGCCACTTTCAGAGAGGTGTAGAAGTGTCTGCTACAGTGGGCTGCAGCACAGTAGTTAGACTCAACTGGGTGCGCTGTCATTAGCATTGAAAAGATCTAATGGGGTGGGGGTAAGGCGTTGTGGCATAGCCGATTCAGCCACTGCCTGCAATGCTGGCATCCCACATGGGCACCAGTGCCAGTCCTGCTGCTCCACTTCCAATCCAGCTCCCTGCTAATGCACCTGGGAAAGCAGTAGAAGATGGTTTGAGTGCTTGGACCCCTGCACCCATGTGGGAGACCCAGAAGAGGCTCCTGGGCTCCTGGCTTCAGCCTGGCCCAGCCCTAGCTGTTGCAGCCATCTGGGGAGTGAACCAGCGATGGAAAGATAGCTCTATGCATCTGTCTCTCCTTTTCTCTCTGTTAACTTTGCCTTTCAAATGAGTAAGTAAATCTAAAAAAAAAAAAAAAATCTAACTGAATAGAAAATGAATTAGTCCATTAAGTAAGGACCGTCTTTATTCCTGCTAATGTTTTCACTGCCTCAAAAGCGATTTTATCTGATGTTAATAAGGCTAGATCAGCTTTCTTCTGGCCAGGATTGGTGTGGAACCTTTTCCTACCTCTTTACTTCCAACCAGCGTGGTCTTTTGTGTTGCTTGCACCGCTAACATACAGCCAGATTTCTTTTCATATCCAGTCTGGGAATCTGAGCGGAGATTGTCCTATTACATTTTTTGTGATTCATGATACATTTGTATATTTTTTTAGAGTTTTATTTGTCAGAGAGAGAAAGCACGCCCATCCACTGGTTCCCTCCCACAGGCCTGCAACAACTGGAGCTGGGGATGAGGACCTCAGGCCAGTTCTCTGATGCAAGGATCTCACTGAGTTAGCAGGAGCTGGAGGCAGGAATCGAACCCGGGCACTGAGTGTGGGAGGCAGGCGGCGTGGCTGCTAGGCCAAAAGCCACCTGACATGTGCGTGTTTATCTGTGTCATCTTGTTTTGTTTTATATCATGCCTTCATGTCTCTATTTTTTCTTGTTTTGGATAGCATTGGATTTTAAGAACTCTGTTTCCTTCTACTGGTTTCTTAGCCTCCTCCTGAACCACGCCAGGACCTGAGAATGCCTCCAGTCTCCACTCTCCTACTCTCGTCACCTAGTAATTTAGCCACCTCTTATTTACCTCCCATTGGTTAATGCCTAGTTGGGGCTGGCAGCTGCCTCCTTCACCCTCCCATCTTGTATCGCTCCTTCCTCGCAGGTTCAATTTCCTTCTGATTCAAGTCTGCCATTTAGGAGATCTTTCAAGGAGAGGCATGTCTGCAACCCGTTTATTTACAGCAGGGCGGGAATGTAGTTCCTTTCCTTCAAGACTGAAGATCCTGCACTTCCTTGCCTCCCCCACCCCCATCCTGGCTCGCTGAGACGTCTCTCTTCAGTGGCATTGGTTTTCCTTTGTCATTGATCTTTCCCTGAGGATCACTAAGGCGTCTTCCCTCTGGTGTTTCCCGGTTTGGCCATGAAGCCTTTGATGTGGTTTTGTCCTCATTTCTCTGTTTCAGGATCCCTGTGCCTTCAGCGTTCGGGACATCCTCACGCCACAGCGCTGGGAACTGCTCCTTCCTCCTGGCTTGTTCCATTGTCGCAGTCTGGAAGTCCTATTGGACGTACGCTGGGCCTCATTCTGGTCCTTGTCTCTCAACTGCTTGTCCACATTCCCCATGTCTGTCTCTCTGCCTCATTCCGTCTCCCAGACTTGTCTCGCAGGTGACTAACTGCCTCTCTCTGCTCCTAACCTCATGCCCCAAATGTGGTCCCTGGATCAACATCACCTGGGAGCTCCTTAGAACTGCACATTCGTGGGCTCCCCCCAAGACCTACTAAGTTAGCTCTCCACAGAGTGGGCCCGGGGCTGTGTGGTGGGACAGAGTCCAGCTGACTCGGCCACAGCCCATCCAGGCTCGCTGGTCTCACATCGAGAGGCTGCCCTTGGTGACGCTGCAAATCCGAGTTTCACCTTTTGCTTCTTACTGCCGTGTTCTTTGAGCAAGGTGTGTGCTTCTCCCCAGTCATCCTCTATCATCATCTTAAACACGCTTATTTCGCAGTCTCAATGGCAGCCCTGGGGGCCTGCATTTTCCACTCCGCTGTGCTTGCTGCTGCCCTCCTGGGCGGTCTGTTTTCCTATTTGAGCTCACGCTCACTGTGGATCTTGGTACCTATCGAGTCCCAGCTTGCCCAGGGCTCAGGTCAATAAGCTTTTTTTTGGTGAAGAGGCTGATAGCAAACACCCTCACTTTGTGAGCCACGTGATCGCTCTCATCACTCCCTCTTTCACGATAGCACCAAAGTATCCATGGACAATGTTATAAAATGGGGAGGGCTGTGTTTTAATAAAGTTTTATTTATAAGAACAGGCAGTGGGCCAGCTTTGGTCCACGTGCTGTAGTTTGCCAAACCCAACTCTTATCCTTGAATCAGCATTAAAGCTATGGCCCCCAATGTCCCTCTTTGTCTCTTCCATCTCCTCTCTCTGCACATACATAGACAACATACATAAAATATATTCTGTAACATGCATGTTATGTCAATATTTACTAACTTAAGACTCTTTCCTGAACTTACCTGATGACATTGATGTCATTTTGTGCAACTGATAAAAATAGAATCCCAAGCCCTGATGCTGCAGGTTCTTTTTGTTTATATGTTTGAGAGAGAGAGAGAGAGAGAGAAACCATCTTCCACCTGCTGGTTCACCCCCAAATGGCTGAAACAGCAGAGGCTGGGCCAGGCTGAAGCCAGGAGCCTGGACCTCCATCTGAGTCTCCCACACGGGTGGCAGGTGACTCAAGGACTCGAGCCATCAACTGCTGTTTCCCAGGCAACAATAGAAGGGAACTGGACTGGAAGCAGAGCAGCCAGGACTTGAACCGGCGCTCTTTGGGGCTGTTGGGGTTGCACGCCGACCTGGTGCTGTGGGTTCTGATTCGGTACGTGTGAGCTGGAGCTGCAGTGGCCTGAGCGGGAACCCCGGGGGATTCTAACGCGCTGAGAAGTGTGGAGGACCCTGCTGCTGTGGAAGAGAACGCTAAGAGTGGGCTTCACGCTCCCGGGCTCACGACTCAACCATGGGGAGAAGGTCGTTTCAGTTCTTACTCCAATGCCATGCTGAAGGTTGCAACTGCTCACAGCCTGAGTCGAGAGGGAAGACTCGGGCTGTGACTGTGTGTTCGGGAAGGCATCGTGTCTATGAGTCATGGGCAGCAGCTGCTTGTTGGCGGGGTCCCCTCTGTGGTGCCGGATTGAAAAGAACCTTCTCCCAGGAAGCCACACCTTGTTTTTTAACAATGAGGCCACGTCCCAGTACATAGTTGGAAACAACAGAATTTCCCCCAGTGGTTCAGGGAGGACAGTTTGGATCCAGTTCATGCAACTTTTCTTGGTACTTGCTTGCCTGATAATCAGAGAATGAATAAGTTGCCAAAGCGTCTAAGGAATTTGATGAACTTTCCAATGATTTACAGGGTAAAATTACAGCGAAGCTTGCTGTGCCGAAAACCATGCTATTACACAATGCTTTGATCTCTTCCTTGTCATTAACACTCAGAGCTGACGTTTGTGCAGTACTTCCAGTTTATAATCCTCGCAGCGCCAGCTCTGTGCTGGGAATTCATGCATACGTGCATATTTCACAACGTTCATGGAAAATGGAATTAAAAAATAAGTTGATTTCAGTGCAGAATTTTGTTGAAATCCATGCATACAAGGGATTTTCAATAGTTTCATGGAAAATGTGTACGATGAAAAAAAATAACTATGCATGTATTTCAAAAAATGTTTGCCCCCAAATCAACTTATCTTTTGATTCCATTTTCCCATAGCCTTTCTGAAATGCCCGATGGAGTCAGTACAACTGCACCCCCACATTCCAGGAGGACCCCGAGACACAGGGGGTGAAATAACTTGCCTACACGTACAGCTGCAGTAGCCAAGATGTGAACCCAAGTCGTCTTCAGTCTCTGGCTACACTCTGGAATCACCTGGGGGAGTTTGAAGACAACCACAGTCTTACCTAAGATTTAACACCGTGGCTACTGATTTAATCGATGGCTTCAGGAT
Organism: Lepus europaeus; assembly: GCF_033115175.1. Classification (NCBI taxonomy): domain Eukaryota; kingdom Metazoa; phylum Chordata; class Mammalia; order Lagomorpha; family Leporidae; genus Lepus; species Lepus europaeus. The sequence goes on from NC_084847.1 coordinate 12,773,395, forward strand.
GCCCACTGGTGCCCAGCTGCTGCTGACCTGCAGCCCAGTGTGGGCGCCAGTGCTCCAGACTCAAGTGTGGACCCAAGTCCATCAGCACTTGCAGGGCAAGTCCTCAGGCCCCATCCCAGAGCCACTCTGGGAGTGGGTCCCTCCGTACTGGTCTGGGGGCTAACAGGCAATCTAGATCATTCTGACTCGGGCCAAAGATGGAGGCCTGCTGGCCGCACTCTGCTCCAGGTGAATCGCATCCCCCAGGTCCCCGCCCCTTTGCAGACTGCCACTCTGCTCATGAAATGGGGGAGTCCATGCCCCCGCTCTTGAACTCAGGTGAGCCTCGTGACTCCCTTAGGCCAAGAGAGGGTAACAGGTGCCGCCGGGCAAGTTTCCCAGGCGAGGCCTCAGAAAGGCCTGCAGCTGCTGTTTTTTACCTCGTTGAGTTGTTCCTGCCATAATTCCAGGCAGCTGGTCCGGCCCACTGGAGGATAAGAGGCCACGTGAAGCACACGGAAGGGCCCCAGCCAACAGCCGGTGCTAACTGCTAGGCTCACAAACGAGGCCAGCTCGGCCCTTCCTGCCTCGCTGGGTCACCGCATGGACGCAGCCACAGGAGCGAGCCCAGGTAAGACCAGCATGAGTGCCCAGCTCACCCTCAGGATCCTGAAAAATAATCAGCTGTGGTTTTAAGTTGCTGTGTGTCAGAAGGGATGGAACTGCTAAACTGTGAGATTTGCCTATAATCTTTACCTAGAAGGGACGCTGGTTAGGAGGGCTCTATGGACGCTGGGGGTTGGACAGGTAGTAATGGCAGGTGATAAGAGGTGTGTTACATTCAGGGCCTGCTCCCTAGACACTGCTCTGTGCCGTCAAACGGGGGCGGGAGAGGTACTCAGGAGGGCGTCCTGCCTCTCTTGTGCCCGGCCGTCACCGTCCAGAATTTCTTTTTCTTAGAGATTCAGTTATTTGAGGGACTGGTGTGATGCTATGGCAAGAGCCCCTGACTGCCTCCATGCTCCAGTATCCCCCCAGGAGCAGAAGCGGATGCTGGGAGAACGACTGTTCCCAATCATCCAAACGATGCACTCAAACCTGGCGGGCAAGATCACGGGAATGCTGTTGGAGATGGACAACTCGGAGCTGCTGCACATGCTGGAGTGTCCCGAGTTTCTCCGCTCCAAGGTGGATAAAGCCGCGGCAGTTTTACAAGCTCACCATGCCAAGAAATAAGCTGCCCAGGAGGTGGGCGCTGTTGCTGCTACTACCTCTTAGACATGGAAAAACCGACTCAAAAGCCAAATAACCCCTCGTGGAGTTCAGCTCAAGGTTTGAAGACTTCGTAGCTTGTCCTATGGACCTCAACACCAAGAACCACAAACTGCAAATTTAATAGGCCATTTTGTATCAAAAGGTCAATTAATAAAGCACCTAGAATTTTTCAATTATGACTATATTCTGAGTTCTGCTGTGGCCCAGTATGAACTCTTCTATTGTGGGTTTCGATTTTCTTCCCCCCCCTTCCCTGAAAATTGGTTTTATTTGTACCCAAGTCTTACTTTTCTCAAAGAAAATTCTCCATTTTAAAGGACACCAGCATCCCATGTAAGTGCCGGTTCATGTCCTGGCTGTACCATCTCCAATCCAGCTCTCTTCTAGAGACCTGGGAAAAGCTCTAGGCTCTGGTTTTGGCCTGGGCCATCCCTGGCTGTTGTAGCCACCTGGGGAGTCAACCAGTAGATGGATGACTTCTCCCTCTATCACTCTGCCTTGCAAAATAAAGTTAATGTTTTTTCAAAATTTGAGAGGCAGAGTGAGAACAGGAGGAGGGACATATAGAACGAGAATGTCTTCCACCTGCTGGTTCATTCCCCAAATGGCTGCAACAACCAGGACTGGGCCATGCCGAAGCCAGGTGCTGGGAACTCCCACATGAGTGTGGGAGCCCAAGGACTTAGGCCATCTTCCGCTGCTGTGCCAGGCACATTGGCAGGGAGCTGCATTGGAAGCGGAGCAGCCGGGACTTGGAATGCTGGCGTTGCAGGCGGCGGCTTAACCCGCTGTGCCCCAGTGCCGGCCCCCAGAAACTGCTAGTAACTTGGCACGAGCAGCCCTACATTCTTAGTTCACGTGGGGCCTGCCTTGCTAACCATACAGCCAGTCCTACGGACATGCGCCTTCTCACGGACTCCTCCCAGTCACTCTTGGAACTAATTAACCATGATTATCGGCCGCATCTCACAGCTGGGCAAATGAGGCTCAGAAGAATGCAAATACAAGGTCACATGCAAGGGTGTCGAACCCCTGGAGTGAACAGTGCCAACCCCTGGGGTGAGCCTTCGGGTTAACCCGGGAGTTGGTTTTTTGGATTTTGTTACATAGTCGAGACAGGCTGTGATGGAAGAGGTGGAAAGCAGGGCTTGGGCTGACCGCTGGGCAGCCGGCAAAGCACCTTCAGGCCCACTGGGGAGACTGCACCTGCAGCCAGAGCAACGCGGAGGCCTAGCCTGGGAAGCTCGGCCCAGAGCAGCCCAAACCCAGTGCGTATGCTGCTGAGGCTTGGTCAGCCTGCTGGGTGGCCTTGAAATGGCCCTGAAGTCGGGCCATGGGTATTGGTCACTGACATTCTAGGGCACAGGCAGAAGTTTTCTGATGAGCACAGGATGTTTGGAAAACTGTCTTTAACGGGAGTTTTAAAAGAAAGCTTTAAAGGAACGTGATTAGGAGTGATGAGGAAGACACTTGTAGGGATGCCAATGCACGCATCAGGTTGAGTTGATAAAGAGCTATTAGTTAGGAGGCCTGAACCACCTGTGCTAAGCAGCACATGCGCACATTTCATCAACACCTTCACATGTGATCCTACAGGACGGCACTGCTACCCCCCCCACACACAGAGACTTAAGAAACCAAGTGATTGGGGCCGGCACTGTGGTGCAGTGGGTTAACGCCCTGGCCTGCAGTGCCAGCATCCCATATGGGTGCCAGTTTGTGTCCCAGATGCTCCACTTCCAATCCAGCTCTCTGCTCTGGCCTGGGAAGGCAGTGGAAGATGGCCCGAGTCCTTGGGCCCCTGAACCTGCGTGGGAGACACGGAAGAAGCTCCTGGCTTCAGATCAGCACAGCTCTGGCCTTTGCAGCCAATTGGAATGAACCATTGGATGGAAGACCTCTCTCTCTGCCTCTCCTCTCTCTGTAACTGACTTTTAAGTAAACTAATCCTTAAAAAGAAAGTGATTGACTGCAGGTTGCAGAATGGGGCAGCCAGGCTTCAAACCCACATCATGGCTCCCCACTTGCCCAGGCTGTCACCTGCTTTGCAAACCTCAGCAAGAGAAGCCTCAACAGGGGGATCTTACTAAGACACAGGTTTGGAGCTGGGAGCTCAGGGGTGGGGCCCGAGAGTGCGCCTTGGCAGCCAGTTGCCAAGCGATGGAGATAGCCCTGGTCCACAGACAACGGCGTGAATGACAGGGGTGTGGGTATCCTAATAGTCTCCCTGTTTGCTCAACCACAACCTAAGCTGTTGCATTGCGTTCCATTGCTATGGAACAAACGACCCCTGAAATAACACAGCTTGGGAGGGTCGGATCTAGGGGAGCCTGGTGGGGTGCGGCTGATTGAGATCTCCTGAGACTGCTGTTAGCCTGCCGTGGGTGGTCTCAGCTAGAGGCTCAACCGCACAGGGGGATCTGATGGCAAATGCGACAGGCTGGGGGTCTTCCTGATCTTGGAAGTGGCATGCCATTGTTTCTATGGTATTCTGTTCATGCCTAATGCTCGCAGTACAGTGTGGGAGAATGCCAGGACCTGGAGTTGATCGGGGGTCATCCTGGGTCCTGGCTACTGCACCTTATGAAAAGTCGGGTCATGTGACTGCTCCCTCCAAGACCTGATCGCCACCTGAGTCGGAATAAAATCCACAGTTCCAACGTCCAGACGCACATTCGCACTCAACCGTACGGGGTCTGGTCCCTAACAGACCACTTTCTTACCTCCTCCCCTACTCACCCCCAGTTCCTGCCCTATTTATCTTAAAATGATTCTATTTATCTGAAAGGCAGAATGATGGAGCCATCTGCTGGTTCACTCCCCCGAATGGCTTCAACAGCCGAGGCTGGGTGAGACGGAAGCCAGCAGCGCAATCCGCATCTCCCATGTGCGAGGCAGGGCACTCGGGCCATCCTGTGACGCTTTCCCAGGTGCAGTAGCAGGGAGCTGGACTGGAAGTGGAGTAGCCGGGGCTTGGACATGGGATGCTGTGTTGCAGGCAGCAGCGTAACCTGTGCCACAATGCCACCCCCGACTCCACTTTAATCAGGTTTTCACAGATGCCCTGACTGTTCCTCAAACATGTCTAGCACATTCCCAGCCCTATGGGCCTTGGCACGTGCTTTTTCCCTCTGCCTGGAGTGGCCTGCGTTCATGTCTGTTCTCACACAACACCTGGAGGTCGCCCTGAACACAGTCCTCATCTAGAATAATCTGTTCTCGAGCCCTGGGGTTTGCTTTCCTTTGTTTCATGGTATTTATTTGCAGTAGGTGGTGGTTCAGCAAGGAGGAGATGGTCCTGCCCCATTGATGTTGAACTTGGCCATTGAGATAGATGTGGGAGTGACATGTGCCAGTTCCCAGCCAAGGCCTTAGAATGCATCCTGTGTGTGTTTACTCCCCCCTCCTCCTGAGAGCTGCTTGCTGTGAGAAGAGCGTGCCCTTGGGAGCCTGCTGATCTCAGAAGAAAACTAAACAGAGCCCAGTGCGGTGGAGCCCAGCCGGGAGCAGGTGGTGTCGGCTTGGTCCGCAGCCATCAGAGAAACACAAATGGACGTTGTAAGCCACTCAGTTTGGGAGTGGTTTTCTTTTGTTTTTAGAGACGTGTTTGAGGGACCAGCACTACTGCACAGTAGGTTAAGCCTCTGCCTGCAATGGTAGCATCCCATGTGGGTGCCGTTCATGTCCTAGCTGCTCCTCTTCTGATCCAGCTCTCTGCTATGGTCTGGGAGGGCGGCAGAGGATGGCCCAGGTTCGTGGACCCCTGCACCCATGTGGGAGACCTGGAAGAAGCTCCTGGCTTTGATCGGCCCAGCTCTGGCTGTTGTGGCCATCTGGGGAGTGAGGCAGTGGGTGAAAGACCTCTGTTTCTCCCTCTCTTCCGTCTATACCTCTGTCTCAAATCTCTTAAACATTTTAAAAGGACTATACAGAGCGAGCGAGAGACAGTGACCTGGCTCACTCCCTAGGTGGCCACAACAACTGTGGTTGGGCCAGGCTGACACCAGGAGCTTCTTCCAGGTCTCCCACATGAGTGGCAGGGGCCCAAGCACCTGGGCCATCTTCCCCTACTTTCCCAGGCACATTAGCAGGGAGCTGGATCTGAGGTGGAACAGCCAGGACTCGAACCAGTACCCATATGGGATGCTGGCGCTGCAGGTGGTGGCCTTAAGTGGCAAACTTGACTATTTGTACATAGACTACTGTAAGCTCCTTGGGGGTAGGGACTTGTTCTTAAAAGTGTGCCAGGTAGTCCAGGACAATACCTGCCACGTAGTAGGTACGCAGTAAAACCAGTGAGTGGATATCAGTGCGCATTTTGTCTGTTTGCAGTGCCTGCTTGCTTAGCTGTACTGCCTTCAGATTAGCCCCTTTAACTGCAAAGTGTTTGTTTGTTTTTTTTTTTTTAAAAAAAAAACTGCTTGCATGGGGATTGTTGACTGCATACACTCTACCAGGAAAACGTGCCTCGCACCAGGCTGCTTGCCGTGGTCTGTGTGCCCAGTGCCATCTCTCTCTGCCTGGCCACACCAGGAGTCGGCCAGAAAGGACAGCCTTCCGTTCTCGGGCTGCTTTTGGGGACACTGGGTCACCTGGGTCGGTGGCTCTCCCCAGGGGGAGCAAAGCCAGAGAGATGGCGGCTGAGCACTCACAAAGGGAGGAAGCCGTGCACCCCCACCCCCACCCCGGCCTGCACAGCTGTGCCAGGAGCCGCCCCTCTAGGCAGGGAGGAAGAGGAAGTGTGGGAAAACTGCAAAGCCGAACGACAACATGGGGAAGTCGCAGACCCGGGAGGAGGCAGAGGGCAAAGGGGAGCTGAACCTAGCATATCAATCGTTGAGGCTTTCAAAGAGGAAATTAAAGAAACCGGGATCAGTCGTGCCGCCTTGGGGCTCGCTGGGGTTGGGAGTGTTCTGGGTGACGACCTCGGAACGTTCCACTCATCTGTGCGTTCCCCTGGAGGTGCTGATGGGGAGAGCAGCCCCCCAACACTAGATGCAAAATGGCTCTGCAGCGTCAGCCCGTGCCTGCTACCTGGAGTGGCCCAGTGGTTCAGCGACCACTTGGGATGCCCACATTGCACATCTCAGTGCCTGTTTGCAATCATGGTTCCTGCCTGGGAGCCGACAGATGACGGTTCCTGCCACCTGCGTGGGAGACCCAGATTAAGGCTGGTGGCCCCTGGCTTCAACGTGGCCTAGCCCCGGGTGTTTGGGGGGCTATAGGGGATAAAGCAGTGGATGATAAACACACAGTATGATAAATACAACTGTACATCGATTACAAAGGCAAGTCGCCGGGAAGACACACACCTGTTCATGGTAGCGCCACCTAAGCAGCAGTATTGGGGCAGGCAAGGAGCACAGGCCTTGTCCTGTACTTGAAGCCACTTCCAGATAGCATAGTTTTTGTCCACAATAGGGACTTTTCACTCAGCGAATTTTCCCATAGGAAACTGATGTGTAGCTCCTGGCACAGCTTCCAGAGTGGCTGAACGAGGTTGCAAGGTAACACCTGGTTTCGCATGGTTCTTGCCAAGAGCACAGGGCTCCTGCCTGCTCCCCGGAGCTGCTCCGGAGTGGTATCCGTGGTGACCGGCCCCTGCCTGCCACATTCTCCCGGCGCCATCCGTGGTTTACCTTCTGCAGACACCATGGACTTAGCCGCTGGGTGGAGGAGCGTGCCCGGTTCTGTCGCCATCGCTGTGGTCTCGGAGAGGAGCGAGGTTCTCTGCTCCCCCTCTTTGCTGGCATCCTGGTTAGCCTTCTCATGTACCAAGCAACCTTCCAACAGCACACAGAAAAGCGATGAGGGGGCCGGCGCCGCGGCTCAACAGGCTAATCCTCTGCCTGCGGCGCTGGCACACCGGGTTCTAGTCCCGGTCGGGGCACCGGATTCTGTCCCGGTTGCCCCTCTTCCAGGCCAGCTCTCTGCTGTGGCCTGGAGGTGCAGTGGAGGATGGCCCAAGTCCTTGAGCCCTACACCCGCATGGGAGACCAGGAGAAGCACCTGGCTCCTGGCTTTGGATTAGCGTGATGCGCCGGCTGCAGCAACCATTGAAGGGTGAACCAATGGCAAAAAGGAAGACCTTTCTCTCTGTCTCTCTCTCTCTCTCACTATCCACTTTGTCAAAAAAAAAAAAAAAAAAAAAAGGCGATGAGGGGAGCCTGCCTCTGAGTATGGCCCTTCAAACCTTTCTAGATCAAGTAGGAAGTAGAGCTTCTAGGACTTTGTAAACGGGAGAGGTGCTGATCCTGTCTGCCTGCTGTCCATGGTTGTAGCAAGATGTGGCTAAGAGAGCAGAAGATTGTGTGGTGCACAGTTTCAGAGGCTCAAACTCCAGGTTTGTGTGTCGCGGGTATGGGCCTGGTTATCTTAGTCATTATTGTAGGTTCTTGACCCCACAGGTGGAGGCACGAGTGAGAATGGGATTTAAGAGTGTGAACTTGGACTTGTCCCACGTGGAGGGACACCTGTCGTACATGGGCTGGGGAGCTGACCATGAGAGAAGGGAAGCCAGAGCATGGCCCCCAAGCAAGGTCAAGGGCAAAAAGAGGGTCTCTCTCTCCTGTTACCAGCTCCCTTACGAGGTGGGGGTTGGTGCCTTAACAAATGGGGTGGGATCTTAGCATGCGTGGAGCTTCCTGGGATTTTTCTTGGCACTTCTATGGGGTCCTCGTGGCATTTCCTCTTTCTGGGTCCCTGATGAGACCAGGATATTGGATTGATAGGAGAGGAATCAAGTTAGAACTCAGGGCTGGCAAATTCTAGCTCGTCTACCGCCCCCGCCCCCCACTCTCTGCCTGGCTTCCCATTATCAGCTCATTTGTTGGCCTCTGGCAAGGCCCCCTTGGCTACCTTACATCACAGTGCTGGCATCATGGTGGGAGCGCCTGGGAGACAGGCAGCAGGAGGACGGGGAGGAACTGGGTCATTTTGAGACCACCCCCCAGTGACCTGATTCCTTGGACTAGGCCCCAACTCTTAAAGGACTCACCTCCCCCCGACATTGCCACACGGGGGACCAACATATGAACCCTGGGGAGGTGCCCTTGAACTGTATCCGAACCTCAGCATGGGTTTATCTATCACGTTCACTTTCCTGCCGCTCATTTCTGCATGGAGAGCTTACAGAACTTTCTCGAGTTTTGCCACGTTTTAATCCTCACGATAACCTGGGCAGCTGTTAGTGTCTTTGATTTAGAGAGAGAACCTGAGACCTGGAGTTGAGTGGTTGCTCTGGGATCCTCCAGCTGGCAGTAGCAACGTCAGTTCTGGTGCCACGGTGGGTTGCAGCCTGGTTGCATCTTAGAGTCTTTTAAGAAACGACTCCTCTTCTGTTCTGACTTCGGCCAAGCGAACAAGAATCTCTGGAATGAGGCCCTGGGTGTCAGATGAAAATATCTGCGGATGACTTGGCTGCGTGGCGAGGTCTGAGACCACTCCAGTCTCTCGTAGAGCTCACACGTGTGTTTAGTCCCCTGCAGGGTCAGGGTTCGCACCTCCTGTTTCTTCTCTCATTGGGGCCCGTCCGTGGAATGCTCAGCAACCAGGAGGAACCCAAACAGGGGAACCTCAAATGCGTCAGGCCTGGCGAGAGCAGCCCAGCTCTCAGGCCACGTGCTACACCGCTCCAGTCACGTGACGTTCTGCAACCAGTGAAACCACAGGAGCAGGAAACCAATCCCTGACCTCCAGGGAGTGAGGGGCGGGCACTGACCACACCAGGGCCTTGAGGAACTTTGGTGGGGGCTGGACAAATATTCCATATATTGACCATGGGGGTGGGCCGGCTGTATACAGTTGTCAGAAGGCAAAGGCTACAGAGCTCTTGTATGTAAGGAATACCTTAACACACCTGATTGAAATATATATATACGAGATGAGACCCCTATACCCTTACTAGAAGGGCTAAAGGGAAAGACTGACCAAGCCAAGTGTTGATGGGGACGTGGAGCAACCGGAACCCCCATACATTGCTGATAGGAATGCGAGGTTTATTAAGAGGGAGAGAGGGGGCTCGGAGGACCGACGGAGCTGAGCCTGGATTCTGGCTGGACCTCTTACGCTGTGTAACGCTGAGGTTGCAGGCCTTGGTTTGCTCACCGACACACACGATAACCGTGGTACGTGCTTGCCACCTTCACAGAGCAGGTGTAAGGCAGACAGGGGAAAATGCTTGCAGAATGCCTAGAACGGCGCTTGCACGTAGTAAGGGGCCACAAACTCAGGTGTTGCTGTTCTCGATACTTCCTACCATCCTTCTTATGACTGACGTCTCTGGGCTTCTCAACACAGGGCTCTGTCTCTGTAGCACTCTGCTTGTTCTTGGCAAGCCTTTCAACACAGGTTTGTCAAGCAAGGGAACAGAAGAAGCCGCGTGCCAGTGGCTAGGCACGAGGCCTTCCCGTGAGTGGAGCGCAGGAGGGCTGGCGGCAGCCGTCCGGGGAGCGTCCCATCCCAAAGGCGAGTGCTCCGCTGTCTGGATCCCCGGCATAGAACCAAGTTTTCCTAAGGTTAGAAGGTTCAGGAATTTTACTCTACTTGTGCAGTGGGATTTGTGGAGGTGGCCTACCTCCTAGTGCGCTCATAAACATTTCCCACGTGTAACAAAATGCTCAAAACCAACCTCAAGCGTGTGAATTTTAAAAATTTGAGAGGGCCTGGAGAGAAGATCTGAGTTTTCTGGTTGAGAACATGCATAGAAGTGAAAAGTGATTAAAATTGTACTCGTGAGTCAGCAAATACCAAGAGGATGCCACAGGGAAGATAAAATCCGTGTGGAATTCTCACGGGGGAACCTGGACAGACATGGTTCACGGAGTCACAAAGGGTACAGCCCGCCCCTCGGAGGCTACGATGGCTGGGTACCACCAAGAGTTGGAACTGGGGGCAATGTGAAACAGCGCCCCATTTTTAGCATTCCTTTTGCACAATATCATGTCTGACTTTGGCAGTTTGTCCACCTGCCAGCGATACCAGCGAATGGAAAATCAAGCGCCAATGTTGTGGCCTAGTGGGTTAAACTACTGCTTTCGGTCCCGGTACTGCCTATCTGAGTGCCAGTTCAAGTCCTGGCTACTCCACTTCTGATCCAGCTCCCTGCCAATGTGCCTGGGAAGCCAACAGATGATGGCCCAAGTGCTGGGGCTCCTGCCACTCTTGTGGGAGACCTGGATGGAGTTCCTGGCTCCTGCCTTCAGTCTGGCCCAGCCCTGGCTGTTACAGCCATTTGGGGAGTGAACCAGCAGAGGGTCTCCCTCTGTTTATTTCACTTTCTCTTCCTTGTGCTCTCTTGCTCCCCCCCTTTCTCTCCTCTCCCCCCTTCTCTCTCGCTCCCCCCCACCCCCCCTCCCACTGGCCATGGAGAAGCTGTCCTCCTCCACGTACAGGGCCTCTGGCCACAATTCCTGCTTTCTGCAAACTCGGGAGGAACTACAAAACCTGTTCTCCCTCCTGCCAGACGAGCAAGCGTGTCCAGGGTCGCTGGGGTTTTATCTGGCTTTGGCATCGGCTGTCGCCTGTCTGCCTGGGTCTGCCAGATCTCCTCCCAGTAGAAGGAGTCGCTTTCCAGGAGGAGCAAATTGGTCAGAGCACACGTGAACCACCACCGGCTTGTATCCCAGGCCTTTGCCTTGCTGGGGGCTGACCCCGTGACCGCGCGTGTGCCATCCTGCTGTCCTTGTCGGTCAGTGAGGTTGAGACTCCCAGGAGGGGGTCTTTAGGCAGAGTGAGCCTGCTGCCCTGGAGCTGGAACCAGGCCTGTCCACATGGCTATGCCATGGTGAGGGCGTCTGAGAGCCAGGCAGCGCCTTGTGGTCTCGGGACACACTGCGTGAGCGAGCCCTGGGCTGGAGTGGAGCGGGTCTTCCAAATATTACTTTTTCAGCAGCTTTTGCATATTTAGGCAAATGCATGGAGTTCTAAAAAGGCTCAGGAGAAATAGTCTAATGGTGGCAAATCTTAAGGGAAAAATATCACTGCCATACTTAGCTTCTAAGCTGTTACTTAATGTTTTTTGTCCTTTATAAAAAAAAAAAAATACGTACTTGAAAAATCGTTTGACAAGTAGACAGAAGCAAACAGTAACAACATCACCCCCTCCTAACACTGAACAGTCACAATATTTTACATACCTCTTGCTGGTCTATTTTCTATACCAAGTTCTCCCTTTTAAAATTGATTAAGATGTATTGCTCAGGCCCCTGCACCCATGTGGAGATAAGAAAGAAGCTCCTGGCTTCGGATCGGCCCAGCTCTGGCCATCGCAGCCATTTGGGGAGTGAACCAACAGATGGAAGACCTCTCTCCCTCTCTCTGGAACTCTGCCTCTCAAGTAGATAGATTTGTTTAAAAAAAAAAAAAAAAAAAAAAAAAAAAAAAAAAAAAAAAAAAAAAAACATTTACTCACTTGAAAGGCAGAATTGGAGGCAGGGAGGGAGAGAAAGAGAATCTTTTAGCCCCTGGTTCATTGCCCACATGGCTCCAGGCTGAAGGTAGGAGCCTGAAACTCCATCTGGGTCTCCCACGTGGGTGCAGGGACCCTAATACTTGACCCATCCACCGCTGCTTTCCCAGGTGCATTAGCAGGGAGCTGGATCAGAAGTGGAGCAGCTGGGGCTTGAACCAGCTCTTGTAGGGGATGCCAGCATCGTGGGCAGTGGCTTCACCTGCTGTGCCACGACATTGGCCCCAAACTCTTTTAACCTATGTGGATATAAGATATTTTATTTTTTATACTATAGGCAATTTCCATCTTGTCATCCTACTAGGTGTTTATGATATTTCATTTTTGAGAAACACTAACTGAAGACATGAAGGCCTCATTATTATTGAATGTGGTTGTAGTCTAACCACTAAAAGATGCCGCATGATTTCAGAATGACCCTCAGCTTCTAGACTGTGTCACGGACATGTGCTCCGCTGCCTCCTCCCCACTCCAGCCACCGCCAGGCTATGTTCCCCTATCGGCTAGCAGCTGCCAAGACCGGTGGTACAGGAGAGAGGTGTGCACATCGGCCCCTCGGCCACCATTTCCCAGGCTTCTCAAAGCCTCCTGTCCCTTCAGAGTTGTGCAGTCTGTAACCCACACGACCGACCACGCCAGCCCTCCCTTTTCCTGCTCTCCAGTGCTATGTCCTCACGCCCCACCCACCTCGGGCAGCCTTCACGCTCCCTCTCTGCTGTATCCCACCCAAGCCTGCTCCTGGGGCACACTCAGTATACTTTGGGGGAGTGGCGGAAGGGCCTGGGCTTGGCCTCCAGCTTCCCCAGACTCCCAAAGCAGGGGCTCACTCTGAGTCATCAGTTAACCTCGGAGAGAAACCCAGACACACGTGCAGACTCACGGGAGGAAGACCTAGAACATGCAACCGCCTGTGCCTGAGCGAGTTCTGGCTCCGTGTGTTTGCAGGAAGATGCCTGCGTATACACTTACATACAACACACGCATACGTATACCGTAGCATCATCAAACTTGTGAGGCAAACCTTAGTTGACTGACAAAGCTAGTCCCAGCGTATCATTAAGGGCAGAAAATGGGCACTGGGAAAATTTCCTGTATAAGTAAGAAAAGTGAATGCCATCTTTGAAAAAACTTAAATGCATTATGTATTTTCTGCATAATCAATATATATTACTCGCCCAATTAAACAACCTAGGTATGTTTTGAAAAAAAAAAAAAAAAACAGCTCTTTCAAAAAGATGGATTTATTTAATTGAAAGGCAGAGTGCCAGAGAGAAATCTTCCATCTGCCGGTTCACTCCCTAAATGGCATCAACAGCCAGAGCTGGGCCAGTCTGAAGCCGGAAGCCAGAAACTGCATCTGAGTCTCGCGCGTGGGTGGCAGGGGCCCAGGTACTTGGGCCATCATCTGCTGCTGTCCCATGCGCCTTGGCAGGGAGCTGGATCGGAAGTGGAGCAGCTGGGACTGAAGCCGCATTCCGATATGGAATGCCAGTGTCACAAGCAGAAGTTTAACCAGCTGTGCCACGACGCCGGCTGCAGGGGCACAAACTGAGATGCCCCTGGGACAAACTGAGATGGCCACACTGTGCAAGTGAACCCAAAATTTGAGTGTGTGTGCCAGTATCCTCCTGTGTGTACAAGGAACCAGGAGGCTGGCTATCTTTGTACTGAGAATTTATCACTGGGGCTCTAGGTCGTAAGGACAACCTTAGAGAGGATCCACTGGGGTTACTGAGAACCATGTCAGCGGGGCCCAGCCCTCCTCTCTACCGTCTCAGCCACGGTTGAGCCTGCAGTCCTTTCTCTTGCTGCTGTCAGTGTGGCACCTCGGGTCACGTTGTGGGGAGACTTGCTCCCTCCCAACATCGTGAACTAATCCCAAACCAGCAGGATGCAACGACATCTGAGTGTCCCAGCTGCCAGGGTGAGACCTGTCACCCTGGAAGCCCAGCACTGGGCTTAAACCGAGCCACTTCTCCTCGGGGGTCATGCATCCCCCATGTACATGAGTCAGGTGCCAACGTGCAGATAGTCAGTGTTCTCTGTAGAGCAGAGACCAGAAGCTCCGTTCTCTGGTTGGTTATCTCGCAAGGTTACCAAGGGGCTGCACCAGCCACCTCCAACTGTGTTCATCAAATTGTGGGTGACGATGGGTGGCCTCTGCGACTTGGTTGTCACAGTGCCTGGAAGGGGGCAGTCGCTGGCTGGAGCAAGGGGCTGGTGACTGCACGCTGGGGTGGGCGTCGGGGCTGAAGCGGGATGGAATAAAACCAATGAGGAGAAGGCGTGCGGCGCATAAAGCAGGGAGAATATTCGGTGGATTCATTTGGTCTCTGCCTCCTAAATCATTAAGGAGATATTCCATTCACGGCCCCCAGGAAGCTCAGTTTTTGAACATCACGAGAGAGCAGGGTTTCTCAGTGGTTGCTGGTTGCCTCTGGCAGGTCGCCCACAGGGCAGAGCACAGGTGACTCGTCACCGATGACACAGAAAAGGCGAGGTTTCGCAGGACCAGATTGAATTCCTAACATTCACATGGATTTACACAAAAACCCAACCGGCTTTGTGTGTGGGAACAATCTCAGTTTTCCACTGCTGGTCGAGGGTTTTGAGACAGGGCGGGTGTGTGTGTGTGTGTGTGTGTCTGCTTGTATAGCAGCCCTTGGTGTCCAGTGGTAAAACACCAGCATTGGCCACACTCCCTGTGCAGGGAGCTGTGCAGGACAGATCGCTACAGACCGCGCTCTCGTCCCGTGACATTGCTGCTGGCATGGTCCGTTGAGACGTGGTTATTCTGAGATGCCTGGCTGGTGCTGTGAAGATGGCAGGCTTCTGGGCTTGGAGACTTCGTGGCGAGCGGATCATTCAGCCCTAGAAGGGAAGGAAGCTCTGACGCGCGCTGTGCTGTGGCTGGACCTTGAGGGCTGGGTGTGGAGTAAGATGTTCAGATCATCCAAGGACTGTGGGGGTGGGGGCTGTGGTTCCTGGGAGCCAGCATGGAGGGAGGGGAGTGGCCAATCAATGTCCACAGATCCAGAGTCTTGGCTGAGAGTGATGAAGAACCTTCTGGGTGGTGGTGACGGTCGCCTGACATCCCGAGTGTGCTTAGGGCCACCGCACCAGACATTTAAAAATCGCTAAGATAACACGTTTTATGTGCGTTGTGCCTCACTACACTTGAGTCTTGATGGGAGGATTTATTGTTTCGTCCATGGTAGTTGAGAAAACACAAAGGTTAATGCTGACCAAGTTAAAAACCTTAGCTAGTGTAGAAAAATTCTCCCGGGGAACGGGTGTTCAACCGAGCAGTTAAAATGCCACGAGCCTGGGTTTGGTTCCTGGCTCCGGCTTCCTCCCGAGGCACACCCTGGGAGGGAGCCGTGATGGTTCCTGCCACCCACATGAGATACCTGGATTGTGTTCCTGGATCCCAGCTTTGCCCCAGCCCAGCCTCAACTATTGTAGGCATTTGGAGAGTGAATCAGTAGAAGGGAGATTCTCCCCCGATCCTATATATATAAATAAGATATATCTACCAACCACTGACTGACTCCCCAAATGCCGGGCCAGGCCAAAGCCAGGAGCCAGGAACTCCATCTGGGTTTTCCCACGTAGGTGGCAGGGACCTAAGTACTGGAGCCATCACCTGCTGTCTCCCAGGGGGCCGGGATCGGCGCTCTGACTCCAGTATGGGATGCAGGCGCCACAGCGGCATCTTAAGCACTGTGCAAACCCTCCCACCCAGGGAGACTTGGGCGTCCACTTCTAGAGTCACTGAAGGTCCCGTTTGCCATTCGCAGGATGTTCAGTCCTTGCTGCAAGGATCGAAATTCCAGCTTGTATCAGAAGAATGCGTGACCACAAGGAACGAAGGTACGGCTGCTTTTTTCCTAGTTACTTCAATTTCTGTGTCGCTCAGGAAGTGTAAAATTCTCCTTCTAAAGTTTGCAGTTGGGTGGGTTTTCTTATCGTCACAAAGCGGCTCAGCCAACACCACTACCTACTTCCAGGGCATCTTCACCCATGCAGACAGAAGCTCTGTACCCGTCGGCAGTCACTTCCCGCCCTCCTTCCCTCCAGCGGCTGGCAATAGCCAATCTCGTTTCTGTGGCTAGATTGTCCTGTTCTGAACATTTCGTTTACACATCACACAGCACGCAGCCTATTGTCTCTGGGTTCTTTCATGAAGCATAAAGTCTACAGCGTCCATCCATGTTGTAGCACGTAACACAACCCCATTCCTTTTCATGGCTAAATAATATTCCATGTGTGGATGAGCGCATTTCATTTACCCGCTTACGGGCAGAGGGGCTCAGACTGTTTCTGCTTTTTCTTTGACTGGCAGAGTGGATAGCGAGAGAGAGAGACAGAGAGAAAGGTCTTCCTTTTTGCCGTTGGTTCACCCTCCAATGGCCGCTGCGGCCGGTGCACCGTGCTGATCCGAAGCCAGGAGCCAGGTGCTTCTCCTGGTCTCCCATGCGGGTGCAGGGCCCAAGCACTTGGGCCATCCTCCACTGCCTTCCCGGGCCATAGCAGAGAGCTGGCCTGGAAGAGGGGCAACCAGGACAGAATCCGGCGCCCCAACCGGGACTAGAACCTGGTGTACTGGCGCCGTAGGCGGAGGATTAGCCTGTTAAGCCACGGCGCCGGCCTTGTTTCTGCTTTTTAACCACTGTGAGAGCTGCTCCTAGGAACGTTCATATCTAAGTGTGCAGACAGGTGTCTTTATTATGTCAAATATTAAAATATCACTGGCTCATCACACAGAGACTCTATGTTCTAACTCTTTGGGGAACCGCCAAACTGTTTTCCTGATTGGCTGCACCGTTTGGCCTTTTGCGTTCCCATTCGTGTGTGAAGGTTTCCGGTACTCCATGTTCCCCCCAACACGTTACACTTGTTAGTACCTTTCTGATGATTGCCGTGCTAGCGAGTACGGATTAGCATCTCGGCATAGTTTTGGTGGGCATTACGCAGTGACCAGTGGTGCTGGGCATCTCTTCTTGGACTTCATGGCCAGAGTGCACAGTCTTCAGAGAAATGTCTGTGCAAACCTTTGCCAATCTTGAGACTGCATTCGTTGTGTTTATTGTTGGATTGTGGGAGTTCTTCGTGTGTTATAGATATTGGATCTCTATCTGATAGATGATCTGCAAATTCTGGTGCCCATGTGGGATGCCGGCACTGCAGGCAGCGGCTTTACCCGCTATGCCACAGTGCCGGCCCCTCTGGAGTCCTTTTCAATCATGGTGTTCTTGGAAGCACAGAAGCTTTTAATGCTGATGAAGTCCAATTTATTTTTTCTCTTCTGCTTATGCTTTTTGTTATATAAGCCTGTATAATCCAAGCATGAAGGTGTGTGTGTGGGGGGGGAAGATTTTTGTAGTTTTATAGCTTTCATTTGGGTCTTTAATTTTGAATCAATTTTTGTACGTGGTATGGAGTAGGGAGAAGTGTGGCTGACTTTATTCTTGGGCGTGTGGGTATCCAGTTGTCCCGGAACTGGTGATTGAAAAGGCTACTTACTCTTCCCTGCACTGAATGCTCCTGGCATCCTTGCAGACAGTCGGTTGATCACGAATGTAAGGGTTTATTTCTGGACTCTGATTTTGTTCCACTCCCTATCAATCACTCTCGCTTTGTTCCTTCTCAAGATAATTTTGACTGTTGTGGGTCCCTTGCATCTTCGCATAAACTTTAGAATCGGCTTGCCAATGCACACCAAAAAAAAAAAAAAAGCTGGGTTTTGATAGCGATTAAACTGAACCTGTGGATCACAGGGAGAGTACTGCCATCTTTACAAAGTCAAGTCTTCCAGTCGCTGACCATGGAATGCATTTCCGCTCACTTACATCTTCTTTATTTCTGTGATATTTCCTAGGTCACAGTGTACAAGTCTTGCACCTGTGTTGCTAAATGTATTCCTAAATGTTTTGTTCTTCTTGGTACCGTTGTAGATGGAATGGCTTTCTTAATTTTCATATTGTTCATTGCTAAGTATATAGATATATAATTGGGTTTTTTTTTAAAGATTTATTTATTTATTTGAAAGTCAGAGTTGCACAGAGGAGAGGCCGAGAGAGAGAGGTCTTCCATCCGATGGTTCACTCCTCATTGGGCCACAACAGCCAGAGCTGCACCGATCTGAAACCAGGAGCCATGAGCTGCTTCCAGGTCTCCCATGTGGGTGCAGGGGCCCAAGGACTTGGGCCATCTTCTACTGCTTTCTCAGGCCATAGCAGAGAGCTGGATCGGAAGTGGAGCAGTCAGGACATGAACCGGCACCCATATGGGATGCTGGCGCTTCAGGCCAGGGCATTAACCTTCTGTGCCACAGTGTCAGCCCCATATATAATTGGTTTTTGTATATTGATCGTTTATCCAGTAACCTTGCTGATTTTTTTTTTTAGTGAATTCCTTAGTATTTTCCACACTTACAATCATGTCATCTATGACATGGGTAGTTTAATTTCTTCCTTGATGACTTACATAGCTTTTATTTTTCTGGCCTGATTTCTCTGGTCTCAACTCCCAGTACTACGTTAGACTGAAGTGGCGAGAGAGGATGTGTTCCCTTGTTCCTAGCCTTAGGAGGAAAGCACCCAGTCTTCGGCCATCAAGTAGGACGTCAGCGGTAGGGTCTTCACAGATGTCCTTTCCCAGGCCGTGCGCGTCCCCTTCTCTTTGCAGTTTGTTGAGTGCTTTTATAGGGAAAGCATGTTGGATTTTGGCAAATGTGTTTGCAATGTCCATTGAGATGATCACACAGTTTAAATTTTGATGAAACAAAATCATACTATATTTTAAAAAATGCATTTAGTATATATTTAAGGTTTGACTTTTCTCCAGTTGTTTCTCAGCAATGCCCAAGGTACTCACGCCTGTCAGACTGCTGTGTTTCCTCTCAGTTATACGTGAAAGTTATATATAAAATAGGTTTTAATTAATTATTTTTTTAGATTATTATTTGAGAGGCAGAGTTACAGAGAAAGGGAAAGACAGAGAGAAAGGTCTTCCATCCACCAGTTCACTTCCTAAATGGCTGCAGTGGCCAGAGCTGGGCAGGTCCAAAGCCAGGAGCCAGGAGCTTCCTCTGGGTCTCCTACGTGGGTGCAGGGGCCCAAGGACTTGGGCCACCTTCTGCTTTCCCAGGCCATAGGAGAAAGCTGGACCAGAAGTGGAGCAGCCGTGACTCGAACCAGCACTCCTATGGGATGCCAACACTGCAGGCAACGGCTTTTACCCACTGCACCACAGCGCCGGCCCCATTAGGTTTTAATTTAAAAATGGACACTACATACATGCTCTTTCCACTCCCTGGGGGCCCTTTAGCCACCCCTTCCCTTTCCTTTAAGGCTGAGTCCATGTCCTTTTTTCCTGTGAGGTCATCCAAGGTCATTCCTGAGGCGGGCACCTTCTCTTAGTGACGACCTAGGATCTCTCCCTGCCCCTGGGTCCCTTAGGTGTGCTTTGAGCATGGGAGGTGTTCAGGGGCTCTGAACAGCTGAACTTCCACATGGAAGACACTGACCCCTCCCACCCTGCCGAAACATCTGTGTAGCTCAAGGAGCACTTGCAGCCGTTGTGTGATGATGGTGCGAGAGCCACAGTTACACTGTGAGCCTTCTGCTCTGACACCTGTGTACTTGGCGGCGTTTATCGGTGTGATGAGCTGCATTCGGCCGGCTTGCAAGACGGTTTTTCAGGCCATTCCCATGGCACTGCGAATAAGCCCCACAGCACTTCGCCTGCGAAGGTTGGGGGGCAGTGGGGGCATGGGGCAGAGGGTCTTGCCACATAGGAGAATCAGGACAGTGCCTCGCTTTATACAACAGAGCTTCAAAACGTTTGCAGAAAGATGGAGTTAAAGAGAATGACTTTCCATGAACTTGCTAAACATACCCCACATCTCCACAAACTTCTTAAACATGTTGGTTTCATCTATTTTAAAAGGCAGAGCAGCAGACATCCCCCATCTGCTGGTTTAGTCCCCAAATGGCTGCAACAGCCAGGACTGCCCCAAGTCTAAGCCAGGAGCTCAGAACTCCATGCCGGTCCCCCATGCGGGAGGCAGCAGGCCCAAGTAACTGAGCCATCATCTGTTGTGTTCCAGCATGCGTTAGCAGGGAGTTGGATTGGAAGAGGAGTGGCTGGGGCTTGAGCCAGCGCTCTGATACGGGATGTGGCCATTTCAAGTGGTGGCTTAGCCCACTCTGCCACAGCGTCTGCTCTTCCACTGAACTTTTCGAAGCCACCTCACTCTGTTATGTACTGGACTACAGGATATGATTTGAGTTGGCTCAACAGGCTAATCCTCCGCCTTGCGGCGCCGGCACACCGGGTTCTAGTCCCGGTCGGGGCACCGATCCTGTCCCGGTTGCCCTCTTCCAGGCCAGCTCTCTGCTGTGGCCAGGGAGTGCAGTGGAGGATGGCCCAAGTGTTTGGGCTCTGCACCCCATGGGAGACCAGGAGAAGCACCTGGCTCCTGCCATCGGAACAGCGCGGTGCGCCGGCCGCAGCGCGCTACCGCGGCGGCCATTGGAGGGTGAACCAACGGCAAAGGAAGACCTTTCTCTCTGTCTCTCTCTCTCTCACTGTCCACTCTGCCTGTCAAAAAAAAAAAAAAAAAAACTCACTGTTTTCTTGCTTTTTGCTCATCATTTCACAAAAGTGGAACAGCAAATAGAAAAAAAAAAAAAACAACAACAACACTGACTCGAGTGTAACAGGCTTGAGTCTGACAAGTGTAAAACACTGATGGACAAGGTGGAATTCAAGAAGCAGGTGAAACCAGGACACTTTTCCCCTGGATTGGACTCCCCTGGGCTCAAGCTGTCCTCCTGGTGTTCAATTGTGTAGGAGAAGGACTACAGTTAAGAAATACGGGAAACCTACATTGCCAAAGATGATGTCTAAATGTGGGGCCAAAAGGGGGATTTTGTAACTGTTTAAAAACATCTTGGGCACAGATGATCACTTTAACAAGCATGTCTATTTAACCATTGCACCTGCCTTCAGCTGTGTTTATTTATTTATTTGCAAGGCAGAGTTACACACACACACACAGAGGGAGAGAGAGAGAGAGGCTGACTTCCATCTGCTGGTTCACTCCCCAATTGTCCACAACACCCAGAGCTGCACCAATCCAAAGCCAGGAGCTTCTTCCAGGTCTCCCACATGGACACAGGGGCCCAAGGACTTGGGCCATCCTCTACTGCTTTTCCAGGCCATAGCAGAGAGCTGGATCGGAAGTAGAGCAGCCGGGACTCAAACCGGTGCCCATATGGGATGCCGGCACTGCAGGTAGCAGCCTTACCCACTATGCCACGGTGCCAGCTTTTCAGGAATGTGCCTGGGAGGAGCAGAATGTCTGGGCAACGTGACCTTGGACATGAAGCGCCCGTGACCAGGGCCAGTCCCACAAATAGGTACACAACAAATAGTCACTGGCTGACCGATCCTAGCTCATTAGGTTGAGACTAAGTCTGGGAAGGATAGCCATTGGCTGGTGTGTTTATCTCAGTCTCTTTCCCCTGCATCAGCTCAGAGGAATGCATGGATAGAGATCTCTGTTTCCCACATCAAACCACTGCCATCTGTGGCAGCGTTGGCCACCACTGCTGTCAAATCTCAACTCGTCCTTGGCTAACGCTCAGCTCTCAGACCTGGGGGAGCCATGCTGCCTCCCAACAGGAGCTCCGTGCTCATGTGGATGCTTGCTAATGTTGACACTCTGCTAGCCGGACCATCAGCACGGGTGTGTACCCTTTTTGGCATGAGAAACATACACCACTCTCAGATGTATTGAGTAAGATTTTTTTTTAAAGATTTATTTCATTAATTTGAAAGGCAGAGTTACAGAGAGGCAGAGTTTCAGAGAGGCGGAGAGAGGGAGGGAGGGTGGGTTGTCTTCCATTCATTGGTTCACTCCCCAGAATGGCTGCAATGGCCGGAGGTGGGCCAATCTGAAGCCAGGAGCAAGTGCTTCTTCCCCGTCTCCCACGTGGATTCAGGGACCCAAGGACTTGGGCCATCTTCCACTACTTTCCCAGGCCATAACAGAAAGCTGGATCGTAAGAGGAGCAGCTGGGACCTGAACCGGTGCCCATATTGGATGCTGGCGCAAGAATTTTTTCTTTTTCTTTTTTTTTTTTTTGTCTTTATTTGTTTATTTTATTTTTTTTGACAGGCAGAGTTAGAGAGAGAGAGAAAGGTCTTCCTTCTGTTGGTTCACCCCGCAAATGGCCACTATGGCTGGCGTGCTGCACCATTCCGAAGCCAGGAGCCAGGTGCTTCCTCCTGGTCTCCCATGCGGGTGCAGGGCCCAAGGACTTGGGCCATCCTCCACTGCCTTTCCAGGCCATAGCAGAGAGCTGGACTGGAAGAGGAGCAACTGAATCCGGCACCCCAACCAGGACTAGAACCCGGAGTACCGGCGCCGCAGGTGGAGGATTAGCCTAGTGAGCTGCGGCGCTGGCCAAGAATTTTTTCAAGTACATCCTTTCTGAAGGGCCACATGACCATACCCATCAGGAGCTTTAAAAAGAAACTTTTTGACAGAAATACCGTTCCCAGGGGATGGTATTGTGACATGCAAGTAAAGCTACCACCTCAACACCGGCATTCCATATGGGTGCCACTTTGTGTCCCAGCTGCTCCATTTCCAATCCAACTCCCCGCTACTGGCGTGGGAAAAACAGAGGAAGAAGGCCCAATTGCTTGGGACCCTGCATCCATCTGGGAGGCCCAGATGAAGCTGCTGGCTTCAGCCTAGCTCAACCCTGGCCATTGTGGCCACTTGGGGAGTGAACCAGCAGGTGGAAGGTGTCTCTCCTTGTTTCTCCCTCTCTGTCTGCAACTCTGACTTTCAAATAAGTGTTTCTCTTCAAAAAAACCAACAAACCACTCCTGGGGCCAGTGCTGTGGTGCAGCGGATTAAAGCCCCAGCCTGCAGTGCCTGCATCCCATGTGGGCACCTGTTTGAGTCCCAGCTGCTTCACTTTCGATCCAGCTCCCTGCTGATGCACTGGGAAACCAGCAGAGGCTGGCCCAAGTCCTTGGGCCCCTGTGGCCATGTGGGAGACCCGGAAGAAGCTCCTGGCTTCAGATTGGCCCAGCTCTGGCCATTGTGGGCACTTGGGGAGTGAACCAGAAGATGGAAGATCTCTGTCTCTACCTCTCTAACTCTCTTTCAAATAAATTAAATCTTTAGGAAAAAAAATACTGCTAGAATTCCTCCTACATAATGGACAAAGATGACCACACACAAAGATGTGCATTTTTTTTTTATAAAAGTGAAAGAAAGGACATAGCTTCAAAGTCCCCAGGAGGAAAACAGTTGAAAAAGACAAATTGGAAAAGAAAAGGTGCTTTTCTCTAGGTTGAATATTTCTATATCCTGTTACATATTAAGATTTTTAAATTTTAGAAAGCTTTATACCAAAATGTTAAAGAACAATTATCTTTTGACTTAAAAGGATTTTTCCTGCTTTGTCTGAAGTTTTTCTGACAATGCTTTTGTCTATAAAGACAACGTATTCCCCTCTGTACTCATAGAGTATGGTTTTAGGCAACACAGGCTGGTCAAGACAACTTTGAAAGGTCGGAGGGAACTCGCACTGATAAAATGTCCAAGTCACTCTTGGAGACCTGCGCCACAGAGCATCCTACCGCGGAGGTCGGGATGCGGGATGGAGCATCTTGTTGCAAGTGTGTCTAATGTTTCTTCCCTGGGCCCCCCTACCCCAGCACTGAGCCCAGGCTGCGGCTGCACGCAATGCTTACCAGATAGGCTCTCCAGAAAGCCTGAATGCAAATCGCCGCTTCTTCCTCCGTCAGCAGCAGGGAGAGCATGATTGGAGGCCTCGGGCTGAAAAGGAACGAGGCATGTGAGGCTCCATGCTTCAGCTTTGGAGTAACCTTGACAACATAACACTCTCTGGTGAAGTTCTCAGAACGTAACAGTGTCACCGTTCATAGAAAATGCATGTTCAACTTGGCATTTTGTATTTCTCAATCTGGGATGGAGGGCATATGTATTCCTTTATTTGAAAGGCTGAGTTACCCAGAATAGGAGATGACATCCACTGGCTCACTCCCCAAATGTCCCGCAATGATCAGGGCTGGGTCAGGCCGGCTGGGTCAGGCCGAAGCTGGGAGCCAGGAGCTCCCCCCCGCCCCCAAGCCTCCCGCGTGGGAGCACGCTCACTGGACGCTTGTGGGCTGAGCGGCTGCCTCCCTGAGGGGCGTGAGTAAGGAGCTACTGCCACTGGGTTAGAGTGGAAGAAAGAGGGGCGCACGGGGGTGGACAGCATGTCCTAGGGAGATCACCTACTGCCTGGGAAACACAGGGAGTGGCCCAGAGAGAGGGGGCCAGCAGCTGTCGGCCATTAACTAGAAGACAGCCCTTTGCCTAGAAGCAAAAACCACAGCTGCGGACAGCGCCTCCTCCGGGGGGCTCTAGGGAGATACCCTGGCGGATATCCATCCATGGGAACCTCTGCAGGGGACTCCGCTGAGCAAAGCCGAGCTGGCACCCGTTCCACGGGGGAGACCCGACCGCGCCTCTGGGTCCAGCTGCCGCTTTGCAGCCTTAAGTACATTTTTCACCGCGGATGTCCTGCAACCCTGGCCGGTTCTCCAGCTTCAGGAGGGCAGGAGGAAAAGAAGGAAAAATCTCGGGACAGGGACACAAGGGGTGGGGCCGGCCCAACAAAGGCCTCTCACAGCGGGGGAAACCCTGAGCCGATCTCTGCATCACAATGACATCTCCGGAGAGGGAAAGTCCGTCCTCCAGGGCCTCTAGAGCTGTAATAGGAGGCCACCTGGAGTGATGGATATCCCCGTTCTGGCTAAATGGCCACCACCCAGCTCCCAATTCGAGACTGGGTAGGAGAGACCCCCAGGAAATCGGGCCAAATGTAGGGGACGGAGTCTCCGGAGAGGAGTGACAGGTGCCTTTGGGTCAGATGAAAACTAAAGAGGTGACAGCTCATCACCGGGGAGCCGGGAGAGGAGGAGAGATGAATGTGTCAGTCACCCGAGAAGGCAGCTGAGGCTCCTCCCAGGCCTGCCCTGGACACCCACCCCCACCCACCCCACCCCACCCCCACCCAATCCCGCCGCAGACATGTTCGTGTTCAGTCGGGCACAAGAGGCTTGCTGCCTTGTTTAAGAACTGTTTTCTTCTTTTTTTAAAGATTTACTTTTTAAATTGAAAGGCAGAGTTAGAGAAGAGGTGGGGGGGAGGAGAGAGAGACAAGGCCTCAACAGCCAGAGCTGGGCTGGGCTGAAGCCAGGAGCTTCTTCTGGGTCTCCCGCATGGGTGCAGGGCTCCAAGCACTTGGGCCATCCTCCGCTGCTTTCCCAGGCGCGTTAGCAGGGAGCTGGATTGGAAGTGGAGCAGCCAGCACTCGAACCTGTGCCTGTATAGGATGCCAGTGCTTCAGGCAGCAGCTTAACCTGCTACGCCACAGCGCTGGCCTTGGGAACTGCTTTCTTAGTGCTGCTCTTTTTTCATGCACTTCATTTCCCAAGTGCAAATGAAGTATAACTGACTCCTCTGGGTCTCCCCCATGGGTACAGGGGCCTAAGCACTTGGGTCAGCCTCGGCTGCTTTCCCAGGCCATAGCGGGTAACTGGATCGGAAGTGGAGCGGCTGGGACTCGAACCAGTGCCCATATGGGATGCCAGCACTGCAGGCAGCTTCCATACCCACTATACCACAGCTCCGGCCCAATACCTAATTTCTTAAAAATACAAGTTGATTTTGGTGCAGAAAGTTTTGAAATACAGGCCTGTAAGGAAGTCTTCAGTACCTTCGTGGAAAATGTTATGGAAGAAACGACATGCAGAAGTAGAAGCAAGAGGTTGTAGTAATGCCAACGAGGGGTCCCGAGCCGAGGGACATAGGCCAGCCCCAGAAGCCAGAGGACCAGGTCTCCCCAGAGCTCCCAGGGAGGCCAATAGGGAAACTGACTTTGCAACTCTAGTGGCTCGCGCCTCCCCAGCAGGAAGACAGGGAGGAAGCAGCACCATGCAGCCTGCAGAAAGGGCCCCCCCCCCCCCCCCCCGTGCCCCCTCAGCCTCTCAGGATGCCGGTGTCCCGAGTTCCGGAAGCAGCCTTCCTTCCTGCGCACACACGAAGCGCAGAGGCCATTTACCGTGCGGGGTGGGGGGAGACTCCTGGCTGCTGAGGTCCCCCACCCGGGAGTCTGTTCTTCCACGAGACAAAGTCGCTTCCAAGGCTTTTTGGCTCTCAAAAGGGCGTGGCGGCGTTGAATTGCAACCTTGAGCGCAGGACGCCCGCTGTCTCCTGGGTCGCTTTGAAGGCAGGAGCGCGTTGGGTCCCTGGGCACATAGAGGCCACCGCACGGCCAGCGCTTGTCCTCACACGGCACCGTGGTGCCTTTGTTTTCGCCTCACTTTTCGGTCATAAGATACCTTTCGCCAACATGAAAGCATCGTGGGTTTTGTTTTTTTTTTTTTCCTCCCTTTTGCTCGGGGAGAGAACTGCTGAAAAGACACGTCAGCCTGCTTTAGCTTCCTCTTTTCTACGATCTTTGTTTCATGGAAGGTCTCCGTTTTAATGATGTCTTTTATGAGGCTTCTCCCTGGGGGACAGGAGGCCAGCAGGGCTGCGCTGCGCTTTTTGTTTTTTGTTTTTGCAAAGGGATCTGACCGACTTTCTGTCAGTCCTCTTGGGCAATTCTTTCAGACACAAATAGGAGACTAAACTTTTCCTGTTCTTAATATGCTAGCAGATAATGACCTGGCCTCTGATGGGCAGGTTGGGTTAGGACCCTACACTTCGAAAGAGGATGGTGATTAGGAATAAAGTCTATAGGATGTCTAGTATAACGCACCAGTGTGTGAGATGGGGGAACACAGCATCCCGAACAAGTGGTGGTTAGAGCCCGTGGTGGACTGTGTCATTGCTCCCCGTCCTGCAGGGAAACTGTGCATCCCTCCCCCTGGCCATACACCTTGTGGTTCCTCCCTTTGGGAAGTGTCCCCTTCCGCTGGTGTTGAACTTGGCCGTTTGACCCGCATTGGTCAGGGAAAGGTGAGAAGTGATGTTCACCACTGCTCTTCTTGTGCCATCGCAAGACTGAGGGAGGAGGCTGCTCCGGCATCCTAGGTCCTGGATGGGAAGTGATGTGGAGCAGAGCCCAAGCTGACACGTGGCCAATGTATAAGAGGGTGAAGGTTAGACCTGCGGTGTTACAAGGCTCTGAGACTTGGTGGTGGTGGTGGTGGTGGTGGTGGGTAGTTAGTGCTTGCTACTACAGCAGAACTTAGGGAGAGATGACTGTCAGAGTACTGGGGGTGGGGTAGGAGGGGCCATACCACAGAGCAGGACATTTCACTTGCAAATGTCAGGAACTCAAACTGCCTTAAACAAAAGGGCTCACTTAACTGGCAAGGGGGAGAGAGTTGAATTTCCATATGGCCAGGTGCTGAGGCTCAGAGGAACATCACAGGGGCAGGCATTTTGTGCGGTGGGTAAGGTGCCCCTGGGAACGGCTCCACCCCGCGGCAGAGTGCCTATTCAAGTGTTGGCTCTGCTTCTGACTCCCGCTCTCTGCTAATGCACACCCTGGGAGGCAGCAGGTGATGGCTCGAGTCGTTGGGTCCCTGCCACCCACAAGGGAGACCTGGATTGAGTTCCCTGTTTCTGGCTTTTGCCTGGTTCGGCCCTGGCTGTTTGTGTCTGTCTCTTTTTAAAATAAAATGAAAGTAAATGACTTAAATTTTTTTTTTTAATTTTAAAAAAGATGATTGTAAGGACACAGACCCTTGCTGCCTTTCCATTCTGTCATCTCGGGCTCAGGGCCTTTAGGTGGTTGATCTTTGCAGTTACAAGCTTCGAGCTGCTCAGAGCAAAGTCTGGGGTGTCGTAGAGCAGTGGGCTGAGCTGCTCGGGACGCCTCGTCCCATACTGGAATGCCACTGGGATGCTGGCCAAGCCCTGGCACCTCCACTTCTGATCCAGCTTCCTGCTAACGCATCCTCTAAGGCAGCAGATGATGGCCCAAGGGATTGGGTCCCTGGCACCCACATGGGATACTCAGATGGAGTTTGGGGCTCCCAGCTCAACCCTGCTGTTGCAGCCATTTGGGGAGTGAACTAGAAGACGGAAGATAAGTCTCTGGTGCGCTCTTGCTCTGCTTTCCAAATAGATCAAAATAAGCTAAAGCTTAATAAAAAATGAAAATCTAAGGGAAAAATGTCTTGGGATTAACTCTGCGTGAACTGATTTGGGTAGCCGCCCTGGCGGTCAGGGAGAATCACCGATCTGATTGGCCAGACCTGGGTCACAACCCAGGCCTAAGCCAGAGGCGGAGTTGGCTCCCTGAGCTGCCGGAGTTGAGGATGGCAGATGGGTGATCCTTTAGGGACACAGGGGATCCTGTAACCCAAAGAGGGAGATCAACGCAGAGCTGGGAGAAGCATAAATGTCCACCCCAGAAAGCAACAAAATGGAATGTATGTCCTTCAGTCTTAACAACTGTTCTTCATTCCTAAAGTAATTCTGCAGAAACTATGAAAACTACAAAGCAGAGAGGAGAAAACAGAAGGCATTCACGTTCCTGCTACATGGAGTGGAACCTTCTTTTGAACCTCTTTAGAGGCCTGGAGTTAGTTTACTCCATGATGATCCTTGGACATTCCCTATCAGTGGATAATTTACCTAATATGTATATGGTACACACAATAGATTTTCGTTACTTCTATAAGCGTAGGAACATTTTTTAAATGTCTCCAGCTACATACAAATGTAACTGTAAGAGGAAGTTAGGGAAAATGAGTGGGCAGTTGGGAAGGGGTGGATGGAGCCTGTGGGAGAAGGGCCCGTCATCTGTGTGACGAGCAGTTGGCAGTCACCGTGACAAATGATCCCAACCTCCCAGCTGTGATCTGATGGTATAATCACATCGAGCTTCCAAGGCAGCTGGGCCTGGGAGACCGTCCTACCAAGAGCAGTAAAGACCCATGCTCCCCGGGCTGGCAGGTCAGATTATTTGAGGCACTGATTGCTAGCAAGCACACAGAGCAGTTGCACTGTAAAATTGAGACCTAAGATCGGGATCATCAGTCAACATTTCCATTTCAAATCCTTAAATGACCCCAACAAATGGCAGAGCTCAGTGGTCTCATGGGGCTGATTTTCTCCCAGTCTCAGTTCTGATCACTTTAAATACTAGGTGACAGGAGACAGAGCAGAAGTGGGGACCTCACTCATTAGCCCCAGCACTGGAGCCCAGCTGCTGGGGTGCAAATCCTGACCCTGTGATTGACTGGCTTATGTATGATGTCAGTGACCACTCAAGGCTCTTGACATTGACCTGCCTAGGCTATGGAAGACTTTTGAATCCACAAACTTCATCAGTATTTAGACAAGGTTATAAACTAAGTGCAAGTTCTCTCCTCCATTTAGAGAAAAGTACATTCTTCTTTGATGACCACTTCTTTCTGCTGGGGTCTCTCTCACAGAGATCCTTTATGTAGAACATTTTTTGCCACAGAGTCTTAGCTTTCCATGCCTAAAATGCTCTCATGGGCTTTTCAGCCATTCCAGGAAGCCTTAAGGGCTGATTCTGAGGTCTGAATGTTAATTAAAGTGATTGTCATTCTATGAGTCTGATGGGTGGAATGCTTCCCATGTTGGACTATTCTCTCCTTTTTAATTTTATTATAATTACCTGACATTTGATTCTAATTAATTGTCACTTTAACACTTAATCCTATCTATATGTTCACTTTAACACTTAATATGATCACTGTAAAACTTAAGATGACATTTTTACCACCTAGCTTAATGAGATTTGGGGTCCCATGACAAATTTTTAAACTATACCCTTAGAAGTAAGTCCATAGGAAGGTATGCAAAACTATACAGCTTTACAGTTACAAATTTTCTCCCACCTCTCTTATTCTCTTATTTTTTTACTAAGATCCATTCTCAATTAACTTTATACAAACATGATTAAGTCTATGTTAAGTAGAGAGTTCAACAAATAGTATGAAGAAGGAAGAAAAAAAAATTGACAATTGAGACAAGGGCTATTCAAGTCATTGTTCTAAAAGTGTCAATTTCACTCCTACAGATTGCCATTTAGGTGCTCTATTAATTCTCACAGATCAGGGAGAATATTAGCTGTTTGTCTCTATGGGACTGGTTTATCTCACTAAGTATGATGTTTTCCAGATTCATCCATTTTGATGCAAATGACCAGATTTCATTTTCTTTTTTACTGCTGTGTGGTATCTAAGTGTACATATCCCATAATTTCTTTATCCAGTCTTCAGTTGATGGTCATTTAGATTGATTCCATGTCTTAGCTATTGTGAACTGAGATGCAATAAACATGGAGGTACAGCTAGCTCCTTTATTTGCTGATTTCATTTCTCTTGGGTAAATTCCCAGGAGTGGCATGGCTGGGTAATATGGAAGGTCTATATTCAGACTTTTGAGATATCTCCATACTGTCTTGCATAGTGATTTTACCAGTTTACATTCTTACCAACAATGGGTTAGAGAACCTTTTCCCCCACATCCTCACCAGCATCTGTTGTTAGTTGATTTCTGCATGAAAGTCATTCTAACTGGGGTGAGGTGAAACCTCATTGTGGTTTTGATTTGCAATTTCCTGATGGCTAGTGATCCTGAATATTTTTTCATGTGTCTGTTAGCCATTTGGATTTCCTCTTTGAGAAAAGTCTGTTTAAGTCCGTGGCCCATCTCTTAACTGGGTTGTTTTGTTGTGGAATTTCTTGATCTCTGTAGATTTTGGTTATTAATCCTTTATCAGTTGCATAGTTTGGAAATAATTTCACCCATTCTATCAGTTGCCTCTTGACTTTCCTGAGTGTTTCTTTTTCAGTACAGAAGCTTCTCAATTTGAAGTAATCCCATTTGTTAATTTTGGTTTTGACTGCCTGTGCCTCTGGGGTCTTTTCCAAGAACCCTTTGCCTGTGACAATATCTTGCAGGGTTTCCCCAATGTTCTGTAATAATTTGATGGTGTCAGGTCATAGATTTAGATCTTTAATCCATGTTGAGTGGATTTTTTTGTGTATGGTGTAAGGCAGTGGTCTTGTTTCATATTTCTGCATATGGAAATCCAGTTTTCCCAGAATCATTTGTTGAAGAGACTCTCCTTTCTCTAGGGATTGATTTTAGCTCCTTGGTCAAATATAAGTTTGTTGTAGATGCTTGGATTGATTTCTGACATTTCTATTCTGTTCTGGTCTATCCATATATTTTTGTACCAGTACCAGGCTGTTTTGATTATAACTGCCTTTGTAGTATGTCTTAAAATCTGGTATTGTGATGCCTCTGGCTTTGTTTTTGTTGTACAAGATTGCTTGAGCTATTTGAGGTCCCCTGTATTTCCATACGAATTTCAGCATCACTTTTTTCTAGATCTGAGAAGAATGTCTTTGGTATTTTGATTGGTATCACATTGAATCAGTAAATTACTTTCAGAAGAATGGACATTTTGATGATACTGATTCTTCCAATCCATGAACATGGAAGATTTTTCCATTTTTTGTATCTTCTTCTATTTTTTTCTTCAGTGTTTTGTAATTCTCATCATAAAGATTGTTGGCATCCTTGGTTAAGTTTATTCCAAGGTATTTGATTTTGTTTTTGTGGCTATTGTGAATGGGATTGATTAGAAGTTCTTTCTTAGCATTGGCATTTCTGTGTATACAAAAGCTGTTGATTTTTGTGTATTGATTTTATATCCTGCTACTTTACCAAACTCTTCTAAGAGTTCCAGTAGTCTCTTGGTGGAGTCTTTTGGATCCCCTGTATATAGAATGATGTCATCTGCAAATAGGGATAGTTTGACTTATTCCTTCCAATTTGTATCCCTTTGATTTCTTTTTCTTACCTAATAGCTCTGGATAAAACTTCCAGGACTATATTGAATAGCAATGGTGAGAGTGGGCATCCTTGTCTGGTACCAGATCTCAGCGGGAATGCTTCCAACTTTTCCCCATTCAGTAGGATACTGGCTGTGGGTTTGTCATAAATTGCCTTGATTGTGTTGAGGAATGTTCCTTCTATACCCAATGTGCTTAGAATTTTCATTATGAAAGGGTGTTGTATTTTATCAAATACTTTCTCTGCGTCTATTGAGATAACTGTTTTTTTTTCTTCAGTTTGTGAATGTGATGTATCAGATTGATTGATTTGTGAGTATTGAACTCCCTGCATACCAGGGATGAATCCCACTTGGTCTGGGTGGATGATCTTTCTTATGTGTTGTTAGGTTTGATTGGCTAGAATTTTTGTTCAGGATTTTTGCACCTATGTTCAGCAGGGAAAATGTTCTGTAGTTCTCTTTTTCTGTTGCATCTTTCTTGAGTATAGGAATTAAGGTGATGCTGACTTCATAGAAAGAATTTGGGAGGATTCCCTTTCAGTTGTTTTGAATATCTTGAGAAGAATTGGAGTTAGTTCTTTAAATGTCTGGTAGAATTCACGGAAGCCATCCATTCATGGGCTTTTCTTTGTTGGGAGCTTCTTTATTACTGATTCAATTTCCTTCTTGGTTATACATCTGTTTAGGTTTTCTGTGTCTTTATGGCTCAATTTAGGTAGATTGTATGTGTCCAGGAATTTATCCATTTTTTTTCTAGGTTTCTCAGTTTGTTGGCATACAATTCTCTTTGTAGTGGTTTCTGACGATTCTTTTTATTTCTGTGGTGTCTATTGTTACATTTCCTTTTTCACCTCTAATTTTATTTATTTGGGTCTTTTTTGGGGGGTGAGGTTGGGCCAATGGTGTGTCATTTTGTTTTTTTTTTCCCAAAAAAGCTAGCTCTTCATTTTGCTGATCTTCTGTGTTGTTCTTTTGGATTGATTTTTGTTGATTTCTTTCTAATTTTAATTGTTCTTTTTTTCTACTGTTCTGGTTTTTGTTTACTGTTGTTTTTCTAGATCCTTGAGATGTAGCTCATTTATTTGGTGCCTTTCCAATTTCTTGATGTAAGCACTAATTGCTATAAACTTTGCTCTTAATACTGCTTTTGCTGTGTCCCATAAGTTTTGATATGTTGTACTGTCATTTTATTTGTTTCCAGAATTTTTTTGATTTCTTCTATGACCCACTATTTCTCTAGGAACATGTTGTTCAGTCTTCATGTGTTTGCATATGTTCTAGAGATTCCTGAGTTGATTTCCAGTTTCATTACATTGTGGTCTAAGATGATGCATGGTATGATTTCTATTTTTTTGAAATTGCTGAGACTTGCTTTATGGCCTAGTATGTGGTGAATCCTAGAGAAAGTTCCATGCACTGGTGAGAAGAATGTGTATTCTGCAAATACAGGATGAAAAGTTCTGTAGATATCTATTAGGTCCATTTGGTCTATAGTGTCAATTAACTCTGCTGTTTCCTTGCTGATTTTCTGTTTGGTTGCTGTCCATTGTGAAAGTGGGGTATTGAAGTCCCCCATTACTATTGTTTGGAGTCTATGTCTCCCTTTAGATCCCTTAAAATTTCTTTTAAATAGTCAGATGCCCTGTAATTGGGTGCATATACGTTTATAATAGTTATATCTTCCTGTTGAATTGACCTCTTAATCATTACATAGTGCCCTTGTTTGTCTCTTTCAACAGTTTTTGTGTTAAAGTTTATTTTGTCTGCTATTAGGATGGCTACACCAGCTCTTTTTTGGTTTCTGTTGGCATGGAATATCTTTTCCTATCCTTTCATTTTCAGTCCATGTGCATCTTTGTTGGTGAGATCTGTTTCTTGTAGGTAGTAAACAGATGGGTTTTGTTTTTTAATCCATTCAGCCAGTCTATGTCTTTTAACTGAAAAGTTGAGGCCATTTACATTCAAGGAGACTTGATTAGTAATGACTATGCCATGCCATTTTTCCAAAAATAGTCCTTTTTATTTACTTTGAATTTCCTTTTAACTTTTACTGGGAGATTTTCTTCTTTTACCTTCTTTCATAGTGATGACCATGTTTCTGTGTTTCTGTGTGAAGCACACCTTTAAGCATCTTTTTGTAGGGCTGTATGGGTGTGACAAACTCATTGAATTTCTGTTTGTTATGGAAGGTCTTTATTTCACCTTCATTCATAAATGAGCGCTTTGCAGGGTGTACTCTTCTTGGTTGACAGTTTTGGTTTTTTTTTCCCCTCTTAAGATTTGGACTATATCTCACCATTCTTTCCTACCTGTAGGGTTTCTGATGAGAAGTCCGCTGTGAGTCTAATCTGACATGTCTTTTGTGCACATTTTAGAATCTTTTCTTTATGTTTTACTGTGGTGAATTTGATAACAATATGTTGTGGTAAAGATCTTTTCTGGTCATCTATTAGGAGTTCCGTGTGCTTCTTGTACTTGAATGTCCCTTCCTTTTTCCAAATTAGGGAAGTTTTTTGTTATTATTTCACTAAAAAGGCCTTCTCACCTTTTATTTCTCTCTTTCCACACTTTCAGGAACTCCTAGAACCTGTATGTTGGGTCATTTGATAGTATCCTGTAGATTCCCAACAGTGCTTTTAGTTTCCTAATTTCCTCTTCTTTTTGGTTTGACTGTATAATTTCATGTGCTTTGTTTTCTAAGTCTGATATTCTTTATTCTGCCTCACCGATTCTGTTGTGAAGGCTCTCCATTGCATTTTTTATTCTGTTGAATTCTTCTTTTCATTTTGATTTCTCTTTAAGATTTAATTTCGTGGGAGAAATTTTCTTTCATCTCATATACAGATTTCAGTAGTTTGTGCATTTGCTTCTGATTACTTCTATGTAATCTTATGATCAATTTTTTGAATTCCATTTCTGGTATTTCTTCAATCTCTTCATCTTCACAATCTAGTATTGAAGTGTTATGTTGTTTTGGGGGGCATCATGATGTCTGTCTTCTTATTCTTTCTTGAATTGGTGCATTTGTTATTTGGCATTTGTGGAGATACTTTTTTTTTTTTTTTTTTTTTTTTTTTTTTTTTGCTGTGGCAGCTTTTATCTTTGTACTAAGCCTCTGTTGATAAGTGAAGTGTCTGCTTTCAGAGGATATCTAGAGGCATGTGGTGGGTGTGGCCAGGGAGATCTGTTCAGTTCTCCAGGGTGAAGGGTGTGTCTAAGGTGACACACCCAGGTTTGGCATGGTAAATCTTTTTTTTTTTTCTTTTTATCAGAAGGGAGGTTTATTTTGCTCAGTTAAGCTCCTCTCCTCAAAGGAGACCAGTGCCTGAGCACTAGCCCCAGTGAGTACAATATTCATCCACTCTGCCCTAGATCCACACAAATGATCTGTGCAATCCTCAGTGTAAGCTTAGATTCTCCAGCAATGTCTCTCACCAGATAACCAGGAAGTCCTGAGTGTGTGGAGTCTCCCACAGTGACTGCTCAAAGTCCCAGGCACACCATGAGTCCTCCCACACAGCCTCAGTTTTTTTTTTTTCCACGGTCCTGGCACACAACCCTCCCATAGTCACGAGCACCCAGCCTCCTGTTAGTTCTCCCCACCACAGTCAGGAGTCTCCACTCAGCTGGTTGCTGGTAATGGACATGAGCTGGCACAGCTGTTACATATGTCCAAACTGGAGCCCGCTCTATCAGCTTGTTACAGGACTCTGTTGTAAGGTGATCAGGGAGAGAGAAATGTGTCCCTCCTTGTTTTTTGCCCTCATCTAGTTTGGCAGGTACACTCTCCCCCATGGGGCTCCAAGACAGATTCCCTCTAGGTTCTTCCTACAGCTTTATCACCAGTGGCTTGGGCTGCTGTAGTCTGATCTTGCCTCACTCTCCAATGCTGACATGTAGGCTCTTGCTGGCTGGGGTCTTGAGTTGTGGGAATCCACGATCCTTACATAGGTCTACTGTGTCCCTCTAATTTGCATAGCATTTCCTCTGCCATTTTCTCCCTAACACTTGACTGCAATTGCACTCCCTCCAACTATTAAACTATTTTCTCATAGACTAGAGCAGTAAGCTCCCTCCCTACTCCACCATCCTTGAAGCTCCTAAATGAATCAATGGGTATAACATTTCTGCCTTGTAATATTGTTATGCAAGTTAAATCGGGTAATATTTGAAAACTGCTTGGAATAGTATGCAAATTAGAACCATGTAGATATTTGGCAAGTCGAAGCACAGATGGACAGGCAGTAGGCATTAGTTACTCATGTTACCAGGGGCACACAAAGCTGAGAATAACTCAGGAAATAACTGAGTCATGGATATCATCTTATGCTTCATCTCCCAGGTGAAATGCAAGAATCTCTTGAGTTTCAAAAAAAATTTTTAGAGCATATTTATTTGAAGGGCAGAGTGGGGGTGGAGAGAGGGAGGGAGATGTAGAGATAGAGATAGAGATAGAGATATAGAGATGAGAGAGAGAGAGAGAGAGAGAGAATCTGTATCAGCTGGTTCAGTTCCCAAATTCCCACACAGTAAGGGCTATGCCAGAGCCAAGAACTCCATCCAGGTCTCCCACGTGAGTGGCAGGAACTCAAGTATTTGAGTCATCACCTCCTGCCTCCCAGGGTGCTAATCAGCAGAGAGCTGGACCAGAAGCAGAGGCAGGACTTGAACAAGGCATTCCAGCATGGGATATGGGTGTCCCAAGTGACAGTTTAACCGGCTGCACCGCAAGACCTGCCCTCATCTAAAAAATTCTTTTTCCCACAAGAGTATTGTTGAATTAGCCAAAATTCAGTACATAGGTACTTCAATCCCACTATATATGGGATCTATCCATGAGGACTAGAATCATGTTTGCCTAATCATATTTCCAGGACACACAGTAAGTATTCAATAAATGGAAGTGGTCTCTATAAATCCTATAAATTTATTCTATAACTGAACGTATCTGTTGCATAACTTTAGAGCACATTAGTATTTATTTGGGAAACAGTGAGACAGACACAGACAAATCTCAGCTCAACGGGTTCACTCTCCAAATGCCTGCATTGGCCAGGGCTGGGCCAGGATGAGGCCTGGAACTCAATGAAGGTCTTCCATGGGGGTGGTAAGGACCCATGTGCATGAGCCATCACCTGCTATCTGCAGGGTGTGCATCAGCGGGACATAAAATTGGGAGCAGGCGCTCTGATAGGAGATGCAGGTGTTCCACTGGCCACTTAATGGCTGGACCAGGCACCTTCCCCTGAGAGCACATTGAACCACTCAATGAATATTAGATAACAAATGGACAAATAAGTACCTTTCTTGAAATCACTGAAACACACCTGCTTGGTATATGTCTCAGTAATGGGAAAAAAATGTATACTTGGTACCCAGTTCCTCTTAGGTGGGGCGCTTGCTTTATTGAGATAGGAAACTGCCTGAGCTGTGGACAAACTAAGGCTCAGAGAGACCAAGTCATCTTTTCCACAGTCATACTGCAGGAGGTGGTAGAGCTGGTTTGGAGCTATGATTCCAGAGCCCACGTTCCAAGCCACGGCACTGCACTTGCACTTTTTCTGGAACGTTCCCACATCTCCCTTGACAGCTTTGGGGTTTGACTCCCTGCTGCCTTCTTCAACTGCCTCCCATCAACCTTCTCAGCTACCTATCCTCCATGCTATCAGCACGGAGGCTTTGGGTCCACGTGTTTCCCATGAGCCCTACCTCACCTCTGTGACAGGCACACAATAGAATGGTCCCATCTTGCAGATGGCTCATCACCGAAGACTGTCACCTCTCAATTTCCCAGGGTCCCCACTGGACCAGAACTTTCTGTGTTCTTCCACCTTTCCCAGCACCTCCCTTCTGTTTGTATTGTTTTTCGCCCTTACATGAGACCATGAAGGTTATTTGCCCTCCATCCAGAACAGGGATCAACAAACTGTAGCCCACGGGCCAAGTCTGGCCCACCACCTGTTTTTGTTAGTAAAGTCCTCCTGGAATGCAGCCAAGCTCCATTCATTCACATATTGTCTATGGCTATTTTCATGCTACAGTGACCGAGTTGAGCAGTTCAGGGACCATCTGTGCCTGCAAAGCCTAAAACAGATTGTTTTCTACAGAAACGTCTGCTGACCCCTGGCCTAGAGAGACTCTTAATTGTTCCCAGAAACCCTGAGGTTAGTGGAGCCTTGTTCTTTAGGACAAACCCAAGCTTCTGATCATGCTAATCCCCCTCTGGTTGTGGCTGGGAGGATCGGGTTTGGCACTGGAGTGGGAGGTGGGAAGGAGCCTGAGACTCGTGTAGGGGAACTGCTAGGTTAATTGTGTGCGTCGTGGCTGGGTCTCGGGAGGGGTGAGGAGGCATCCCCAGCACCGTGCTGCTTCTCGCTTGGGCCTGCACCTGCCACTCTCCCCGTGCCCCAGGGCCGCTGGAATTTCTCAGCATGATCTTGGGAAAATGCAGTCCCCCACCGTCACCCCAGCCGTCTACCTCGGAGAACTCTGGCTCGCTGCCAGGCAACAGATAGTTCCTTGCCTGTGGCCAGCCCCCATGTGCTCAGAGGTACTCACAAGGCGAATCCAACAAGCTCATGATTTCCTTCTCTTTCAGTGTT
The DNA here is from genome assembly GCF_033115175.1 of Lepus europaeus. Classification (NCBI taxonomy): domain Eukaryota; kingdom Metazoa; phylum Chordata; class Mammalia; order Lagomorpha; family Leporidae; genus Lepus; species Lepus europaeus. The sequence goes on from NC_084847.1 coordinate 12,811,617, forward strand.
TTACTATGGAAAATGTCAGAAATACAAAAGCAGGCAGAAAAAAATGAGTGCACGTCTCCATCTGCCAGCTTCAATTGTGCTGTTCTCCATATCAGTCACTTGGTGGTTACCATCTCCCCCAACCACAGAATTTGTAATTTTATACATACACACGTCAGTGTGTTTCTCTTATTGTGACTATAAAGTCATTGTCATCATACTTTAAATAGATAACAATAATTTATCTTTTTAAAGATTTTTAGAGTTTATTTAGAAGGCAGATTGACAAGAGAGAGAAATCTTCCATCTGCTGGTTCACTCCCCCAGTGGCCACAATGGCTGAGGCTAGGCCAGGCCAAAGCCAGGAGCCCAGAGCTCCATTCAGGTCTTCTACATGGTGGGTGCAGGGGCCCAAGCACTTGGGCTATCTTCTGTTGCTTTCAAAGACACCTTGGTAGAGAGCTGGATCGGAAGGGGAGCAGCTGGCACTCCAGCTGCACCCTGGTGTGGGATGCCAACGTCACAGTGGCAGCTTAATCCATGTTATGCCACAACAGTGGCCCTAACAATAATGTCTTATGTCATCAACCACCTATTGTGTTCAAATTTCCAACTGTTTATTTTTTTAAATAGTTTTTTTTGAATCAAGACTCACACTTCAAGTTTTTTTTTAAAGTCTTCTTGATTCTAAGATGGACCCCACCGTCTCCTTTTCAGTGTTTCTCAGTTTTAAAAAGTGTGTTTCTTTTTGGAATACTTAAGTTGATTTTCGTTCATAAGAAAGGCTGAGAGCCACAGGCAGGGATCATCCACCCGCTGGTTCACTCCTCAAATGCCTGCAGTGGCCAGGGCTGGCCCTAACTGAAGCCGGGAGCCTGGAGCTCCATCCGGGTCTCTCATGTGGGTGGCAGGGGCCCAAGGACTCAAGCCATCTTCTGTGGCCTCCTAAGGTGTGCGTTTGCAGGAGGATAGATTGAAAGCAGAGGCAGGCCTTGAACCCCCAAGGGGGCACAATCCAATGGCATTTTAACCACAGGGCCCGACGAGGACCAAGGTGGGATGTAGCCCTTGCTTTCCCCGCAGACACTCACGTGGTGTTTCTCTTCCTGAAAACCGATTGTGCAGGCATGCAAATGCATCGGCAGTGGCGGTCACTGATGAGAACAGGGGCAAGATGCGACTTTTAGAAGAGGATGCAAGGCTTTCCCTTGGCCCTGAGACCTGGGCCCCGCCTTTCCCCTGCTGCTGTGACAGCTCCGTCCGTCTTCAGCCCTAACTTTCCAGCCATCTGTTCTCACCACCCTCTTTCCAGGGTTGCTGGGCACCCTCCCATCAGCAGGCTCTCAGCATGCAGGGGGCCACCCCCGTGTGGCCCTTGTTGATTCCCAGGTTTCACCAGAGCCCCTGCCACATTCCCCTCTCCTCCCCCACAGGCCCTCAGGACCCGCGTGGCCTCCCTCTTCGGAGAGACCTTGATATCTGTGACAGCAGCCACGTGGCAGCTCTCAGCTCAGACTTTCTCAATGTTTCTCCCTTCCACCCGAGCTTTCCCTCGCTTTTAGCTCCATCTCAGGGCACCGAGGAAGCACCTGCTTGGATCTTTGTGGAGGGACGCACAGAGGACTGTCTGAGAGGAGTCATTCCAGTGCCAACGTGGTCCTGTCTGGGAGGGAGATGCCTAGATGACCAGGCCTTCTGTGAAATTCATCACTGAGTGTGTATGACTTTCACAAAACCTGTAATACCATTTGAAGATGGACATGATACTCGCCAAAATGTAGACAACAGCTAGGAGGAAAGAACAGTCCATTTCCCTACATTCTCCATCACCCTTTGTGGTAGACTGAATCTGGGTCCCAAAGATGGCCCTGTTATAATTCCCCGGGGAAGTGTTATCTGACACTGGCAGAAGGGACTTGGCAGGTGGGATAGAGCTAAGTATTATCTTCAGACAGGAGGGTCATCCCGATCTTCCAGGCGAGCCAATGAGAGCCCAGGAGTCCTTAAAGTAGCAGCTGGACACCAAGGAGAGCCACGCAGAAGTGAGGATGGAGAAGGCTGAGGATGAAGGTCAAGGATACAAAGTTGCTGGGTTGGAAGATGGAGGCGGGGGCCACCAGCCAAGGAATGCAGGCAGCTTCTAGAGGCTGGAAAAGGCAGGAAGCATCTTCCTCTAGGGTGTCCAGAAAAGAATCCAGCTCTACCAACCCCCTGATTTTAGCCCACTGAGACCCAGGTCAGCCTCTGGTGTCCAGGCTGTAGGATAATAAAAAGCTACCAAGGTTGTGGTGGTTTGTTACAAAAATGGAGGTGTTTGACTTCCAGGGCCGGGGCATAAAGGGCACTGTGGCTTCCTCATTGTGCTAGGTTTTTTTTTTTTCTTTTTAAGCTCGATGCATACTCAAGCAGCCCACAAGAGGGCCTGCAGCCAACAACCTCACCACACGACTGCACCATCTTGGAAACCCCAGGCCTAGCTAAGCCCCCTTGACATCTATTCTAGAACCTCGCAGGAGGCTCTGAACCAGAACCAACCACGTGTCTGCTCCACAGAAACTGAGATAATAACTGTGTACTGCTTTAAGCTGCTACGTTTGGGGGGCAGTGTATGGCACAGTGATGGATAAACACCACTTGCCCAAGGTCAGACCATCAGTAAGTACTGGAGCGGAGATTTGAAAATTGGTTGTCTGTCCCCAGAGCTCAGGCTCTTGATCCAAAGCCAATAATGCCTAAGGCACTAGTTTATATTTGCGCTTCCTTTAAAAAAAATCTTGGCAGAGTCTTTTTCTCAAAGTTCATCTTCCTCCCGTTTGCATCTTTAAGCCCTGCTCAAAATGCCCCTCTGTCCTGCTCCTGCCTCCTGGAGTCATCCACAGGAGGATGCTGATAGAACAACCGGTCTTTGGTAAAGCCAAGAGCAATACTTTCCCAAAGCTCCCCATGTCACTTCCATGGGCAGCCGGGGTGCAGAAAGCCACTAGAGTAGATGAGGAGTTCTCACCCCCAGCCTTGGGGACACTTGCCAGTGTCTGGAGACATCCATGACTGTCAGGTGCAGGGGGCAGCTACTGGATGCTCATGGGTGGAAGCCAGTGATGCTGTTCAATACCCTACAACACTCAGGTCAACCCCACAATGAAGAGTTACCTGGTCCTAAACATCAGTGGAGCCCACAGTGAGAAAAACCTGGATTAGATACGCTTTTCCAGCTCCTGCCTTCAATCTCCTTGAAGAACTTGGGCTCCCACTTGCTTCTCTGATTCTCCAAGAGTACCCTGAGGAAGAATAATGCACTGGGTTCTTGTACAAGACCAAATCTGGGCACTGACCACCCTGGCCACTGCCCGAGCAGGACTGGCTCCAGGCCCAGCAGCACGACCCCCGGGATGGGGCTCTCTCCTGTTTCCTTCTAGCGCTCTGCTCACATGTGTATCACAACACTCATTATGGAATCTGTAGCTAACATAAACACACTCTCTCTCTCTCTCTCTCCAAGGGCTGGGGATTTAAGCTATCCACCTCTGCTTTTTCCATAGCACTAAGCTCTGCGTCGTAGTGGGTGGTTATTCGATAGATAGTTATTGCTTCAAATGAATTGGCCTAGTATCACTTACTTGTCCTCATGCTTCTAGGCTTTTCTTTGAAAGGTAGTGGAAGGGTTGGCACTGTGGCATAGTCGGTGAAGCTGCTGCCTGCGATGCTGGCATTCCAGTTTGAATCTCAGATATTCCACTTCCTGTCCAGCTTCCCTGCTAATGGCCTGGGAAAGCAACAGAAGATGGCCCAGGTGCTTGGGCCCCTGTACCCATGTGGGAGACCAGGGGGAGAGGGGAGCTCCCAGCTCCTGGCTCCTGGCTTTGGATGGACCCAGCTTCCGGCCGTTGTGGCCATTTAAGGAGTGAACCAGCGGATGGAAGACCTCTCTCTCTCTCTCTCTCTCTCTCTCTCTCTCTCTCTCTGCCTTTCAAATAAATACATCTTAAAAAAAAAAAAAAGCAATGGAAGTAGAGAATACAAATGCCAGTTCAAGCAAGAGTGCCTGTGTTTCTGCTCTTGTGGTGTCCAGCTGAGATGACTGTGCCCCCAGAAAATCAAATTTGGAGACCAGCAACGTGGCCTAACAGGTTAAGCCAATCACTTGAAATGTCAGCATCCCATATGAACGCTGATTCAAGTCATGGCTGCTTCACTTCTCTCCGGATCCCTGCTACTGTGCCTAGCAAAGCAGCGATACATGGTCCAAGTCCTTGGGCCCCTGCCACTCACATGGGAGACCCAAATGGAGTTCCAGGCTCCTGGCTTCAGCCTGACCCAGCCTTGGCTTTTAGGGCCATTTAGGGAGTGAACCAGCAAATGGAAAATCAATCTCTCTCTCTCTCTCTCTCTCTCTCAACCTTTCAAAGAAATAAATCTTAAAAGTAAGAAAAAAGAAAAATCAAATGTAAAAGCAAATATATTTAGATGCAAACATATTTGAAATCCATGCATAGTTTTTACATCAGCTTTTTGAAGAAAGACCCCTCATAGGTATATGAGCAGCCAGTGGATGTCCACAGCCATTTTCTTAAGATTGATGATTTACTTATTTGAAAAGCAGAGTTACAGAGAGACACTTTCCATTCACTGGTTCACTCCCCAAATGGCCACAATGGCGGGGATGGTCCAGGCCGGAGCCAGGAGCCAGGAGCTTTTCTGGATCTCCCATGTGGGTGCAGGGGCCCAAGCACCTGGCCCAACTTCTGTTGCTTCCCTAGGTTCATTAGCAGGGAGCTACACTGGAAGTAGAGCAGCTGGGACTCAGACGCCTTACCCACTATGCCACAGCATAGTGGCCCCTCAAGATTTTTTTAAAATGGTAAAATCCACTTGTTTGTTTTTTAATTGTCAGAATTGAGAGTGTCAAGTCTGTGCACATGGTGTGGCACTGCAGGGCCATGGGTCTCACCTAATAGCTTCCACTCCGGGTAACCCGTGCCCCTGCGAGCCTTGCACCTCAGTTTCCTGACACTGTCCTTGCACGGGACACAAGAGAAATCCATGTTCCTCTCCAAACTGAGTGCACTTTTCTTCCACCGAGGGCTTCACACGGTGGAGTACTGCTTGTCTGTCGCCTTCGAAGTGAGCTTTCCTGACTGCTCCCTCAACTTGGGCACCCGCACCACGACACATTCTCCTCTCTACTTACTTCTTCCTGGCGTGTACCCGCTGATCTTTTGTCACCCTCCCATCCCCAAGACTATCAATTCCTTGAAGACAGACATGTCGGGCTACTGGGTTCACTGCCACAGCTCTTTCTCCAACACCCAGAATGATGGCTGGCATGCAGTATCAATATTTCTTGCATGCATGAATAAATTATGCTAATCTAGAAATTGAACGTACTGTAGAGTCATCAACAAGCACAAATTAGATGTAACTGATTCAACGTGGTGGCTAGATCTCACAAGTGTATATTTGAATTAAAGCACGTTGTAGAATAAAAGGAAAATTTCTTGATTTGCAAAAATTGGGCTGGTAATAGCATTGTTAGGTGGGTCAAATGCTGAGAGCAACACTACAGGTACTCACTAAATGATGGCTGGACTTGCTGTTATCAATGACAAAAAAAACCTTATACACAGTACTATCATATACTATGATATAAATACTACTAATTTTATATAGTAAAAATATCACTTTTTTTTTTTTTTGACAGGCAGAGTGGACAGTGAGAGAGAGACAGAGAGAAAGGTCTTCCTTTGCCGTTGGTTCACCCTCCAATGGCCGCTGCGGCCGGCGCATCTTGCTGATCCGAAGCCAGGAGCCAGGTGCTTCTCCTGGTCTCCCATGGGGCGCAGGGCCCAAGCACTTGGGCCATCCTCCACTGCACTCCCTGGCCACAGCAGAGAGCTGGCCTGGAAGAGGAGCAACCGGGACTAGAACCCGGTGTGCTGGTGCCGCAAGGCGGAGGATTAGCCTATTGAGCTATTAAGAGCTCTGGAAAGATGCACTAGAGACTAAACCAATTACCTCGGTGAGGGGAGGAGACCCAGACTAGCACTGCCAAAGAGAGTTAACTTTTTGTCTTGTTCTAATATAGGGATGGAGAGTTAATGCATGTAATGAAAAATTAATATTTAGCAAAGCTTTTTTTTTTATATTTCCCGAGGTATCGTGACCTTCAGAGAGAGAGGGGAGATGAATGACTTCAGATAAGAATTATTTTTTCTGGTTTATTTCTGAAATGCTTCTTGAATGACATCACTGCAGGGTTAGAATGAGCTTAGCATGGGCTAAAAATAACCAGAGACAGGAGCCACAAATAGAGCTGACCCAGGGTTCTCCTAAAGTGGGGGAAACGCTCAGTAACTCAATCCGCAAATGCGGATAAATCATGCAAAGCCCCGTGCCGTACTTACTGTTGCTTCAGCCACTCGGCCACGAATGGGATGGAGAAGAATTCTGTGAACGGCTCCCCCGTCCTCTTTGGATTGTGGCTGCTCCGGAGGCCATGCGATTGATTGCCAGGGAAGCGATAAGCAAGGATGCAAGTCAGTTGTTGCCACACTCGGGAATGCTCAGGCTCGCAGGATATTCAAAGACGTGGACCACTTACTTGTATAACCACTCGGTGAGGAAATCGCAGGCCAGGAATTTGGTTCTCTTCCTCTGGAATGAGAGAATGAAACTGTTCTGCCTCTGCTCACGGGTCTGAGCAGGCCAGGGGCAGAGGGTAACGGAAGGCATGGGTGGGATGAGACCCAACTTCTTTACGAGGTTTATGCGCGCATCAGCGGACAGTAGCTGGGGCTCTCGGGATTACATGCTCTTGGGATTGCCTTGGAAGGAGGTTGCACTTCGATCTAGACCGCGATTCTCTTTGAGTGAACGCAATCACTTTTCCCAGGCTCCTCGGCACCAGGGGACAGCTACAGGAGGACAGCAGTCTGGCCTTACAGTGGCACCAGGGGACAGCTACAGGAGGACAGCAGTCTGGCCTTACAGTGGCACCAGGGGACAGCTACAGGAGGACAGCAGTCCGGCCTTACGGCGGCACCAGGGGACAGCTACAGGAGGACAGCAGTCCGGCCTTACGGGCTACAAAAAGACCCATCTTGGAGATTTCAGGAAAAGCTCTGCTTTTCTAAGTCCTGCTGCCCCCACTTCCTAGAAGGTCACTTCCACTTCCAACCTGGAACCCAGACACAGAACTAGGAGGGAGCCAGGAAGCCACTGCCAGGGCTGGTGGAGCCAGGGGGGCAGGGGGGGCGGCTTCCTTCCGCCCCAACGTGGGCCTGCCCTGCTCTGGGCTTCTTGATATGTAAGGATAAAGAAACTTCATGTGGGTCATGGCCCTGATCTTGAGTTTTCATTACACGCGATTAGATGTCGTGCCTTGGTGGCAGACAGCTGGATGGGCACAAGGCAGAGAAAGTGGCAGAGTCAGTGGGGGCAAGGCACCAGGTACCTCGCCTTAGGTTTCGGCTTCGAGTCTCTTCTGGTAGCCCCGACAGAACCAGTCAATTCCTTTTGGAGAAGTGTTAGGAAAACGGGGGGGAGAGAGGGCACCTGCCTCTCCTTTGAAGATGGCAGGGGCTAAGAACCACGTCAGGCCCTAGGCGTCGGTTGCCCCGTGGAGTGAGTCTTCCCAAGGGTGACGGTGACATATCAGGCTTTCCAGATCCACCATGCTCTCCTCTCCTCTCTGCCCTGGAGAGGTTCCCAGGGACCGGGCTCCTTTACCTTCTAATGGAGTGAAGCCTATAGCAAGAACCCGCAGGGGATGAGCGAGAGAGAGGAGAAAGGTGGGCTGCTGTGGGTTGAGCTCTGTCCCCTCCCCCTGACACACTGAGGTCCTAACACCTAAGTGCTTCAGGACAAGATCGGACATGGAAACACCTGGCCGCAGATGTAACTGACTAAGCCCAGCCACTCCAGAAGGTCAAAGTTGCTCCAATAACTGAGAACCAATGTAGGTTTCCAGTAGCGAGGAAGACGGCGATGCCACTGGGGAGGCTACCCGTGGCCAGTACCGCCATACTGGACCCTGGGTCCTGCCATGATGAAGGCAAAATGCCCTGCACCTTTCAGGAACCTGAGCCGTGTCTTTCCTTTCCTTTTTGGTTAGGACAATGCCAGTTTGCGCTGGGCTGGGCATGGTCTACAACAGCAGATGTTTTAAACATTATTCTTCCTTCTCCAGTCTGCCACCTCCCACCTGCCCTTCACGATGCTGCCAGGAAGCCTTTCTGAGTGCCATCACCCTCTTCTGTGTAGGGTGGGCTCTCCCCTCGCTCCCTGTGTGCCCACCGCAGGGCACCTCAGACCGTGACACACCTGGTAGCCCACATGTCTACGTCCCTGACTGAAGTTGGGTAGAGCGTACCTGTGGGTTCTTCCGTCTTTCTGTTCCCAGTGGTGATGGGGACACCTTGCACGGGGCAGGTGATGAGCGGGGTGCAGTAATGAGTGCATTCCCCACCCAGCTGCAGTGCCCCAGCGCCAGAAAGAACCCACGCACAAGGGGTGGGCTGTGTGCAAACAGGAACTGCTCATATAGTTCCAGACAAGTCCTGCTCCCTTTCTTCCCACCACATACTAGACCGTGTAATGGGGTCTTCTGGCCTTTGCAAGGGGAGGATTCCCTTCGAGAGGCTGTCTCTAGCCAAAATAAGGAAATACGCCAACGACAATGCACATAGGTAGCTGGCCTGACGCGCCGTGTACTAATTTGAACAATCCGGCGATTGTAGGATGGCAGCGTCGCGCTCTCGTCCCACAAAAGACGCATTGTTCCCTCGGCAGTCACCGCACCACTTAGTGGCAAAGGTTCCTTCTACGAAGGGAAGGAGGCTCGAGACTTTCAAAATAGCCAGGCGCTCTGGTGTATGAAGGTCATGCAGGCAGATCTAATCCCTTTGGATGCAAAGAAATAACATGGGGAAAATTGTGTTCTCCTCGTGTTCTGAGCGAGCGTGGACGTGCCGTGCATACCCACACACCCAGAACACTGCGGGCATTGTTCAGCTGCTGTTTGCTTTGAAAATTATCTGCTGGGGGAGCTGAAAGAGAGAAGGGAAAGCAAATGAAAACTTGTGACGAGTGACGAGATAAGAGAGAGGAAGTAATGGGAAAAGGAGAGAGCAAGATTAAGAATGTGTGGGCGCTCCAGGTTTCCCGAACGTGGACAAACGCACTGAGTTCTTGGCGGTAAAAGGCTGCAAATGTGCAAGTTTGGGAAAGCAGATGAAATCGTTAAAGGAGCTTCAAATTTGTTACAAGAAAATCTGTTTTTTTTTTTTTATCAAGAATTCAGAGGAACTAGACTAAGCATTGAGGGATAAAACATCCTTGTGTCATCATGAGTTGGCAAATTATTTTGAAATAGATCCAAAAAACCCAAAACAGATGGCTCAATGGCTCATGATAGATGTGTAATGAAGCAAGTAAAACAAGACGGTCGCTGACAATGTGGATACGTGCACAGTCGCTCTGACATCCCCTCAGATCCCCTTTGTGCTTGGGAAAAAAAAAAAAAAAAACCCTGATTTTGAAGGTTTCTTTTTTTAAAAAAAAATTTTTATTTATTTTAAAGGAAGAGTGATGGTGGGGGCGGGGAGAGAAAAAGCGATCCTCTGTCAGCTTGTTCACTCCCCCCAAATGCCCACAACAGCCAAAGAGGGGCTAGGCTAGAGCCAGCAGCCCAGAGCTCCATCCGGGTCTCCCGCCTGAGTGGCAGGAAGCCAAGCACTGGGGCCATCTTCTGCTCCCCCACCAGGTGCATTCACAGGAAGCCGGGTCAGCAGTGGGGGCTGGGGTGGGGGGCGGAGCTTGAGCCAGGGGCTCTGACGTGGGATGCAGACGTTCCAAATGGCGGCTTAAACTGCCCGCTGTGTGCCTGAATGAAATTGTGTGATGAAACTGAGGGCAAGGGGGAGGGGAGAGAGCGCCACCATAAAAGATCCGAATCTCAGAGAGAGGAAAGGCACACATGAGGAGGAGTTCCGTCCACACAGGCATTGGGACCAGTCTTTATGGGTGCGCGTACAGGAGACAGGCTGGAAGACTGGGAAGAGAGTCAGTCAGCATTCGGAAGAGACAGAGTCTAATTCCACCCCCTAAATACATCCACAGCGCACGCTGTGAGTTGAGTGGATTGAAGCATGGCTGAGGCTCCTAGGGATGGAGAGAGAGAGAGAGAGAGAGAGCGCGAGGGTCAGGCTGCCTCCTGCCTTGGTCCAGCTGGGCTGCTATCCCGAAAGCACCTTGACCAGGGGCTTATAAACAAGAAAACTTCCTTTCTCACAGGCCTGGAGCCTGCAGCCTGCAGCCTGGGGGGTTCATGATCAAGGGCACAGCAGCGGACTTGGCGTCTCCCACTTAGTACCTTCTCCCTCTGTCCCCCGAGCAACAAGCTCCCTGGGCCCCTTCCATGAGAGCCCCGGACCCGCTCCTGAAGGCCCTGCCTGTGTTTTCTGATCATTGCCCAAAGGCCAGGCAGGTGACGGGGACACAGACACTCAGGCCGTAGCACATCGTTCTGGTCTCTCCCTTTCCTTCTCTCCCTCTCCGTCAGCCGGAAGAGGCTATATCTGCCGGGGTGATGCCCAACCTACAAATCTCAGTAGCTCATGCAATCAGGGGTTTATCTCGCCCTCTCGTGACAAGACCAATTTGAGCGGCTGCCGTTCTCTCTGCTCCATAGTTTTGTTTTTTAAAAATTTGATTTGAAAGGCAGAGTGACAGATGGAAAGGGATGGGAGGGGAGAAAGGGAGGGAGAGACGGAAAGAGAGAGAGCTTCAATGGCTGCAATGACTAGGGCTGGGCCAGACCAAAGCCAAGAACCTGGAACTCCATCCGGGTCTCCCATGTCGGGGGCAGGGACCCAAGAGCTGGGACCATCATCCCACGGCCTATGCAGCAGGGGCATTAGCAGGGAGATGGATTCCATATTCTTCGCAGTTCAGACTAAGCGAGGAGCATCGTCTATCTGAAACACTACCAGTTCCCATGCAAATAACCACAATCTACTGAGCCATGCTTTGACTCAAATATATATATATATATATATATTTACTTATTTGAAAGGCAGAGTGACAGGGAGAGACAGAGAGAGAGGTCTTCCATCAAGTGGTCCCCCCCGCCCCCGAATGTCCACAACAACCAGGGTTGGACCAGGTCAAAACCACAAGCCTGGAGCTCCACTCTGGTCTCCCAAGTGGGTGACAGGGGTCCAAACACTTGGACCATTCTCCGTTGCCTTCCCAGGTACATTAGCAGGGAGCTGGATAGGAAGTGGAACAGCTGGGACTCAAACAGGTACCCATATGGGATGCAGGCGGCAGCTTAACCCCCTGTGCCACAGTGGCGGCCCCTCAGGTTTTGATTCTTAAAGCGTGTGTTTGGAAATGCCACACTGTCATGTCTGGTCCATTCAGTGGCCACAACAGGGAAGCCTCCCTTAGAGACAGGCCCAAAATACCCGTGCACGTCAAAATATTCCACCACACGGGGGCGCTATAGAGGAGAAGGGGTGGAACGGAAAGCAAGCATCCAGCTGCCTCTCCAGGCTCCCATGGGCAGGAAGTGGAGGCAAGCCTTGAACCCAGGAACTCTGATCTGGGCTGTGGGTAGCTGAGCCACGATGCCAGGTGCCTAACCCTAACTCATGTTTGTGGTTTCTCCCTGTCCCCGGGTGCCTGTTCCCTCTGTGGTCTGACGTGCGGCTCTTCAGGAGGGAGGATCTGATTGGGCTGGTTAGGTACTCGCTAGGCCAGAGCATCCCTGGTGAGCGAAGAAGCTGCGCCAGATCATTGCAGGCCCCCTTGCCGCCCTGCGGTGGCTTCCCCACGGCCTGACGCTTACGTGGGCGCTTCACAAAGTTCGTGGAAAAGTAAAGTGGAGAGAGAAGTTTATTTGAGGCAAGCACATTTTGAAATAGTCTTTTGCTGCCTTCTAAAAACAACTGTTACTTGTGGGGGAGGTGAGTGAGGGGAGGAAAAAGATATTTCATTTGAAAAGCAGGGATGAGAGGGAGACAGATGGAGATCTCCCACCTGCGGATCTCTCCTCCCGATGCCCACCACAGCCAGGGCTGGGCCAGGCCAATCCTGGGAGCCAGAAGCTCCCCATGCATCTCCTGCATAGATTGGCAGGAACCCAAGTCCTTGAGGTGCCACCTGCTGCCTCCCAGGGTGTGCATTAGCAGGAAACTAGAATTGGGGATGGAGCTGGGACTTGAACCTGGGACCTCCAATATGGGATGCAGGCACCCCAAGTGGTGGCTTAGCCACCAGGCCAAACACTGGCTCCCATTATTTTTTCATGCTATGTATTTTCTATGACTTTTCTGAAGATCTCTCTTATATACAGCTTTCACCCTTTTTCGCATCTAAATAGACTTGTAATTTCGTTTTCCGTGAGCTTTTTGAAGTACCCTCATACACCAGATTCAGTCACTTGTAGTCCAGGTGACGAGGACAGGGACAAAGCCTCAACAGATCGGCAGTCAAGGGCTGTGGACACGGCCAGCACACAGAACCATTGTGGTCTCCTTTCCAACGCACGTTTTCTCTCCACTAGACTTGGGGCAGCCTGAGAATTCCCAGACAGGACAGAGCTGGTCCATGACTATGCTAAAGAAAAATTATGGGAGGTCATTATTTTGCATTAAGCTCTTGCACAACAGATTAGGCTACAGGTCAAAATGGAGTCACTCACGCTAGAGTTCCCTATTGCCAAATAGCAGCTAAGTTGTTACCCGATCTTCCAAGAAGTCGAGAGAGAGAGAGAGAGAGAGAGAGAGAGAGAGAGAGAGAGAGAGAGAGAGAGAGAGAGAGAAGTAACAGTCCAGTTTCCCAAGCCAGGCTCAATCAGAATGGTAATGACGTTCCTTCCGCTTCCATCCTTTGAAGGGGAGGGACCTGGTGTTGGGAGTCAGTTATTTTTCTTTTGTCCTGTCTCCCTGTGCTGGTTCTGCAGGGAAAGTGACTCTGAAAGGACCCATGTGCTTTGTGTCCTGTGTTTCTGCTTTCTCCATTTCTCCGCTCAGCCCGTTGGAACGCTTGTTCTGTTTTATGGAATGAAGTGTTGCCCGATTCTAGGATTGCAGAGGAAGCCCACTGAGATCTCTCTGTGTTGTAATTCTGTCCTCTGATGCTACGATACCAGGATTGAGCAAACACCGGGACTCTAACCAGATGTCGAAGTACTTAGCACAGCAAACTTCAAACAGGTGTTCTCATTGTCCCTGCTGCGCCCGAATTTTATTACAGAAAAATAATACTTCTCAAAACAAGCTCAAAATATGCTGTGGAAACACAAACTATGGGCCAAGACGTCCAGCCTGGTCACAAGAGCCTTACTAAAAGTGCTCTTGATAACACTGAAAAATTCTGCCACACCTTTCCTGCCAGATCTATTTTTTCCACTCTTTAGGATTTTTTTTTTAAACAAAAGCTGATAATATTTCTAATTTTTCCTTATTGGCCACGGTCAGGAAATGGAGTTCTTCCCACACTGACCTGAGCCCTTGTACTTTTTAAAAGAGATTCAAGCATTTGGTTTAAACAAGGGAAATGGCTGAGCGTTTGGTTTGGCGGTGAAGACGCTGGGTGAGACACGGAAGTCCCACACTGCAGTGCCTGAGCGCCACCGCCGGCGCTGGGTCCTGATTCCGGCCGCCTGCTGGTGGGGACCCTGGGAAGCAACGGTGATGCCTCGGGTGGCTCAGCTCCTGCCACCCGTGTGGGAGATGCAGATGGAGTTCCTGGCTTTGCCCCCTGGCTGTTGTGGGCATTTGAAAAGTTAACCAGAAGATGGGAACTCTGTCTAGTTGTCTGTCTGTCTCTCTCTTTCAATAAATAAGCAAAATCTGTAGATTTCTTTAAAAAGGGAAAGACTGAGACAGGCAAGGTATATAACAAGAAAAAAGGTTTATTTTACTTAATTATTCACATAGCAAATTTTAGTGTCATCCTCAAAGGACTTTTCAGGAGTTAGAACTAATTTCCTGCTACCAGCTATTTTTCTTAAAGTTTTTTTTTTTTTTTGACAGGCAGAGTGGACAGTGAGAGAGAGAGACAGAGAGAAAGGTCCTCCTTTGCCATTGATTCACCTTCCAATGGCCACTGTGGCCGGCGCATCTCGCTGATCCGAAGCCAGGAGCCAGGTGCTTCTCCTGGTCTCCCATGCGGGTGCAGGGCCCAAGCACTTGGGCCATCCTCCACTGCCTTCCCGGGCCATAGCAGAGAGCTGGCCTGGAAGAGGGGCAACTGGGATAGAATCCGGCGCCCCAACAGGGACCAGAACCCGGTGTGCCAGCGCCGCAAGGCGGAGGATTAGCCTATTGAGCCACAGTGCCGGCTTTCTTAAAGATTTATTTATTTGAAAGTCACAGTTAGAGAGAGGGGTGGGAAACACATAGCATCTTCCATCCACTGGTTTGTTCCCCAAGTGGCTGCAGCAGCCAGGGCTGAGTTAGGCTGAAGCCAGGAGCCATGGGCTCCATCAGTGTCTCCTGCATGGGTGGCAGGGGCCCAAGCACTTGATCCAGCTTCTGCTGCTTTACCCAGGCCATTAGCAGGGAGCTGGATGAGAAGTGGAGTAGCCAGGACACAAAGTGGTGCCCATACAGGACACTGGCGTTGTGGGTGGCGGCTTTACCCGTTGTGCTACAATGCCATCCCAACTACTGTTTACGGTGCTCCTCCCTGTGAGAGCATCTGATGAGCGACCAAGAGCGAAAGGGAAATTTAGCATGGAGGAGGGCAGGAAGGACAGGTGGTCACATGGCCTCTGTAAAGAACGCACATCTAATCCACATTTAAAGATGAGAAAATACTTATTTTTAGTCGTCATTCAACTCATGCCTAGAACTTCTGATTTCTTTCCAAGTTAAGTATGGTGCACTGCTCCACTTTGATGATACTCTTCCAAACCTTTTGTTGAGCATCTACTAGGTGCCCAGCTCTGGGAGAAACACTGGAGATCAAGAAATGGGCAAGACATGGCCCCCATGTGGTTATTAATGTAATGACTGGCGACCACCACCCCAGTCCCCAGAGCTGGGAAGTAGCTGCTGTGGGTGCAGACAATGAACCCCGGTTCCGGCACCAGATGTGGACCAGAGAGCAGGCAGTGGAGATAAACCCACTTCACCAGCCTGATCCACAGTTAACCTGGTCAAAGGAATTCACTAAATCGGGACTGGACACAAGGCCCATTTTGGTCATAGGCTGTGAGAGGAGATGTGCTGGGACTCGGGGGGAGAATCGTTTCCTTTGCTTTTCCCAGAGAGCTTGCTCACGGCCTCGCTCTGGTTGATGCAGCAGGTGGACAACCAGCCTCGGGCCACGGCCACGGCTGTCCTGCTGCTCTGAGGCTGACTCTGCAGGAGGCAGAAGAGAACCAGACCCTCCGTTACCCGAGGGCACTTCCCAGAGGTCATGGAAATGGAATTGAGAGACAAGTTTCTTTTGGTACAAAAAAATTCTTGCAAACTGCATATGAGGAATCTTCCAAAAGTCCTTGAAAATGCACAGTACAAAAAAAAAAAAAAAAAAAAAAAACCTACGCATGGAGATCAAAAAAATTCTACACCAAAATAAACTTCTCTTTTGTTCCCATTTTTCCACAGACTTTGTGAAATGCCCTCCTATGTACTGAACCCCGATTGAAATCCACCCTGAAGCCTTATCTGGGAATGTTCTAGTTTCCTGAGTCCATGAAGTCCCCTTAGTTAAGCTAGTGCAGCCCGCACCCAGCTAGCTGCGCAGGATCCCTTCCACCTCCTTTGGGTGCCAGCACCCCAGACTCTTTGTGGGTTCCAGGCTTCCCCAACTCTACGACCGTGTGCTTTGGCTGGGGCCCCTTCTCTTACCAAAGCCTGGTAAGTACTCCGAGTTCTGCAGACTCACTCCGAAGTGGGTAAGTGACCCGAGTTAGTTCAATTGGAAGGAAACTCTGGGAGCAACTCTCTTTTTGCTCTTGAGCCTGAGGGCAGGGCACAGGCTGACACCACAGAGGAAGGAGCCAAAGCAAAGCAAACAGAACCAGGTGACAGAGACAGAACTAAGTTCTGAAGACGTCAGTAGAGAGCCCAGATAAGCTGTGCCTCTGGACTACACCTAAAATCCTCATCCTCCTCTCTTTTATGCAAAGTCAGCTTGATTGGGTTTCCTGTCACTTGCAGGACCTGTTCTCAAAGAGTTAACTCCAGCAAATATGGGAATCTTAGCTCTGCATACATAACACTACCATCCGGCTGAAACAAGCTCCTTTGGGTTTGCAATACTTCTTACTGCTAAAAATGTAAAAATAAATCTCTTATCAAAAACTGCTTAGAGGAAAAATTGTTATCTTGCCTCTGAGTGCCCAGAACATTTTCAGAGTTGCATCGGAAAGAATTTCCAAGTGAAATGTAACAACATGGGCTGCTAAGCCAACTCTGTTTAATATAGCAGTTCAATTAAGTTCTAATTAAGATTTGATTTCTTGTGTTCCAATTAAGCTAATCCAGAGGCCTGGCTGGATGTCCAGGGATCAGTTAACATCAACCCAACAGTAAGGTTTCGTCCTCATGATGGTATTTATATGTCTGATGCTTAATTTGTTCCAGTGAACTACAGCTCGGTTCCTAGTAGATCAGGGCGAATACTGAAGTTCTATCCGAACAATCATACCATTGACTTCCTGCCTTAAAACCTTTTCCCTCTTCCAACTCTCACAGGCCACGGCCAGAGAAGGCAGCTCTAACAAGAGCAGGAAGGTCAATGTCAATGCAGATTCAGGACAGGAAAGGCAAGTCCTTGCAAAAACTCTTTTCTCAGGAGCTGCTGTAATTTCAGTGAGATGGCTCCCGAACTCAGATGTTTAAAGCTGAAGCCTCAAAGTGTATGCTAATGGGCACTAAGAAGAGTGGAAATGTCATCCAATCACAGTGTGTAGGAGGCGGGCCTAGTGAGAGGTTCTTGGGTCGCTTGAGGCATGTCCTCCGAAGCAGTTCTGGCGAGAGTGTTGGTTAAGAACACCAAGTTGGGTCTAGCCTCTCTGGCTGTGCTTCCTGGCTCGCCATGTGGTGCTTCCTCTGCCTGGGCTCTGCTGCTGCTCTCCTCCGGCCTCACCAGATGGCTGAACCAGTGGGGTTCGCTCAATCTTGGACTGTGAACCTCCAAAACCACGAGCCAGAATAAACCTCCTGCCTTCATCCATAGCTTGTCTAGGACATTCCAGGGTAGCAGAGAGAGACTAACAAGGACCAAGATTAGTCACACACGTAGTTTCACAGCCATGTCCCCGAGAGACCAAGAATTCTGCTCTCTGCTCAGAGAAAGCTTGTTATGACTTGTGTACATGGGTGCTTCTGGAAGGAGGCTCCAGTGCCAGGCCATTCCTGAGGGCTCCTCGCTATTCCTGGCTGAAGTATTTCTTTCACCATCACCCTGCACGCATCTTCCCCTCCCCCTGGCTGTTCACTTGCTGACATCTGCCTCCTCCCTCGAGACCCCTCCCTCTGGCACAATTCTTAACAATGGCTGCCACTTTCTGTGTTTGACGTGCACCTGCTCGTTCAACCTTCCCGACAGTGCTGGCGAAGTGAACATTGGGATTATCACTGCTCCCATTTGAAAGAGAAGAACAGGAGGGCTCGTGGAGTTGAAGGAATCTCCGCAGGGCTCCAGAGACAGCAAGGGTTAGAAGGGGGCTCAAGCCCACTTGGCCCGATCTTCACCACGTGTCCTGCCACCGCCCTCCCCACTTCCGAGGCTCATCTCCCACCATGCCAGCCCCCTGGCGGCCAGTCTCAGCCCACCACTTCCTTACACATTGTTTTATCCTCAGTCTTCCATTCCAGGTCTAAGGGACGTCTGCTCTCCAGTTGAATTTTGTTCCATTTTCTTGCTACATTTCATCATGGCTGTGCCAGTGCTTCAAAGGCATTACTAAATTCTCCTAAGCTCCCTTATATGAAGCCATTACTATTATTATCCCCATTTCACAAAGGAAGAAACTAAGCCTCAGGACAGTGAAGGTTACAATGCTAGCAAGGTCCTTTTAGAAAGGATGTGCACCTGGATCCTAAACTCAGCTGAAAATGGGTCCCCATTCCATGCTTTACTCTTAAATTTTCCTTACATGAGTATACTTTGAATACCTCATGAAAACTAGAATCAAAATGTGGTTTTTTTGGTGCAAAAAATCTGACATCTATGCATGTGTATGGTTTTTTTTTTTTTTTTTGGACAGGCAGAGTGGATAGTGAGAGAGAGAGAGAGAGAGAGACAGAGAGAAAGGTCTTCCTTTTTGCCGTTGGTTCACCCTCCAATGGCCGCTGCGGCCGGCGCATTTCGCTGATCCGAAGCCAAGAGCAAGGTGCTTCTCCTGGTCTCCCATGCGAGTGCAGGGCCCAAGGACTTGGGCCATCCTCCACTGCCTTTCCAGGCCATAGCAGAGAGCTGGCCTGGAAGAGGGGCAACCGGGACTAGAACCCGGTGTGCCGGCGCCGCAAGGCGGAAGATTAGCCTATTGAGCCACGGCGCTGGCCTGCATGTGTATTTCATAATACACATTTCCCATGAACTTTTTGAAGACCCCTCATCCTGCTTTCCACATAACAACTTCATCAGTATGCTTCCCTTGTCCTACCTCCTACCCAACAGCTCCAAAAATAAAAATCTGGAAAATTCCATGACTTCACAATAGGAGTTGGTAAACTTTTTCACAAAGGATCAGATCGTAAACATGTTTGGGTTTGTGCTACAAATTTTTGACTCTACCACTGCAATAAGTAGTAGAAGAATGGGCCCAGCTGTGTCCCCCCCAAAATTTCTCCTGCAAAAACAGGTAGTTGGCCCCATGGACTGTAGTTTGGAGACCTCTTCTTGAGGACATTTCAAATAACCGTGAGGAAGCTTGGTATACCTGATGGCTGACATACAAGTCTGAATTGGAGAGGGTGCTGCTTTACCTCTTTCTCTGGCTCCTGGCAACTGTCAGTCTGACAGTTAAACCATCTTTCAGATTCAGGGTCAGTTGACGATTGGCTTTTCCTGTTTCTAAAATACAGCAGAGATATGCAGTTCTCTGACCCACCCCAAGGAACAATAACTCATGTTAAGATATGCTTCCTGAAAAAAATCCATTGGCTATATTTTCATCCTTTTTAGAAAACATGACTTCTATTTTTTGGACATAAACTCTCAAATCTGGGATACTTTCACGGTTGGTTTTTTTTTGTTGTCAAAAGCTGTGATTCCAGCAGTTTCTAAATTCTTGGAGGTGTTGTCATATTCGAAGGCTCTGAGCTCATCTTTTTTCTCAGTTATGCGTTGACATATATACATACATATGGGAGGAGGGACAATCCGCCATTCATACTTGTAACAACTGGTCAACCTGAAGGGGCCATGGAGAATGATACTCTTCTTACTAATTTGCTGTTTCTTTTCCAAGCACAATGCTGATAGTGTTCTCAATAGCTAACATGGATTGAGTGTTTCCTTTGTACGAGGCACTCTCTTAAATTGTACTTAACTCACTGATCCTCACAACTACACATTACTATGAGGTACTTGTTGGGTATTCCTCATCTGAAATGCTTGGGATTTGAACTGTTTCATATTCTGGAATATCCACATGTATGTAATGAGATATCTTGAGGATGGGAGCCAAGTCCTGAGAATTCATCTATGCTTCATATAATTTTGTGCATGAAAACATGTTTTAAATATTTATTTATTTGGAAAGAGAGAGGGAGAGACAGAGATCATCCATCCACTGGTTCACTCCCCATATGGCCCCAACAGCTGGAGCTGGGTTGATCTGAAGCTAGGAGCCAGGAGCTTCTTCCAGGTGTCCCATGGGGGTGCAAGGGCCCAAGTAGTTGGGCCATCTTCCACTGCTTTGCATGGAAAAATTGTATGGTGTGGAAGTATCCACTGTGGCTTCATGTCAGCACCCAGATAGTTCTGGAGTCTGAATTTTGGATGTTCAGATCAGGGATGTTGAATGTGTACTCCATGCTCTCCCATTTTACAGATCAGGAAATGGAGGCATGAAGAGGCTACCTTGCCCTACCTGATCGTGCGTTAGTAAACGGAAGACTAGAATCTGGATCCAGACAGCTGGACGCTAGGTTAGCACCTTGACTCACTAGTTCACTCGGTCGTCTCCGTAACCCTGCCTATGGTTTACGAAAGTGAGAGGAGAGAGCCGCCAGCAAGTAGCCTCCCTGAAGTTACAGCGCTGCAGCCAGAAGTCAAGCCGGGCATCTGTGACCAGTCCATAGCCTTTATTTATTTAAAGTTAATTAGTTTGAGAGGCAAACACACACACACACACACACACATATATACACACAGAGCGCTCCCCCATCCACTGCCCCACTTCCCAAATGCCCTCCATGGCTGGGGTTGGGATGGGCCAAGGTGGGAGCCAGGAACTCCTTTAGGGTCTCTCG
Source organism: Lepus europaeus (assembly GCF_033115175.1). NCBI lineage: Eukaryota > Metazoa > Chordata > Mammalia > Lagomorpha > Leporidae > Lepus > Lepus europaeus. The sequence continues at coordinate 12,832,037 of NC_084847.1, forward strand.
GGATCCAGAGCCAGCTATTGAACCCAAGTGGTCCTGCTAGGCCAAATGCCCACCCCTATATTATTACTAATGCAGTATGTGAGGTCAGGTGCAGGAAGGACCCCCATTCTCCACCCTTCTTTGTTCCAAAGCCTTTGCAATGTGACTTTGCAGCTCTCCCCATCAAGAAGTGGAGCCTAGTTCCTAACTCCTTGAATCTGAGCTGGTCTTGTCTCTTGCTTTGGCCAATATAACATTGGAAAGTGACACTATACCAGCTCCAAGTCTCAGGCCCAAAAGGCCTTAAGGGCATCCACTCAAAACCTAAGCAATGCTGCCTGGCTACCCTAGGAACTAGCTAGGGCCAAACGGATGGGGGATGGGAGATCAAGTGCAACAGAGACGATCCATCCCTATAAGCACCTAGCTGACCACAGACCTGTGAATGAAGCCAGCCAGGGCCAGAAGAGCTTCCCAGTGGGTCCAGTCCAATTACTGACTTGCAGAATCGTGAATGAAATTGGTGCTTGTCATTTTAAGTTACTAACTCTTGAGGTTGTTTGTTATGCAGAAAAAAGTTAACTGATGCAGTGCATAATGACTGAAATGCAGTTTATGGCCAAATGATTATGTTCCCCGACTTGGCAGGAGGTCAAGGCAGCTCCTGCAGCCACCTGGCACGGAGCCATTCCCCTAAGAGCAAGAGGACAAAGCTTCAGGCCGGAGAAGGAAAACCCTGCCACCAAGCCTCTGCCCTTATTTTGTAAGGGAACGAAGGGGTCATCCTCAGGTCAGAGCCTGTTGACTTTCTTTCTAAAGCCTGTCCTTTGAGGATGACTTGGATTTTTCAAAACAAAAAGCAACTCTTAGCCAAGTCCGGGGAATGAATTTATCAATGCTCTTTTGTTGAAAATCAAAAAAAGAAGAGAAGTATGAACAGGAAGTTCTAATACGATTTTTTTTTTTTGTAAAGCTTACAAACTGTATCTGCCAGAAATGCCAAGAATCACAATGGGAAATATTTTGGGCACCAACAGCCGTATCGCCATGGGCCAACAGTAAGAAAGAATGTCAGGGGGCTGCTGTGCGAGCACAGGGCCGGTTGGGGGGGAGGGAGTAAGCCTGTGCCTGGGATGCCGGCATTCCATGCTGGAGGGCTGGTCCAAGTCCCAGCTACTCTGCTCTGCTCCAGCTCCCTGATAATGTACCTAGGGAGGCAAGGGAAGATGGCCCAAGTGCTTGGGCCCCTGCCTCCTACGTGAGAGACCTGGATGGAGCTCCTGGTTCCTGGCTTTGGCTTGGCAGACCTGTCTAGTGAGGCCATTTGGGTAGTGAGCCTGTGGATGAAAGATCTCTCCCTCTCTTTCTCCCCACCCCCTTTCTCTCTCTGCCTTTCCCTCTTGCTTTGGCACTGTGCCTTTTGGAGGAATATTTTTTGAAGGAATAACACTAATAACAGATATTTATTAAGGATTTGCCATGTGGCAGGTGTAATGCGAAGCCATTAGCCACGTGATCTAGCTTGGTGCTCAGAACAAGCTGATAAGGCAGATGCTAATATTACTGTCCATTTATACTCGAGAAAAGTGAGGCTATTGGGGGTGAGGTTATTCAAGCAAGCAGCCCGGGGAAATCACAACCCAGCTCTATCTGATTCTAATAGCTTAGTCAAGTAAATGAATAAAAGGAAACCTTAACATTACAGAACTAATTCACACACATACTCAGACTAATAATACCAAAATACCCCTTCACCACCACATGACACCTCTTCCTATCATCAGAGTCCAAAAAAAAAATTTTATGGATGAACCAAGGAAACACTGTTAAAGATGTGGATCAATAAGACGCAGCAGCTAGCTACAGGTGGCCTGTGGGGGGAGGGGGGAGGTTTCCTGCTCCAGGCAGCCAGAACGAGGAGGCCCACAGGCAGGGGGCCAAGTGGGCAAAGAAAGAGAAGCGAGGCTTCTCTTCAGTGGGTGTCAGGTTCCAGTGCATGCACGTGTGCACACACACACACACATCCTAGAGTGACAAACCCCTTCTTCATCCAGGAGAGAGCGCCACCATACCACAGCTCCTGGAGACTATGGCAAACCGGGGCTTGGTGGCTTCTCACAGCTAACAGCAAATAAGTGGCACTTCGGTAAGACAAGTTGGGGTGGTGGTGCCTGGGAATGGGTGGTGACTGGGTTTCATGTGGGACCGGAGCTCTGCCACACCCTCTTCCTAGCTCTTTGTCCCGCAGAGAGAACCCTGAGGACTTTGTGCCCACCTGCTCACAGACTTGCCCTTGAACAGCCCTGCTTCCCTGGAGCGGGAGAGGCAGGCACTTCTGGTGGCAGGCACCGGTTCTATCGTGCGTATTGGCTACCACCTCCATGGCCAGCTGTTGTGCCCTGAGTGGCTCCGTCTCAGCCTGCCTCAGGAGGGGATTCCCTCCTGGTCAGTTAGCCCAGGGAGCCCGAAGCAGAAGCAAGTGCATCCACGAGGCTTTTACGTTGAAGGATTATTCAGATTACCGAGAAATCAGGACCCTCCATGGCCAGTAGCAGGTGATCAGCTAGCACGTCAAGGTGAAGCCCACTATGAAAGTTCATGCACTTGTTAGAAATGCCTGACCTGCTGCTAAGTTTGTTTATTAAAATGTTTTTAAAAGTTTTTACTTAATACAATTTTCATATGTACAACTTTAGAAATAGTGTTTTCCCCCCCATACCCATCCTCCTACCCCTACTCCATCCCACCACCTATTCCCTCTCCCACCTCATTCTTCATTAAGATTCATTTTTAATTAACTTTATATACCAAAGACCAGCTCTATACTAAGTGAAGATTTCAACAGTTTACACACACACATACACACACAATGAAAAAAGTACTGTTTGAGGAAAAGTTTTGCAGTGAATTCTCGTAGTACAACACATTAAGGACAGAGGTCCTACATGGGGAGTAAGTGCACAGTGACTTAACAATTAGCACTCTTATTTATGATGTCAGTGACCACCTGAGGATCTTGCCATAGCTGCCAAGGCTGTGGAAGCCTTCTGAGTCCACAAACTCCATCAGTATTTAGACAGGGCCATAAGCAAAGGGGAAGTCCTCTCCTCCCTTCAGAGAAAAGTACCTCCTTCTTTGATGCCCCCTTCTTCCCACTGGGGTCTTATTCATAGAAATGCTTCATGTAGGATATTTTTTGCCACAGTGTCTTGGCTTTCCATGCCTGAATTGCTCTCATGGGCTTTTCAGCCACACCTGAATGCCTTAAGGGCTGATTCTGAGGTGATACTGTTACTTAAAGTAATTGTCATTCTATGGGTCTGCTGTGTGGCCTGCTTCCCGTGCTGGACATTCCCTCTTTTTAATTCTATTATCATTACCAGGCACTTGATGCTATTTACATGATCTTTTTAACACTTAATCCTATCTATATGTTCACTTTAACACTTAACAAATAAGATGGCATTTTACAGCTTTATAGGTACAAACCTGCTCCTCCCTCTACTATTCCTCCTCTTATTTTTACTGAGATCTATTTTCAGTTTATATATATATATATATATATATATATATATGATTAACTCTGTTAAGAGTTCAACATATAATATGAAGAAGAGAAAAGAAAAAAATAATTAAAAATAAAAAGCTATTTCTTGACAGTCAAGACAAGGGCTATTCAAGTCATCATTTCTCAAAGTGTCAATTTCACTTCTACAGCTTTGTTTTAGGTGCCCTATTAGTTCTCACAGATCAGGGAGAACACATGGTATTTGTCCTTTTGGGACTGGCTTATTTCACTAAGGATGAAGTTTTCCAGATTGGTCCATTTTGTTGCAAATTACTGGATTTTTTTTTTTTTTACTGCTGTGTAGTATTCCATAGCGTACATATCACATAATTTCTAAATCTAGTCTTCGGTTGATGGGTATTTAGGTTGATTCTGTATCTTGGCTATTGTGATTTGAGCTGCAATATACATGGAGGTGCAGCTAGCTCTTTTATTTACTGGTTTCACTTCCCTTGGGTAAATTCCCAGAAGTGGGATGGCCGGGTCATATGGAAGGTCTATATTCAGATTTTTGAGGTATCTCCATACTGTCTTCCACAGTGGCTGCACCAGTCTACATTCCCAACAGCTGTGGATTAGGGTGCCCTCTTCCCCACATCCTCTCCAGCATTTGTTGTTTGTTGATTTCTGTATGAGGGCCATCTAACTGGATGAGGTAAAACCTCAGTGGGGTTTTGATTTGCATTTCCCTGACAGCTAGTGATCCTGAACATTTTTTCATGTGTCTGTTGTCCATTTGGATTTCCTCCTTTGAAAAATATCTGTTTAAGTCCTTGCCCCATCTCTTACCTGGGTTGTTTGTGTTGTTGCTGTGGAATTTCTTGATCTCTATAGAATCCTTTATCAGTTTCATAGTTTACAAATTACTCCCATTCTATGAGTTGTCTCTTCACTTTTCTGACCATTTGTTTTGCTGTACAGAAGCTTCTCAATTTGAAGTAATCCCATTTGTTATTTTTGGCTTTGATTGCCTGTGCCTTGGGGTCTTCTCCAGGAATTCTTTGCCTGTGCCAATATCTTGCAGCATTTCCCCAATGTTCTCAATTAATTGGATGGTGTCAGGTCTTAGATTTAGATCTTTAATCCATGTTGAGTGGATTTTTGTGTAATGTAGGTATCTTGTTTCATACTCCTGCATGTGGAAATCCAGTTTTCCAAGCATCACTTGTTGAAGAGACTGTCCTTGCTCCAGGGATTGGTTTTAGCTCCTTGGTCAAATATAAGTTGGTTGTAAATGTTTATGTTGATTTCTGGTGTTTCTATTTTGTTCCATTGGTTTATCCATCTGTTTCAGTACCTCTACCAATCTGTTTTGATCATAACTGCCCTGTGGTATGTCTTGAAATCCGGTATTGTGATGCCTCTGGCTTAGCTTTTGTTGTATAAGATTGCTTTAGCTATTCAAGGTCTCCTATGGCTTCATATGCATTTCAGCATCACTTTTTCTTTGAATGTCTTTGGTATTTTGATTGGTATCGCATTGAATCTGTAAATGCTTTTGGAAGAGTGGACATTTTGATGATACTGATTCTTCCAATCCATGAACATGGAAAATATTTCCCTTTTGTGTATCTTCTTCTATTTCTTTCTTTAATGTTTTATAATTCTCATTGTAGAGATCTTTGACATCCTTGGTTAAGTTTATTCCAAAGTATTTGATTTTTTTGTATCTATTGTGAATGGGACTGACCTTAGAAGTTCTTTCTCAGCCGTGGCAGTATCTGTGTAAACAAAAGCTGTTGATTTTTGTGTATTGACTTTATATCCTGCTACTTTACCCAACTCTTCTATGAGTTCCAGTAGTCTCTTGGTGGAGTCTTTTGGATCCCCTGTACATAGAATGATGTCATCTGCAAATAGGGATAGTTTGACTTATTCCTTCCAATTTGTATCCCTTTGATTTCTTTTTCTTACCTCATGGCTCTGGATAAAACTTCCAGGATTATATTGAATAGCAATGGTGAGAGTGGGCATCCTTGTCTGGTACCAGATCTCAGTGGGAGTGCTTCCAACTTTTCCCCATTCAGTAGGATGCTGGCTATGGTTTTGTTATAAATTGCCTTGATTGTGTTGAGGAATGTTCCTTCCATACCCACTGAGCTTAGATTTTTCATTAGGAAAGGGTGTTGTATTTTATCAAATGCTTTCTCTGCATCTATTGAGATAATTACAAGTTTTTTGTTCTGCAATTTGTTAATGTGATGTATCACATTGATTGATTTGCGAGTATTGAACCCCCTGCATACTAGGGATAAATCCCACTTGGTCCATGTGAATGATCTTTCTTATGTGTTGTTGGATTTGATTGACCAGAATTTTTGTTCAGGATTTTTGCATCTGTTCATCAATGAAATTGGTCTGTAGTTCTCTTTTCTGTTGCATCTTTCCTGAGTATAGGAATCAAGGTGATGCTGACTTCATAGAAAGAATTTGGGAGGATTCCCTCCCTTTCAATTGTTTTGAATAATTTGAGAAGAATTGGAGTTAGTTCTTCTTTAAATGTCTGGTAGAATTCAGCAGTGAAGCCATCCAGTCCTGGGCTTTTCTTTGTTGAGAGGGCCTTTATTACTGATTCAATTTCTGTCTTAGTTATGGGTCTGTTTAGGTTTTCTGTGTCTTTGTGGCTCAATTTAGGTAGGTTGTACATGTCCAGAAATCTATTCATTTCTTCTAGGCTTCCCAGTTTGTGGGCACACAGTTCTTTGTAGTAATTTCTGATGATTCTTTTTATTTCTGTGGTGGCTATTGTTACATTTCCTTTTTCATCTCTAATTTTATTGATTTGGGTCTTCTCTCTCCTTTTTTTGGTTAGCTGAGCCAATGGTGTGTCAATTTTATTTTTCCAAAAACCAGCTCTTCATTTTTCCGATCTTCTGTATTGTTTTTTTTGTTTGTTTGTTTCAATTTTGTTGATTTCTTCTCTAATTTTAATTATTTATTTTCTTCTACTAGTTTTGGGTTTGGTTTGCTGTTGTTTTTCTAGATCCTTGAGGTGCAGAGATAGTTCATTTATTTGGTGCCTTTCCAGTTTCTTGATGTCGGCACCAATTGCTATAAACTTTCCCCTTAACACTGCTTTTGCTGTATCTCACAAATTTTGGTGTGTTGTATTGCCATCTTCATTTGTTTCCAGAAATTTTTTGATTTCTCTTTTGATTTCTTCTGTGACTGTTCATTCAGAAACATGTTGCTCATTCTCCATGTGTTTGTCTATGATGTAGCGATTCTTGAGTTGTTGATTGCCAGCTTTATTGTACTGTTGTCTGAGAAGATGTTTGGTATGATTTCGATTTTTTTTTTTTAATTTGCTGAGACTCACTTTATGGCCTAGCATATGGTCAGTCCTAGAAAGTCCATGCACTGTAGAACAAAATGTGTGGCTGTAGAGTGGAAGGCTGTGTAGATATTTGCTAGGTCTATTTGATCTTTGGTGTCGATTAGCTCTGTTGTTTCCTTGTTGATTTTCTGTCCAGTTAATCTGTCCATTACTATTATATTTGAGACTATATCTCCCTTTAAATCCCTTAACAAGTCTTTTAAATAACCGGATGCCCTGTAATTAGGTGCATATACATTTTTAATAGTCACATCTTCCTGTTGAATTGATCCTTTAATCATTACACAGTGTCCTTTTTTGTCTCTTTTTAATAGTTTTTGTGTTAAAGTCTATTTTGTCTGATATTAGGATGGCCACACCTGTTCTTTTTTGGTTTCTGTTAGAATGGATTATCTTTTTCCATCCTTTCACTTTCAGCCTGCATGCATCTTTGTTGCTAAGGTGTGTTTCTTGTAGGCAGCAAATAGATGGGTTTATTTTCTTAATTCATTCAGCCAGTCTGTGTCTTTTAACTAGGGAGTTGAGACCATTTAAATTCAGTGTGACCGTTGTAAATACCATCTTTGCCCTGCTGTGTTCCCTTAAATAGTTCTGTTTATATATTTTGGATTTCATTTGCACTTTTGCTGGGTCATTTTCTGTGTTTATCTTCTTTTGTAGTGATGTTCCTTTTTCTGTGTTTCTATGTCAGCACATCTTTGAGCATCTTTTGTAGTGCTGGGCAAGTAGTTACAAATTATTTCAATTTCTGCATGTTGTGGAAGATCCTTATTTCTCCTTCATTCATAAATGAGAGTTTTGAAGGTATATTCCGGGTTGATGGTTTTTTCTCTCAGGACAGGGACTATGTCTTGCCATTGTCTCCTTGCCTGTAGGGTTTGTGATGAGGTCTGGGGTGAGTATAATTGGATTTCCTCTGAATGTGATTTGTCATTTCTCTCATGCACATTTTAAGATCTGTTCTTTCTGTTTCACTGATGTGAGTTTTGCTACTATGTGTTATGGTGAAATTCTTTTCTGGTCATGTCTAGTGGGAGTTCTGTGTATTTCTTGTACTCAGATGCCTCTTTCTTTCTCCAAATTATAGAAATTCTCCTTTACTATTTCATTAAGAAGGCCTTCTAATCCCTTTTCTCTTTCCACACCTTCCAGAACTCCTAGGATCTGTAAGTTTGGTCATTTGATAGAATCTTGTAACACTCCAACCATGTTATTTAATTTTCTAATTTCTTCTTGTTGTATGTAGTCTGACTATATTATTTCCAGAAGTTTGTCTTCTAGTTCTGATATTCGTTCTTCAGTTTCATCTATTCCCTTCCCAAGACTTCCTACTGCATTTTTATTTCATCTATTAAATTCTTCATTTCCAGTATGTCATTCTGGCTTCTCTTTAAAATCTCAATTTCTTGGGAGTGCTTTTCATTTAGATTGCTCTAAGTAATCTATTAATTCTCTGAGCTGATTTTCTGGAATATCCTCTATCCCTTCTTCAGCCTCCATAATTGAGGATTTGTATTGGTGCTCTGGCGAATACATAAAGTGTTCCTTACTCTTATTCAGGATTCGTCCTTTGTTCTTTGGCATTTCCGGTTGATTTTACTTTTAAGTTGATTTCCCTCTGCTATGAGCTGCTATGTGTCTGTGCATTGCAAGTGGAAGCACACAGCCCTGCCTTCTGAAGCTCTGTTTACTTCGGGATAGTGATGGAGGAGGTACCAGGGCTTTGGTGCACTAAGCCCTGCCTACTGGGGGGTCCAGTACGTTTCCCACTGGTGCATGAAATGAGCTTGGGTTTTCACTGTTTAGGACTACTCCTCGTTGTACAGCTTGCATGGTGGGGAGGAAGTCGCTCTGAAATGTTGTGATCCTTGTTCCCAGGTGGGGCGTGTTGTGAGGTGGCCCCCGCAATCGACGGGTGCGTGACGGGAGGCAGATGTGGCAATCCTCTGCTCGAGAATGTTAACAATCAACATGGCTTCTCCCCACCGGCTGTAGGTGTGTTGGGGGGAGGGGGTGAGACACAGAAGGACCATGGCGTGTCCAACCTCTCCGCCCATTCCCCTACAATTTCTCCTGCTTGGAGTTTCAAACACAGTGCAGTTCACCAAGCTTCCCCGCCCGCCACTGTCCGCAGCTCCGTGGACTCACTACCTCTCACCTGGTTCACTGGGGGCGGCGGCACCCATCTCCTCGCTAGGTCCCTACATTGCTCCTTCACTGTACATTTGCCACCTCTCTTTTGCTGCCCCAGCATGGACCTGAGCAGTCTCTGGTGGACTCCTGAGCCACGCTGCATGAACTTCTCATGATTCTGCCACTGGCTTGTATCCCCTCCAACTATCCATTTCTCCTCGAATGACTCAGAACCTCTCGCTGCTGTACTGCCATCTTCCTCCCGGACCATGCATTCTGCTGCTAAGTTTTAAAAGCAGGTGATGGGGCCAGCACTGTGGCACAGCAGGCCAGGCAGCTTCCTCCCAAACTGGCTTCCCATATGAGTGCTGGTTCAAGTTCAGGCTGCTCTACTTCCCATCTAGCTCCCTGCGAAAGTGCCTGGGAAAGCAGTGGAATATGACCCAAGTACTTGGGGGTGTGCTACCCATGAGGGAAAATCAGATGGAGTTCCAGTCTCCTGGTGTTGGCCTGATCCAGCCCTGGCTGTTGTGGCCACCTGGGGAGTGAACCAGCAACAGAATTAACCTCTCTCTCTTTCTGTTTCTCCCTCCTTCTCTGTAACCCTGCCTGTAAAACAAATCAATAAATCTTAAATAGAAAGGTTATAAAACCACTAATATGATAAGAAAAATAATTGCGACCACATTAGGATGTGTTGAGTATGTGTGAATGAGAATTCTGAAAAAGCATAGAAAAGCATTAAACAGGTCACCAGTCCAGGATTATGACTGACACGGGTGTTCGGCAGTTTCTCGTTTTTCTACAATGAATATCACATCGATAATGACTATTCCTGTCTGCCTCCCAAAAGTAAAAACTCTGAAAACCCAAGTCTGTGAAAGGAATTGCAATCAAAAAAGATTCCAAGAAAAAAAATCCAAATCCAAAGGCCATGTGAGGCAGGATCAGCATCTTGAGGGAGTGGGGCAGAGGGAGAACACCTGGGACCCCAGGAGCCACAGGACACTGCCAACCAGACTTGCAAACAGCCTCAGCCTCCACCATGAGGAACAAGAGGCTACTTTCTGTAGTTAAAAGAGTTCATGCTTGGCCGGCGCCACAACTCACTAGGCTAATCCTCTGCCTGCGGCGCCGGCACACCGGGTTCTAGTCCCGGTCAGGGCGCCAGATTCTGTCCCGGTTGCTCCTCTTCCAGTCCAGCTCTCTGCTATGGCCTGGGAGTGCAGTGGAGGATGGCCCAAGTGCTTGGGCCCTGCGCCCGCATGAGAGACCAGGAGAAGCACCTGGCTCCCGGCTTCAGATCAGTGCAGTGCGCCAGCCATAGGAGCCGTTGGGGGGTGAACCAACGGGAAAAGGAAGACCTTTCTCTCTGTTTCTCACTGTCCACTTTGCCTGTCAAAAAAAAAAAGAGTTCATGCTCACAGTCAAACGGATGTGGGAGAACTAGGCAGGAAGTTAGATAGGAATAAGTGAGCTGGGAGATTTTTCCACAACTCTGTCTCTGCAACCTTGATTTGATTTTTTTTTTTTTTTAAAGATTTATCTATTTGAAAGGCAAAGTTACAGACACACACAGAGAATCTTCCATCTGTTGGTTTACTACCCAAATGGCCACAGTGGCAGGAGTTGGACCAAGTCAAAATCAGGAGCCTAGAACTCCATCTGGGTCTGCCACATGGGTGGTGGCAGGAGCCCAAGCACTTGGGCCATCTTCCACTGCCTTCCCAGACACATTAGCAGGGAGCTGGATTGGAACTGAGCAGCTGAGACTAGAACCAGTGCTCACATGGGATTTCAGCATTGCAATCCATGGCTTAACCCACTTAACCACAACATCGGCCCCTGCAACCTACATTTTAATGCCACCCCCTTGCATATCCAACCAGTATGCTCGCTTTACCATGGTGCACCTGTGTCTCACCCAAGATGGGGAAGGAGATATCATGATGAACACACAAAAATTAAACTCCAGGTGGAGGCACCATGAAACTCTCAGCAAGCCTCTAAACCCTGCCCAAACTCCACCCTGTTTGCATATTCAATTAGGGAACCACCCCCTACCCCATAAAGAGAACCATTGCTCATGGGAGCAGCCTTTTGGCTTTGGTGCCCTTCCTTTTGGCGGCCCTTGGGCCTGCCTTCTCTTGCCTTCTCCCACATGCACTCTCCTTGTAGACTGCTCTCTGGCCCTCCTGCGGTGAGTGGGGTTGCCCACACTCCCGCATGAGTGGGTGTGCACTTTCTCACTTCAGCTGAGTCCTGCTCTCATTTGTGCACTGTATTTACGCCTCTGCTCCGAATTCTTATCTCACACTGAGGCAAGGACTTGGAATAAAAATTGGGATACTTATTCCCTTAACAGAAGGACTGGGCTAGCTCAGCCAGGGGCTAGCTCCATGACCTGGTACATGCAAGCAAGGAACATTCTTTTTGAACTGCAGTTTCCACAGTGTTAATGATGCCACGTACATCTTGAGGCCGCTCTTAAAAATCAATGCAATCTTACAAACAAGCGTTGAGCGAGCAACACAGAAGGTAGTGTCACTCCCACAGTGATGGTGTTGAGAGGCGGAAGCTTTGTAAAGTCTCTGGATCGGGAGAGTGGAGCCCCCAGGAATGGGATTTTCTCCCTCATGAGAGAGGCCCAGTAGCTCTTTTGTCTCTTCCCCCATGTGAGGATACCACAAAAACCAGGAAGCTGGTCCTCACCAGTTACTCAATCTGCTGGGACCTTCACCTTGACCTTGGACCTCCTCCAGGCCCCAGAACACTGAGAAAAAAAATTTTCTATTGTTTATAAGCTGCCGAGTTTAAGTATTTAGTTACAGCAGCCCCCAAAGCAACACAGACCCTACATGAAATGATACATGTGCCCATTAGCTTTATCATGGTAATAGTTTCTTTGTTGTTGTTGTTGTTGTTTGACAGGCAGAGTGGATAGTGAGAGAGAGACAGAGAGAAAGGTCTTCCTTTGCCGTTGGTTCACCCTCCAATGGCCGCCACGGCTGGCGCATTGCGCTGATCCAAAGCCGGGAGCCAGGTGCTTCTCCTGGTCTCCCATGCGGGTGCAGGGCCCAAGCACTTGGGCCATCCTCCACTGCACTCCCGGGCCACAGCAGAGAGCTAGACTGGAAGAAGAGCAACCGGGACAGAATCCGGCGCCCCAACCGGGACTAGAACCCGGTGTGCCAGCGCCGCAAGGCGGAGGATTAGCCTATTGAGCCACAGCACCGGCTCATGGTAATAGTTTCACTATACACGTGTATCAAATCATCACATCATATGCTTCAAACATGTGCGATTTTGATTTGCCAATTGGACCTCAAGAAACCTGGATAAAAGAAGCTATCTCAGAAATGATGGTTGTTGTGATCTCAAGGATGGGCGTCATAGGGTATTTGAGGTGGCCTTGGTGGGCATAAGGCAGGGTGGAGAGACAGCAAAGGGCCAGGAACTCATTAGAAGAGTTAGGAGCACAGACTGGGGAGTGGGCATGGTGGCACGGTGGTTAAGCTGCCCATGTCCCACACTGGGATCCCTATTTGAGGCCCAGCTGCTCTGTATTTCTGACCCAGCTCCCTGCTAATGCCCCAGGGAGGCAGCAAAGGGTGGCTCACGTGCCATCCACGTGGGAGACCTGGATGGAGTTCCTGGCTCCTGGCTTCAGCTGTTGCAGGGTTCTGGGGAGTGAACCAGCCGATGAATGCTCCCCCTCACCCTCTTTCTCTCTGTCATTTTGCCTTCCAAATAAATAAACAGACCTTAAAACAAACAGAACACGGATCAGAGGCCACCGCCCACCCAAGGCGAAAATCTAGCTCACAAATATGTTCTGTTTGGCGTGCTGTGTTTAATTTTAAAAACTTGTCAACAGTGAAAAGTTGGTCCAGGTCCTATCCTAGTCAACTCTGGCTTAGGGGCTTGAATCGGGCAGAAGATGCAGCCCAGGAGCCCTTGTTCCTGCACGGTTACCCTCAGGAGGAGGACAGGCGACAGCGGCCCCCGCTGTAGTGCACAGGCTGCTTGGGTGGCCACAGTCCCCACCACACCCTATGTGGTTAGTCCAGGCCTATGTACTTATCTACCAGGTGCTGTGGTCCTCTGAGTGTGTTCGCCTTGGTATGTACAGCATCGGGATGCTGGGTGTGCTTGGCTGAACCACGGCGCTCTCAAGAATGTCCATATCCTAACTCCCAGAACTGGCGAATGTGTCACCTTAGGCGGCTGAGGACCCTTGTGCTGTGACTGAATTAAGGCTCTTGAGACGGAAGGAGCAGAAGTGGCTGACACGGGCCGGGTCCAGTATAATCAAGAAGCACAAGGGATGGCAGAAGCGGAGGTTGAGGTGACACTGGTTCTGCGGGCTCCGAGGGTGGCGGGGGCCGTGAGCCAAGGAGTGCAGCTAGCAACTGGGTAAAGCAAAGGGCAGCATCCCCTCCCAGCACCTCCTGCGGGACCACGCTCTGCAGAGCCATTTTCGACATCTGCTCAGAGACGTTCCAGCCACTGCAATGGGCAGTGGAGTCCTGCACAAGAGAGACTGTCTTGCAGCCTCAATGTTTGCAAATAATCCACTGGACATTATTTTTAAAACTTGCTACTAGTGGCTGGCACCATGGCTTAACAGGCTAATCCTCCGCCTTGCAGCGCTGGCACACTGGGTTCTAGTCCCGGTTTGGGCGCCGGATTCTATCCCAGTTGCCCCTCTTCCAGGCCAGCTCTCTGCTATGGCCCGGGAAGGCAGTGGAGGATGGCCCAAGTGCTTGGGCCCTGCACCCGCATGGGAGACCAGGAGAAGCACCTGGCTCCTGCCTTCGGATCAGTGCAATGCGCCGGCCGCAGTGGCCATTGGAGGGTGAACCAGCGGCAAAAAGGAAGACTTTTCTCTCTGTCTCTCTGTCTCTCTGTCTCTCTCTCTCTCTCTCTCTCACTATCCACTCTGCCTGTCAAAAAAAACAAACAAACAAACAAAAAAAAACCACAAACTTGCTACTAGTTATCTGAGCCTAGAACCTAGCTAGCTGTCTAATGTATGAATACAAGGTCATTTTACATGGTTTTAATTTAAATGGATTTTTTTTAGGAAAGTAACTCTTATGTATGTCAAGAGAAAATTGTATTTTGTTTTATTAAAGACCTGAATTTTTCACCATTTCAGAAAACCCTGTATCCTAGGGCAACACTCCTTAGCATATGTGAGACACACACACACACGTATAAATGTACACATATGAGTTAGTTTGCCATTGGTAGCTGTAATATGCATGGTGATTCTATACATATGTGCAAAAGACTTCATGATACCTACAAACATAATTTCACTGGCATTTACAGAAGGGAATACGGGGGCGAGCATCTGCTGCAGTGGATACTGGTACACCCATGTCCCATGCTGGAGTGCCTGGGGTGGAGTCCTGGCCCTGCTTCCGACTCGGTTCCTGCTAATGCGCATTCCAGAAGGCTGCAGGTGGTGGCTCAAGCACTTGAGTCTGCTCATGGGAGACCCGGATTGAGCTCCTGGCTCTCTTTTTTGGCCCCGGCCCAGCTCCTACTCTTGCAGGCATTTGGGGAGTGAACCAACAAATAAAAGATCTCTGTCTCTACTTTACAAATAAAAATAAATGAAAAATTTTAAAAATACATGTTACTTATAAATCCAGTTTTGTTTTCATTTTCTATTATACTTCACTATAATATAAATGGCCATTATATATTTTTGAAATTCTGTAGATGGGTGTGATACGTGATTATGATCATGGCCCCTAAATTTTTTTAAAGACTTATTTATTTATTTGAAAGGCAGATATACAGAGAGAAGTTGAAAAAAAAAAAAAGTTGGGGAAGGAAGAAAGAGTGAGAGGGAGAGAAAGAGAAAGAGCACGTTTCCATCTGCTGATTCATTCCCCAAATGGTTGCAATGGCCCGGGCTGTGCCAGGCCGAAGCCAAGAGCCAGGAGCTTCATCGGGTCTCCCATGTGGGTGCAGGGGTCCAAGTACTCAGGCCATCTTCTACTGCTTTCCCAGGCACATTAGCAGGGAGCTGGATCAGAAGTGGAGCAGGGGCTAATGTTGTGGTGCAGTAAGTTAAAGCCCTGGCCTGCAGCACCAGCATCCTACATGGGTGCCAGTTCGAGTCCCGGCTACTCCACTTCTAATCCAGCTCTCTGCTGGTGTGCCTGGGAAAGCAGCAGAGGATGTCCCAGGTCCTTGGGCCCCTACACTCACATGGAAGACCTGGAGGAACTACCTAGTTAGTCCAGAGCATCTTGAAAAATAATAACTCATTACTTTAAGCCAAAAGGTTTTCAGGTCATTTATCATGCAGCATAACCATCAGGGAATTTCATTTCAAGATAGTAAGAAGGGCTCTACCCAGTGCTAAACAAGAGGGAGCATTGGGCCCAAATGGGTCAAGAATCATGGCTCGGGGATGGCACTGTTGTTCAGGGGGTTAAGCCGCAGCTGAGATACGTGTCCACATCCCAAACTCGAGTGCCCAGGATTGAGTCCACCTCCGCTGTTGATTAAGCTCCCTGCTAATGCACCTGAGAGGCAGCAAATGACGGCCCAAGCGCTTGGGTCCCTGCCACCCATATGGGAAGCCTGGATGGAATTCCTGGCTCTTGGCTCAGCCCCAGCTATTGCAGGCATTCAGGGGGTAAATCAGTGGACAGAGGATCAGTATCGCTCTCTGCCTTTCAGTAAGTAAGATACGTGCATGTGTATATAGAGTTCTACACCTAGTATCAAATAGATATCAATAGATATATACCCAATACAACATGTATACATAATTAGATACATATCTACCAACGTCCCCCTGCTCTTAGCATAGACTCTACCCTCTTTCCTGGCCGTGCAGCCTCATCTCCAGTCTCCTTTGCTCACTCTTCTCCAGTCATCCTGGCCTCCTTTCCATCCCTGGAATAGGACACTGAATCTGATAGTACTGGGTCATTCAGTAAACTTGGGAGGAAGTGCCCCAGGGGATTTTAGTGCTGCATTAAGGAAACTGAATGGTGAAAAGCTGGAGGTGAGGCGATTTCTTGAGAGAGAGAGAGAGAGAGAGAGAGAGAGAGAGAGAGAGAATAACCTAGATGGGGCAGCAAGGTCAGCTCTAAGGGCTTGGACGTGTTATTTACCTATAACTCCTTTTTTCCTGATAAAAATCATTCATATTTATTTAAAAACTTTCTAATACTGTCAAAAGATTGGAGAGCAATGGCCCCAAAACTTTCACATCTCCAACTTCCATACGCTGCTTTCTATTTTTTTTTTTTAAGATTTATTTATTTGAAAGAGAGAGACAGAGACAGAGACAGAGAGAGAATCTTCCAACTGCTTTCCCAGGCCACAGCAGAGAGCTGAATTGGAAGTGGAGTAGCCGGGACTTGAACTGGCACCCATATGGGAGGCCAGGGCTTTAACCCACTGCACCATAGCACCGGCCCCTATGCTGCTTTCATTTCTTGGCTAAAAGATTGAGCTACTACTGTCAACACTTGTCTAGCTCTGGCTTGGTCTACATTTGCTCATGAATCAGGCGATGCACAGGAAGTGTCCCCACAATGCTGCGGCTGGCTCACAGGTACACTTCCCCCCGGCCTCTGGACAAAGCTAACATCCTCCACTCCTTGTCTTTCACACAGCACACTTGTTCAGACTGTGGGCGCCCAGCTGACTTCACAGGAAAACTAAGAGGCCCATTTGACTATAAAGAAGTCCCTTAGGCTGGCGCCATGG
This sequence comes from Lepus europaeus, assembly GCF_033115175.1. Classification (NCBI taxonomy): domain Eukaryota; kingdom Metazoa; phylum Chordata; class Mammalia; order Lagomorpha; family Leporidae; genus Lepus; species Lepus europaeus. Next base: position 12,848,800 of record NC_084847.1, read on the forward strand.
CTCAATAGGCTAATCCTCTGCCTGCAGCGCCGTCACACCGGGTTCTAGTCCAGGTCGGGGCGCCAGGTTCTGTCCCGGTTGCTCCTCTTCCAGGCCAGCTCTCTGCTGTGGCCAGGGAGTACAGTGGAGGATGGCCCAAGTGCTTGGGCCCTGCACCCCATGGGAGACCAGGAGAAGCACCTGGCTCCTGGCTTTGGATCAGCGTGATGAGCCGGCCGCAGCGGCCATTGGAGGGTGAACCAACGGCAAAGGAAGACCTTTCTCTCTGTCTCTCTCTCTCTCACTGTCCACTCTGCCTGTCAAAAAAAATAGAGAAAAATACTTAATTCTTTTAAAAAAAAATGTCCATCTGGGAAAGGGTTAAATCAGCCTATTTCACAGCTGAGTTCATCTAAGGAAACGCGCAGGGCCTGAGATAATTCACGGAAATCATACACTTCGGGTTTTTTTTCCCCTAACAACTGTAATCTCTTTCAAAGTTTAAGGAATGGAGAAATATCACTCATTAGGGATCATGAACATCACTCTGGAGATTTTAAGGACTTGAATACTTAAAAAGATAAGCAAAATAGTAGATTAGGGTTTCTGTTAGATTCTTACTATTTGAAATGACAGATATAAAAAGCTGGTCGGTCTCTGACTCCACATCAAAGTGAGCAAGTTGACACAGCTTGTGCGGGGGCGGCCTGGGTGGGAAGTAGTTTGCCTGGTCTGGAATTTGTGGAAAAACAGAATCCGAAGATAACGTGGGGCGGTTACGATGCCGTGTCCCACAGTGGACTGCCGGGGTTAGATCATGGCTCTGACTTCAGCGTCCTGCTAATGCAATCTCTGGGAGGCAGCAGTGGGGTGCGAGTAATTGTATCCCTGCCACCCACAAGGCAGACCTGGATTCTGTTCCCGCTCTTGGCTTTAGCCTTGGCCCAGCTCCAGCCATTGCCAAGTATGTGAAGTGACCCGACGATAGCAGCTTTTTGAAGTCCCTTCCACGGCCTCATTTGTGTTCTCAGACCACCACCCTCCATTCCCCTCACCCCACAGTTATAGTTTGGACATGGATTGAGTGTATCCCCCAGGCTCGTGTGCTGGGAGACCGATCACCAGAGCGGTTATGTGGGGAGGTAGCGTGGAACTTTGAGGAGTCAGGGCCTGGGGTGATCGTTCAGCCTTGTGGTTAGGCTGCCTACGACCCACACAGCAGTGCTTGAATTCAAGTCTCAGCTGTGGCTCCTGACTCTGTTCTCTGCCAGTGCAGACCCTGGGAGGCAGCAGTGTTAGTTCAAGTAATTGAGTTCCTGCCACCTATGTGGAGACCTGGGCTGTGTTCCTGGATCCTGACCCTGGCCCTCGCCTATCCCCAGCAGGTGCAGGTAACAGGGAAATGAACCAGTGTATAGGAGTTCTTTCTGTCCATGGGTCTCTTAAATATATACTCACACATATGTGTGTATATGTGTATAAATATTTGTAATTTGTGGAAGAAGAATAGAGGTGGGTCCTCCTGGGAAGTAATTACGGATAGATGTAGTTCTCATGGGTCCCCACTTTGTTCTTGCAAGAAAAGTGGAAGACTGGTCCTTCACTCTCTCTGTCTTCTCTCTCTCTCCCTCTCTCTCTCTCTGTCTCCCTCTCTCTCTCTATCTCTCTCCCTCTCTTTCTTTCTCTCTCTCTCTCTCTCTCTCACACACACACACACACACACACGTGTTCACACCAGGATGCCATCCACCACATCACACAGTCAGAGGGCCCTTGCCAGACCAGTGGCAAGATATTTGGAAGTGAGTCTAGAAAACTGAGCTAAATAGATCTATTCTCTTCATACATCACCCAGCCGCAGGTACTACACTACAGCAATGGAAAACAGGCAAGGCCGGCACCACGGCTCAATAGGCTAGTCCTCTGCCTGCAGCGCCAGCACACCGGGTTCTAGTCCCGGTCAGGGCGCCGGATTCTGTCCCGGTTGCCCCTATTCCAGGCCAGCTCTCTGCTGTGGCCAGGAAGTGCAGTGGAGGATGGCCCAAGTGCTTGGGCCCTGCACCCCACAGGAGACCAGGAGAAGCACTTGGCTCCTGCCTTCGGATCAGTGTGGTGCGCCGGCCGCGGCAGCCATTGGAGGGTGAACCAACGGCAAAGGAAGAGCTTTCTCTCTGTCTCTCTCTCTCTCACTGTCCACTCTGCCTGTCAAAAAAAGAGAAAACAGACGAATACAATCACAAGCGTTTTTGGCCAGTGGCTCAGTGGCGTAGTCACTCAGCATCGCCACTTGCCATCTCTTGCTATGCTAGTCCCTGGTCGTCGTCGTCGTCGTCGTCGTCTTTTTTTTGGACAGGCAGAGTGGGTAGTGAGAGAGAGACAGAGAGAAAGGTCTCCCTTTTGCCGTTCGTTCACCCTCCAATGGCCGTTGCAGCCGGCACACCACGTTGATCGGAAGCCAGGAGCCAGGTACTTCCTCCTGGTCTCCCATGCGGGTGCAGTGCCCAAGCACTTGGGCCATCCTCCACTGCACTCCCGGGCCACAGCAGAGAGCTGGGCTGGAAGAAGAGCAACTGGGACAGAATCCGGCGCCCTGACCGGGACTAGAACCCGGTGTGCCGGCGCCGCAGGCGGAGGATTAGCCTAGTGAGCTGCAGCGCCGGCCAGTCCCTGGTCTTCTTAGAGGTTAATAGCACTCCCAGGAAAACCCAAAGGGCTAGCTGGCCTCTCATTGCTTTTCTTCATAACCCCAGGCCCATCTTTCATGTCAGAATCTGGCTATGCTTCTGGCAACCTGTTGGACTGACCAGCACTGTGGTGCAGTGGTCAGGCCCCTAGACTCAGGCACCACACCGCTTGGTGTGACTCTGGCCTCTGCCACTCACTCGCTGTGTTGCTTGCGCTCCTCAGTGCACCTGCGTGCCGCTCAGTCCGCCGGTAAGACAGGGAGAATGGTGCTCACCTGGAGGGTTGTCAGCAGGATTAAATGAGCCCCTGTAGGCTCCGTGCTTAGGACAGTGCTGGGCACACAGAACGGGCTCTAAAGGTGCTAGCAAGTTCTGGAATGCTAGCCTCTTGCTCAAGCTCACGGCTCTCCATTGGGTATGAAGCCCCTCCCTCTTTGAGGGATTTACTAGCTCCAGGGACCCCGGAGACCTGGGCAGCCTCCCCAGAGTCAACCTCTGTCCAGACACAGCAGGTGCACTGAAGAAATTACCTCTTGCACATAGCAGTTACAGTAAACTGAGAGTAAAGTCCCTGACCTCCCCTGGGGCTCTCAAGACTCAACTGCTCTATTAAAAGTAGGCTCTGACTTTTGAGGGAATATATTCATTTGTCCATTCATCCATTCATTTGTCTATTCATTCATTCATTCAATAAATACTCATTGAGTCCCTACTACGTGCCAGGCACTTTAGGAGCTGCATCATGGAATAAAACAGCTGATTAGTAACTAAAAGTAACTGGAAATCAGCAAGTTAAGGGCAAAATATGAATCAGCCTGACTGTGCCTGGGCAGCCTACTGTGTTATTTCAAGACATAATTTGAATGGCCCCAGCAAACCATGAGTTACGCGGCTGTCTAAGAGCCATTTGAGTGTAAGCTGGGCTGTGGTGACAGATGAGGGTGGTCCAGTGATGCCATCTGGGCGGGAGGCTGGCCGTCACTCAGTGTAAGCGTCTATTCCCAACCTCAGGACGTGAGAGCTGAACTGAGACAATGCAAATCTGTCGTGCGGATCTGGGTAACGGGAGTCCCACTTGGTGGCTGCCGACCTTGAGACGACAATGACGGTGCTGATAAGCCTCCAAAAATAAATCCAATACAGAGAATGTGGCCAAGGAGGGGGACGGATGGAGGAGGTCCCAAGTCAGGGAGTGGACCAAGGTTCCCAGCAATCCGCTCACCCTGCACGTTTGTGGCATTTAAGATACTGAGCTTCCTGGCAGAGTCGCGGGAAGCTAACGTTGTCGGAGCTGTGAGCACCATCACCTACGCTCCCACTGACAGAGGCAGCGTAGACTTCCTGCAGCCATCCTGCAAGGAGTTGGTGGCACAGGGTTTTGAGTTGCAGTTGTCTGTGGCTTTCAGTTGCATCAATTCTTGCAAGGTGATGGCGGGAAGAACCCTTATTTTCTACCTTTGGTCATTTCTTTGAAAATCTCAACTTTCATGCTGCATTCAGGCGGCCTGCAATGTTTGATGTTTAGAGTGTTTCCAATGAGTCCCGGCAGCAGTCCATCCGTGGGATGCCAAAGACGAAACAGGACCTGGCATAGGGATGCCTCATTAATCTCTAATACAAACAGAAATGCCTCTTGTTTCTTAAAAGCATTTGATCACTGCCTGGAGGCTGGAAACTCTAAACCCCTCATTACAAAGATTATTTATGGGTGAATATTAGATACGCAGTCTCCGACGTCAAATCTTAATCACTGCCTGGGGAGCTGATGTTTGTGCCTTCTGCATGACTATAAATTAAAGGAATAACAGCTGAGCAAGTTAGGATAAAGGCTGCATCATGGAATAGAAGTGAATTCCCAGCACGGATCCACTTGCTGCTTCTCCTCATAGATTCTTGTCTCAAACACAGAGAAGAACAGACTCACAGCGGAGAAGAATTAAAAAGAAAAAAAAAAAAAAAACCTGCCTTAGCTCATCATTGTCCTGCATCTACCAAAGGCTTGCTTACTCATCTGTGGGTTTCTGGAGTTCAAGGCCGTGGCTTGTCCTCTCCGTGTCCCCAGGGCCTGGCCCCACGATCGCACAGAAGAGAACTTGATGAACGGAACTACACTTAAGTGACTTCGCCTTCTTGTAGGTATTCCTCATGTGTGTGCCAAGATGATCCCACCGCTCTCGTTCCAGTTCACAGGATTGGGGTAAGGAAGAAGCGGGCTGATGTGTGGACAGCGCTTTGGCCAGCACTGGTGCGCGGTGTGCAGCTCATCAATGAGCCGACCGCTCTGGCTTTCACGACTACGGCTGACACCCGGGCCCCGGTGGAAGTCCAGGGGACAGGAGAGCGGTTACCTGGCTGTGATGTAGACCAGTCGCTGACATTCATCGAGCAGCATTTCCTGTTCGCGGGCTACTTCCCGTTCCTGAAAACATGGGCTCTCATCCCTGTGCGCTTTCCTGGTTCCAAGGGGACAGGCAGGCTGTCGGTGAAGTGGGATTGAAAGCCCCCGGATTGGCACCCACAGGCCTGTGTCAAGAGGGAGCATTTCTTTTTCTTTTTTTTTTTTTTTCAGATTTATGTATTTATTTGAGAGGCAGAATTACAGAGAGGGAGAGGGAGACAGAGAGAGAAAGGTCTTCCATCCACTGGTTCACTCCCCAAAAGGCCACAATGGCCAGAGCTGGGCCGATCCAAAGCCAGAAACCAGAAGCTTCTTCCGGGTTTCCCACGTGGGTGCAAGTGCTCAAGGACTTGGGCCATCTTCTGCTGCTTTCCCGGGCTATAGCAGAGAGCTGGATCGGAAGTGCAGCAGCCGGAACTCGAACTGGCGCCCATATGGGATGCTGGTGCCGCAGGCAGAGGCTTAGCCCACTACGCCACAGTACCAGCTCCCAGAGTAAGCATTTCTGACAGAGCAATATAAAGAAATCCTTGCATTTGTGCCTATGTTGGCATGAGGGATGTACAGTCCCTGGAACCACTCCCACCCCCAAGGAGTGATGGCTGAACTGCATTTCAAGGGAGGAGCAGGCCCAACACGGGGCTCTGGCTTAGCTGGGTGGGCCACGCAAGCTGAGCGCCGGAGCCAGGTAGTTCTGGATCAGGAAGGTGTCTTCAGAGACTTGGTGAGAGGGCTGCTTGCTTGGGGGTGACAGAAATGCTTCCAGAGAAGAACAAAACATTATTTCATGGGTACAAACAAAATCCTCTTCCCAACTTCTCCATGATATGATCCATACAATAAGGCTGCCTCATGAACCCACTGCAGAATTGGAATTTTGTTTTTACCCTGGGAGCTGGACCAAGTGCTGAATCAGATCTTCAAGTGGCAAGAATGAAGCCACTCAGAGAGCAGGGGTAATCCGCTGTACGTGGGAAGCACCTGTAGCCCAGGAGTTCTAACGCAAGATCGTACGTTAACATTTATGCAAGCTGTCTTATGTGCCGGGCACTGGCTGAGCCCTGGGCTTGCTCTGCCTCATTCCACCAGCATGGTAGCCCCAGGAGCAGGTGCCATGCCCCTGCTCCTTTCACACGTAGAGAAATGCCTGTGGCTCAGAGAAACAAAAGAACTTGCCCTAGGCTGTGTGGTCAGCTGGGATGGTAATGAACTTCAAAGTCAGGGAGCTTTGACCTCAGAATCCTGCTCTGAAGTACTAGGCTACAAACAAGGCCGGGATTACTAAGTGTACAACTCATACAGGAGGGGGATCAGGCTGTGCCATTTGCCATCGCTTTCACTCCCTCATTGACAAAACTCGTGAAATAGATGGATGGAGTCTTCTTCCTTCTCCACCTGGCGGCCTCTCAGGGATGAGTCTAACAGGACAACTTTCTCAGACAGGCAGGAGCGAGCTGGACCATGGTGATAGCAACGCTGCCCTGTGTCCGGCCACGCACTTACTGAGGACCTACGTGCGCTCCCCCATTATGCCTTGGGCAGGGCATATTGGGCATTGAGTAGAGAAGCAGAAAGAAATCAGATGAAGACTTTGTGCTCAAGGGACTTAAAATGCTGGGAGAGACAGACGCGTACAAAATTAAGTCTATGCGGGCTAAGAATGCCTTAATTAAGGATATCTTAATTTGCCGTGCAACAAGGCATGGATGAAATACCCTGAAAGCTGAGAGCTGGGATCAATTACTTGTGGTTTGGGCCCAGCAGGGAGCTGGAAGCTGGGAAGAGGTGTCACGGAGCTGGGCATGGAAAACCAAGTGGAACTCGAATTGGTTCCAAGATTTTCATCTAACAAAAGCAGGACCACTTGCCCGGAAGTGGGGGCCTCGCACGGGGCACACCGAGCGGTTCTGGTGGGCAGGGACGGGGCCGGGAAGGAGACTGGGTGGGAGGAGACGAGGCAGGGAGGCTGTGGACAGTCCGGCTGAGGGTCCTCGGCTTCCCCGTGCGCATCCATGGCTGTCGGATGGTGGACTGTGGCCCACTGCGCCCCGGTTTCCGCCTTCACAGGTGCATGGCACAAGTTCTCATCAATGCCTCATGATCCGTTCCTGCCTCAAGTCGAAGCAAAACAGCCACACGAGGCCTAATGCTTGGATCTGCGGGCAGGCACTTGGGGGGAAGAGGCAGGAGGGGCGGAGCAACGTCACGCCCAGCTAAATAGAAGCTCCAGTCTTTGCTGGAACATGGGAGACCTCTGGCTCCACAGTACAATCAAGGACCAAACACTCAGACAGGAGCCCTGCCAGACGCCAAGGGGACAGCGTGAACTCCAGATGCTTTTACAGAGTCCACAGTGTGGCCACCCCGAAGGGCTGCATTTGTTCTATCACAAATGACTTCATCTGCATTCAATGATCTAGCCCTACCATTCACCCTTGGTCACACTTTTTTTTAAGACTTATTTATTTGGGAGGCAGAGAGAGAGAGAGAGAGAGACAGAGACAGAGAGACAGACAGATCTTCCATAGGCTGGTTTACTCCTCAAATGGCTGCAATGGCCAGAGCTGGGCTGGTCCGAAGCCAGGAGCTTCTTCCGGGTCTCCCACATGCGTGCAGGGGCCAAAGCTCTTGGGCCATCTTCTACTGCCCTCCCAGGCCTTAGCAGAGAGCTGGATCGGAAGCAGAGCAGCTGGGACTCCAACCGGCGCCCATATGGGATGCTGGCACCGGGGGCAGTGGCTTCACCCGCTACGCCACAGCACCAGCGCTGCCTGATCACTCTGAGCCCTCTGTCCCTGTGTGTTCTCATCTACTGAACGCTGATGACGATGGTGGAAGGAAGGGGCAGGCATTTGGCATAGCAGTTAGATGCTGCCTGGGATACCTGCATCCCATATTGGAGGGCCTGGGTTCTAGTCCCGGCTCTGTTTAGGATCCAGCTCCCTGCTAACGTGCACCCTGGAAGAGAGCAGTGATGACCTGAGTACCTGGGCCCCTGCCACCCACTTGGGACACCTGGATGCAGTTCCAGGCTCCTGGCTTAGGCCTGGCCCACCCTGGCTGTGCAGGCATTTGTGGGAGTGAACCAGTAGATGGAAGATCTTCCTCCCCTCTCCCTTCTCCCCTCTCCCCTCTCCCCTCTCCCTTCTCCCCTCTCCCCTCTCCCCTCTCCCCTCTCCCTTCTCCCTTCTCCACTCTCCCATCTCCCCCTCTGACTTTCAAATAAAAATAGTAAATGATTTTTTTAAAACAGAGGATTGCAGAAGGCTGCTATGAGGGCTAACTGAAATAATGGACGATAAAGTCAAGTGCCCGCACAGAGCCAGTGCTCACTCAACAGTAAGTACTTTTCCCCCACGCTCTCCCTGTGGCTCACCCAACATGCTACAATTCAAAACCGTGCAGGAGATACCCCCCCATCATCTCAGGGTGCTAGGTGGCGGTGTGCCACTTGGTTTGCACAGATAACCAGCTACGGGGTGACAGCGCCCAGTATCCTGTGCTCACTTTGAGAGCACCAGGCCTCTCCCAGAGCAAGTTCCACGCCACGGGTGGTAAGGAAAGCTTTCACCGATGCATGCAAGGAAAACCATCACACAGGAGAAGGGCAGGCAGGGACGCCAGGCAGGGCGGGAGGCCCGCGCAGCCGGACAGAAGGCAGGGCGAGTGTGTGCACTGTTGGCCGCAAGGCTGGGCTTGGGTGAGCGGCCCCGAACGCAGGCTGTCCCACCCAAAGGGATCATTTCAAGGACAGGAACCCAGTGGCACTCTGAGATAATGAGTGACCATTTGATCAAAATGGAGGACCGAGAACCTGCAAAAGACCTTGCTAAGCAACTGACCTCAAAACATTTCTCCCTCTTCGCTTGGTGAAGGAGGCTGGCCATTCCGGGAAGCAGGACTGGAAAGATGAATGTTTCCAAATACTCTCTGGGGGAACCTGAAGCAGACAAGGGGGAAAAAATCCCTCTGCAGGGCCTGAATGCCCTGTGTTACTCTGGGAAGAACATTTCCTTCTGAACCGAAAAAAGTCTGGTCTATTCGATAAGACAGCCGTAAGTGTTACAGCGTACACCAGACTGCTGGGTTGGGATGGATTATTGAAGAAAATTAAGGGGCAGGCGTTTGGATGCAATGGGACCCTCGCATCCCATATCAGTACCTGGTTCCAAGTCCTGGCTCCACTCTTGATTCTAGCAGGGATGGCTCAGGTAACTGGGTCCCTGCCACCCATGAAGGAGACCCAGGTTGAGTTGCCAGCCCTGGCTGTTGTAGGCATTTAGGGAAGAGAGCCAGCGGGTGGAAGAGCTCTGTCTATCTGCCTGTCTCTGTCTCTGCTTTTCAAATAAAGAATTTCTTTTTTTTTTTTAAGGAATTTGAAATGTCCTTTGAGCCTCTGTAGACTGGCAAGGATGTAGGCCAGGTCCTACCTAGAACCAGGTCCCCAGCTGGTTACAGCCCCAAGGCAGCAGGAGTGAGGCCAGGGCGTAGCTGGTGGGAGTCTAAAGGCCCAGAATGCAGTACTAGGGCCTGGCTGGAGGCCGCTCCTACAGCACCAGACTCAGGGTAAGAGGCCTGCAGGCCCCACCTCTGGTGTCACAAGTAAATGAGGGCGGCATGATAACTGCTCCCACATTTCACACTGATTGACCCCTCTCCCCTTTGTATTCAATGCAGAATCAAATTACACCTGCTATTATCTTCATAACATTTTAAAAAAGCCTTATTTTCCTTTTATTTGAAAGGCAGAGAGGAAACACAGAGCCTTCATCTGCCGGGTTACTCCCCAGATGCCCACAGCAGCCAGGGCTGGGCCAGACCAGTGGCAGGAGCAGACCATGGCCTGGAGCTGCAGCCATGTTGGGGGCAGAGACCCAAGCACCTGAACCATCCCCTGCTGCCCCCCAGGAAGCTGTGTTGGAGGTGAAGGAGCTGGGGCTCTAATCAAGCATTCTGATCCGGGATGTAGGCACCTGCAAGCTCACCAAACACCCAGCTCTTTATTACATTCTAACCTCCAAGTTAGTGGACTAAAGGATACTTCTCTTAATTAAAACCCAAGCCATATTCTTTCTGATTTATATGGCCTCTGTGAGGTCTAGCTATCCACCCCCACCCCCACCCTCACCCTGTGGCTTCTGCTGTGTCCCAAACCCCAAACGACAAAAGCGGAAATCTCGCCTTGTTTACTTACATGTTTTTGGATCGATGGCTTCCAGTTTGTACGAAGGACAAGGTATGTGTGAGGTCACGGTGATAGGGGGAGCTGGCAGGTAGTGCTCAGCGTGGAAGCCGTGGACGATCACTTCCTCCAGTGGCAAATCCTGAGGGTGGGCAAGGGCGGGGACCCATCGCAGGCACGGTCTTTCCTTTCGGAACCTCACAAAGGGTCGCGCTTCCACGGCAGAACCCTAGGCTCAGGGGGCACACCCAGCACAAATCTGTGTCTCCCTTCCCTCCGGGACACCTGCAGATGACACTCGAGGAATAAACCCCTGACCCAGGAAAGAACAGGAGCCGCTTCTCTGCATGACCGATTTGCAAACACACCCAAAAGAAACAGGGAAGCCAGGGAGGAAGGCACAGCCAGAGGGGGACGCTGGCCCCGGAGAAAGAGTCCACCGAGTCAGCGCAGATCCGAAGGGGGGGGCACAGTGAGGTCGCGTGAGGGTCCCGCTGGGCTGCACCTGCCTTCTTCCTGCTCCCGCGTGCCCCGGGGTGCACAGAGCCGCGCCCCGCGCCAGTGCCAACCTCTTTCCCAGCAAAACTGGAAACTCCGTGAACCCCGAGGCTACGTCCCGGGGGCCTCCCTCCCCGGCTGCCCTGTCCTTCAACCCCTCTCTCTGGCCCAGCCTTCCTCTTGCCCACCTAATGCTCGGAGACATCCACTAGGTCTGCAACTGCCCCCGGCGTGGTCAGGCTGCTGGATTCATCCCGGAGGCCTTTCTCACTCGGGGGTCTCCTCTGAGCCCCACAGAGGCCCCTGGAGTTAGTCGAGGATTATGTCCCATTTAACAGACGAACAAACTGAGGCGCAGAGAGGTCACGTGACGCCCTTTAAGTGAGGAGTGCAGCTAGCATCTCTCCCTGGCTCTAATCCCTCCCCTGGTCCACCTCCCCATCATGACACTGACATTGGCCGCCGTCCGTGCTAGTCTCTACGAGCCTTCCCCCTAGGTTAAGGCCTGGAAAATACTCACAGCAGCCGGCGCTTCTTGTTTGACTTTGTATCCTTCTGGAAAAGGGGGCAGCTCGGCTTCATACTCTGAAAGGAGACAGGGGAAGCGCTCAGTTCCATGCTTTGTTGCAGTGGGTGACACACAGAGAGACAGCTGGTCCCACACATGCCAGGGCTAAGGCTGTATGTGAGGGTCTGGGGCTGTCTTTCCCCAGCGTGCTCAGCCTCCGATTGTGACCGTGGTAACTAGGAGCGATGGAGTGGGAGGGGGTTAGGGGAAGATGCCCGTGGCTTCCGGAGGAGAGGCTTACAGGGAGCCCGCCACACAAGTTCTATGGAACGGCCGCAACGCTGGCTGAGAGGTGGCCAGAAACCTCTCTCGGGAGAAGGCTGGGAAAAGATTTCTGGAAAGGTCAGGGTGTTAGGGGCAGCTGCACTGTCATTTTTGGTGATGAGGAAGAGTCGCCGTTCTGGGCAAGACGGTATGGCGGGAATACAGGTGTACTGGACGCAAGGTGTCTCCGTTATCAGGGTCCTTTTTTTTTTTTAAGATTTATTTTTACTTATTTGAAAGAGTTACAGAGAGACGTAGAGAGAGGTCTTCCATCCACTGGTTCACTCCCCAGATGGCTGCAACGGCCAGAGCTGCGCCGATCTGGAGCCAGGAGCCAGGAGCTTCTTCCGGGTCTCCCATGTGGGTGCAGGGGCCCAAGAGCTTGGGCCATCTTGTACTGCTTTCTCAGGCCATAGCAGAGAGCTGGATTGGAAGAGGAGCAGCTGGGACTCAAACTGGTGCCATATAGGATGCCAGTGCTTCAGGCCAGGGCAATAACCTTCTGCACCACAGCGCTGGCCCCCCATTATCAGGTTCCTTACTGGGAAGTAGAGCATTTCTTAACTTTCTTTTTTTAACTCCTAAGTATCAGGCTGGGGTCAAGTACATCAGACTGCAGGTTGTAAGCCCTTTCGATTTGCTATAGCAGCTGTACTAGTTTTGTTTTTTTAAGATTTATTTATTTGAAAGGCAGAGTTAGAGCTCTTCCATTTACTGGTTTGCTCCCCAGATGACCCCAGCAGTCAGGGCTGGGACAGGAGGAAGCCAGGAGGATGGGACTCCATCCGGTTCTCACACATGGGTGGCAGGGTCCAAGAACTTGAGCCATTATCAGCTGCCTCCAAGGCACATTAGTAGGGAGCTGGATGAGAAGTAGAGCAGCCGGGACTTGAACCAGCGCTCATGTGGGATGCTAGTGTTGCAGACCTGTGCATACTACAACACTGGCCCCAGCTGTATTAGTTTCCATTGCTGTAACAATATTGTAACAAATGACAGTAGCCCGCTGCTGTTCTGTGGGGATGCAGTCCAAGAAGTTCCACAGGTCTCTGAAGTTGTGGATGGTACTGAACCCTGTGTTTATCTGTAAGTTTAACTTTGAGATTGGGCACAAGGAGAGATTAACAACAATAACTCAAGATAGAACACTTATATCAACACACTGTAATCAGTTATTTTAAACTCACGAGAGGTGTATTCCTGGCATGTTTCGTGCGGTATTTTCAGACGGAAGTTGACCACAGTTAACCATAGCCATGGGAAGTGAAACCATGGCTAAGGGAGGACCGCTGAGCCCAACTTCAGAGATTTAAAGCAACACAAGTTTCTCACATCACAGCTCCCTTGAGTCAGGAATCTAGGGATGGTGCGGGGTCTCAGGAGGTCAAAACCAAGGCACCCGCCAGGGCTGGTGGGATTCAGCTCCTCACCATTGGAGGTCTAAGGTCCCAAGCATCTTGCTGGCTGTCACCCGGGGACCACTGGGCTCCTGGAGGCTGCCCCCAGGTCCCTGCCACAGGCAGTGGGCAACATGGTTGTTTCTACGTCAAGGTCAACACAAGAATCTCCTATTTGACTCCCTCTGGCTTCTGTTCCTTGAAACTCCCCTGAGTAGGTCTGGTCCACTTCCGGTCATCTCCCAGGATTAAGGTCAGCCGATGAAGATCCGGATTAGCGTGTGACTGAGTAACCATGTGCGCCAGGGGTGAGAATGTGCAGGCCACCTTAGCATCCTGCCTGCAAACCAGCGACAGCTCTGTGCTCGTCCCTCTTGGGCATGGTGAATTTACCCTCCTGTTCCCACTGCTTTTTGAAGTACCCACCACTGATACAGTATGGAAAATGTCATTGACCTGTATCTTTAAAAAAAAAAAAAAGATTTATTTATTTGAGAGGCAGAGTTGCAGAGAGAGAGAGAGAGAGTTCTTCCATTCGCTGGTTCACTCTTAAAATGGCTGCAACAGCTGGAGCTGTGCCGATCCGAAGCCAGGAGCCAGAAGCTTCTTCCAGGTCTCCCATATGAGTGCAGGGGCCCAAGGACTTGGCCCATCTTCTACTGCTTTCCCAGGCCATAGCAGAGAGCTGGATCAGGAGTGGAGCAGCCGGACTCGAACCGGTGCCCATATTGGATGCCAGCATTGCAGGTGGCGGCTTTACCTGAACACCACAGTGCCAGCCTCTAGACCTGTATCTTTGATTATAAAACCAGTACATAGTGAAAGTTTTAAGTAATAGAGATGGCTTCCAAAGAGTAAAAGTCACATCTAATCCCACTGCAACCCTATAACCACTGTTAAGATTTGTTGTAAATCTGTTAGAATGTTTTTCAACATATTTGTTAATGTATGTATGAGGGTACTTTAGAGTTTCAGAGGAAACAAAATTAAAAAGTAAGTTTGAGACAGGCAATTGGGCTAGAGGTTAAGATGCCTAAATCCCAGGTTGGAATGCCCTGGGTTCGAGTCCCAGCTCTGCTCCAGTTCCAGCTTCCAGCTAACGCGCACCCTGAGAGGCAGCAGGTGAGCCAAGTAGCTGTGTCTCTGCCACCCTTCGGGAGACGTGGATTGAGTGCCCAGCCCCTGGCTTCAGCCTGGCTTGGCTGTAGCCACTGCGGGCATTTAAGGCGTGAGCCAATGGATGGGATCCCTTCCTCTACCTCCACCCCCACAAATACATAAATAACTTTTTCAAGTTTATTTTTGCAAAAAAAAAAAAGTTTAAAACACATGCATAGCTTTTTTTTTTTTTTTTTTTTTTGACAGGCAGAGTGGATAGTGAGAGAGAGAGAGAGATGAGAGACACAGAGAAAGGTCTTCCTTTGCCATTGGTTCACCCCCCAATGGCCACTGTGGCCGGCACACTGCGCTGATCCGAAGCCAGGAGCCAGGTGCTTCTCCTGGTCTCCCATGCGGGTGCAGGGCCCAAGCACTTGGGCCATCCTCCACTGCACTCCCGGGCCACAGCAGAGAGCTGGCCTGGAAGAGGGGCAACGGGGACAGAATCCGGCACCCCAACCGGGACTAGAACCCGGTGTGCTGGCACTGCAGGCGGAGAATTAGCCTACTGAGCCACGGCACCGGCCCATGCATAGCTTTTTAATAGGCATTTTCCACAAAATTTTTGAAGACCACATTGCAAAAAATACATAATACACAAACATATTTACTTAAAAGATCTTAGACCAGGTCAAACGACCCAGGTGCAGAGCTTCCTAAATGTCCTTTTCGCTCACAACTTGTATCGGTCTTCCTCTCACTTGAAATCCTTTTCTTGCTTTGGGAGGGAGGCACCTGGGTGTGTGTGTGCCTGCCATTGTTAGCTCCTGGAGAATACTTCCTCGATGGATGGATGAAGTGTGAACAAAGCAAGGACACCAAGGTGCTTTTTATTATTATTATTATTATTTGACAGAGTCATAGGCAGTGAGAGAGAGAGAGAGAAAGGTCTTCCTTCCCTTGGTTCACCCCCCAAATGGCTGCTACGGCCAGCGCGCTGCGCCGATCCGAAGCCAGGTGCCAGGTGCTTCCTCCTGGTCTCCCATGAGGGTGCAGGGCCCAAGCACTTGGGCCATCCTCCACTGCACTCCCAGGCCACAGCAGAGAGCTGGCCTGGAAGAGGGGCAACCGGAACAGAACCCGGCGCCCATATGGGATGCCGGCGCCGCAGGCGGAGGATTAACCTAGCGAGCCATGGCGCTGGTCCCACCAAAGTGCTTTGACTCCGTGTTCACTCACTCCGATTCACTGAGGGCCCCGAAGGAAACATTCCAGGTGTTGGATGTGGTGCCACTCTCAATGGGGCTGCACACACGATCGCCACGCCTAATTAACCAGGGTACTCTTTTGGTGGGCATTCGGATTTTTTTTTCCCAACGTTACACTGTTAAGTTACAATGAGCATTTTCATACATATATCACTGATCTGAATGGAGCTTGTCTGTCAGATTAATGCCTACCTGGAGAATTGTTCTGTCACAGGAAAAATTAGTTTAAAATCTGAGCCCCAAGGTTGACAACAATTTGTACTGCTAGTAGTAACGCTCCCTGTTTGTCTAGGGTATAATCAATCCTACACAGTTTTAAAAAGATACTTTTATTTGCATTGCTTTAAGTATATTTGCCACGTGTGCATTTTTGCCAGTGAAATCTCAGGCGTTCACTTCAATTTGATGGAAAAGATAAAAACTTTATCGTGACAACCCTGAAAGATCCACAGTGGAAGTGAGGATACAGGATACCCAGGGAAACAGCTTGGCCTCGAGCCCATCCCATGTGCTCCTCACTCACAGCCTCGGGCACGTTTGAGAATCTGTGAATTTCCCCTGTGATTTCAACTGGAAATATGTAATTGATTACAGACCGGTGCTGTCCCAGCGAACGGCACGAGAGGATCTGATGGTTTGTAAAAAGCATCGCGTTCCTTAAACCGGCCTGATCTATCATCATTTGTGTCCTTTGATCGCTAAGGGCTGCTGGCAAGCTCACCTCCAATCTTTCAATTAACTGACTGGTGAGCAGGTTCACTGGCGAGGGGACTTTCATCACAGGCGGGAGGAAGGCACCCCTGTTTAAGCAGAAGAAGTGGTCGCTCATTGAACACAGCAAAGGCGACACCGTGCAACCAGCAGAGTGAGCCCGGCAGCTCGCCAGGCGAGCCGCGCCCTGGGACCACAGTTGGACACTTTCCCTGCTGTGCCTCTGGGATGCCAGATAATGAAATGAACTGATGGCCCAGGCCATTTACAAGTTGAGCTTTGTGTTGTTTGCCGCTGAAAATGATCCTAATGGAAACAATTAAAAGGCAACATTTGCCCCCTGCCGGCTGTTGCTAGTCCTGGCGGGTGTGTCCTCTGGCAGGGGGTTATACAAGGTTGCTGGACTGGGGGAAGAACAGGGCTGAGGAGCTTAAGTTGCCGTGAGGGGATGCATAGTGAACTGGGGTTGTGATGCCCAAGCGCGATGCCACAGAGGGCTGCACCTGCAGCTTTAGAAGCACCGAAGAGACGCAGGCCTTCCAGGAGAGGGGCACCTGGGGCTGAGTCTTGAAAGATACAGAGGTTAGAACGGGCAGAGATGTTCCATTATGAAGCAAAGCCTGTGCCTAGGAGTGGAGGGGTGGGACACGGGGTGGCGACAAGGACACGGTACAGGACGGTGCGCTGTGCCGTGTGCCTTGCCTGGAGTGCTAGTTTCATGCCCAGAGTTCAAGGACTCATCAGGCTAGGGCCAGCACCAGGCAATCTGTGTTGTTAGCAAGCTTCCAGGAGGTTCTGCCGTCGGTGCTCCTGTCCATGCTTGAAAGCATACTGGTTTCCTTTCCTTTCCTTTTCCCCCTTTTTTTTTTTTTAAGACTTCTTTATTTGAAAGGCAAAAACAGAGAGAAGGAGAGGTCTACAGCCATACCACCCTGAATGCGCCTAATCTCAGAAGCTAAGCAGGGTTGGGCCTGGTTAGTACTTGGATGGGAGAGAGAAGGGGAGAGGGAGAGATATGTCGAGATCTTTCGTCTGCTGGTTCACTCCCCCCAAATATCCCCAACAGCCAGGACTGGGACAGGCTGAAAGGTCTCCCGTGTGGGTGGCAGGGGCCCGAGGACTTGGGCCATCTTTTGCTGCTTTCCTAGGCACATTCACCAGGAACTGGATTGGAATGGAGCAGCTGGGACCTGAACCAATGCCGATATGTGATGCTGGCAATGCAGGCAGGGGCTTAACCCGCTGTATTACAACGCCAGTCCCAACGTGCTGGTTTCTTGTTGAGGGATTTGAACTTGAGCGTCACACAGGCCTGACTTTGATCCTCATTCTGCTAGCCACTTTGGGCAGGTTTTCTAAGCCTCAGTTTCTCCCATTGTACAATAGGGAAAATCCTGAGTTACTATGAGTCTTAAATGAGAATGCACCTGGGGCCAGTGCTGTGGCATAGAAGGTTAAGCCTCCACCTGCAGTGCTGGGGGGTGCTGGTTCCAGTCCTGGCTGCCCCATTATGATCCAGCTCCTTACTAATGTGCCTGGGAAAAGCAGCGGAGGATGGCCCAAGTGCTTGGGCCCCTGCACCCATGTGGGAGACCTGGATGAGCCTCCTGGTTCCTGGCTTTGGATCAGCCCAGCCCTGGCTGTTGCAGCCATTTGGGGAGTGAACCAGGGGATGGGCTTATGAATAAATATCTTTTTAAAAAATATTTATTTATTTGAAAGTGAGAGTTACAGAGAGAGAGAGCGTGCGCACTGTTCCATCCGTTGGTTCACTCCCCAAATGGCCGCAACAGCTGGAGCTGCACCAATCCAGAGCCAGGAGCTTCTTCCGGGTCTCCCACGTGGGTGCAGGGGCCCAAGGACTTGGGCCATCCTCTACTGCTTTCCTGGGCCATAGCAGAGAGCTGGACAGAAAGTGGAGCAGCCGGGTCTTGAACCAGCTAGTGCTTCAGGCCAGGGCATTAACCTACTGTGCCACAGTGCTGGCCCCATAAATATATCTTTTTTAAAAAATAAAGAAAATGTACCTACACTAGTTCCTTGTATCTAAAGAACAGTTCACTAAATGTTGAACATTTTCTGCTTCCAATAGTTTGAAGCAGAAAAATGATGAGACAAGAAAAACAGGGTTGGATCCTTAAGGGGCTTCAGTGTTAGGCTGGTATGGCATGGCGAGATGGGAATTTTAGGGCAGCTCCTGTGACAGAGTGGAACATGGTCTAGAAGGAGACCTGCCCCAGTTCAATCCAGTCGGGGGTTGTAAGGGCCTCACCGAAGGTGGGAGATGAGCCTGGGGGCGGGGCGGGGGCGGGGCTGATCCCTGGAGATGCTAAGCAGGGAGACCCTGCAGGGACTGGCGATTAAGAGCGGGGGTTGTAACCGAGAAGCACACAAGAGGGGTCCTCGGCTTCTGGAGCGGGGTGCGGGGTGGACGATGGTGACATATGGGATCCAGAGTCCGCTGTCCGGGCCCACAGGCCTGCCTGCCGTCACACCACGCACGCACGCCCGGTGGGTACGTGCTGACTGCTGACTGGGTGCGGGAGAATCCTTTCTTCGGGGAGATCAAGTGAAGTTCAGTCTGCCTGCGGTGCTAAGGAAGTGGGAGTGAGAGTGGTGCCAACAAGGGCCCTGTGTGTTCTTCACAGGGAAGAGAGATGGATCGGGACTGGCAGCTAATGGGGTCCGGGCAGGTTTTATTACCCCCCCCCCCCCCCCGCCCCCGAGGTGAAAGCGCAGAGTGTTTGTGGGGAAGTGAAAGATGTGGAGGTGGTGAGTGACAGGGTGAGCTCCTGGGATGGAGAGCAGACGGAGGGCTGAGTGGTGAGCGGGGCGCAGAGCGCGTGTCCTCCGTGTGTGCGCAGATGGGGGACCGGAGGACTCCCCTCCTGTGCTAAGTGGGACAACAGAACGCTGGTGGAGAGGGGGAGGACTAAAGCCCGGGGCCAGCCGCCGTGGGTAAGGGGAGGAGGCACTGATGGATGTTGAACAGCGTCCAGCGCCGAGAGCCGGCGGGTGAGCCAGGGGAACGCGCGTTGGTTCAGCTCTGACCCGCGTCAGTACCTGGCAGCTGGGATAAGGGATCAGATTCTACAAGAGCACTGAGGCTGAGCCATGAATCCCAGACAGTGCCGGGGCTGCCGGGGCGGCGAACCACAGCAGCACCAGACCAGGAGCAGCAAGGCCCAGACAGCTGCACTGAAACCATAGTCCTGGCTGAAACCACAGCCCAGCATCGTTAAGTCCCAAGCCACTGGACGATTTAATTAGGAGGCTTGGCAGGAAAGGTCCCTGTCACCAAGACAGAGCCCTTGGTTGTCACTGGAAAGAGGAGGGAGAAAACACGACGACATTCATGGATAAGGTCTCATAGAGGCAGGTGCACAGGCACACGGGACAGCCCGAGCAGGCAGGACCAACATCTTAGGTATTTACCTGTACTGTGTCTTTATATAAAAGTTTATTTCCACCTTCTTTTTTCTTTTTTCTTTTTTTTTTGACAGGCAGAGTGGACAGTGAGAGAGACAGACAAAGGTCTTCCTTTGCCGTTGGTCCACCCTCCAATGGCCGCCATGGCCAGCGCGCTGCGGCCGGCGCATCTCGCTGATCCGAAGCCAGGAGCCAGGTGCTTTTCCTGGTTTCCCATGCGGGTGCAGGGCCCAAGCACTTGGGCCATCCTCCACTGCCTTCCCGGGCCACAGCAGAGAGCTGGCCTGGAAGAGGGGCAACCGAGACAGAATCCGGTGCCCCAACAGGGACTAGAACCCGGTGTGCCAGTGCCATAGGCAGAGGATTAGCCTATTGAGCCGCGGCGCCGGCCATATTTCCACCTACTTTAAAAGCAGAGCAACGAGGGGGGGGGGAGAGAGAGAGAATAGAGAGAGAGATCTTCCACCCACTGGTTGACTCTCTCAATGCCTACAACTGCCGGGGCTGGGCCAGGCCAAATCCAGGAGCCCAGAACTCCATCTGGGTCTCCATCGCCCGGTGCCTCCCGGGGTGTATCAGCAGGAACGTAGCCGGGAAGCAGAACAGCGGGGCACCCAAGCAGCACTCCCCCGTGGGAGGCAGGCGGGCAGCTCCGGAGGCAGCGTAACCTTTGCGTGGCGATGCCGGGCCCTGCCCTGTGTCTTGTTTTCACGAACCGAGCTTCGGGCCAGGCTGCTTGCTGTGAGCCTTGTTTTTGATGGAGGGGTCCTAACAGAACGTGACGCTTGCTAACCTCAGAGACGGGAATCACCACACTTTACTGTTATAGCAAACCGTGCTCTAAGATGTTTAGGAGCTCAGTTTATTCGTCCAGGGTACAGACATCATCCGAGTGTCCATGCGCACGGCCGGCCACCTGTGACCCCAGTCGCTTCCTTCTGTGACGCTGTCTCTGTGCAGGGGGCTCCCCCCACCTGGTTCTGGGCGGGCACCCAGATTCTCTGTGCTTTCTCCCTGCAGGCCTGTGTGGCCAAAACGAACCCGGATTCTAAGCCACGACCCGTGTTTCTTCGTCGGTGACAGTGAAGGTTTATTGAGTCCGCTGAGCGAGGCCCCTTCACGCACGTTCCTACTCGGCCCTCACCACAGCCCTGTGAGCCGGTCCATCAGTTTCCCTCTCTCCAGAGGAGGCTGAGCGACTCCCCCCATGGCGCCACGCTGCTCACATATTCTGCAGAAGCGTTTGGCTTAGGGGAGCGAGAGCTCTGGGGAGGAGACAGCCGCCGTGCCTACCCTCAGATACTTGAATCCTTTGTGGCAGTCATTAGCTCCTTGCCACGGCACCAAGGGGTAGGGAGCTAAGGGTGCGAGTTACGCGGAGAGCATCTGCAATGGAACAGGTGTCTCTAGGCCAGGGCTGGAGCAGGGACTTCAGGCTGGACCCAGAGAGCCACAGGAAGTGCTTAGCCAAAACACTCGATCACCCTTGGGAGCCGAGTGTTTTTAATGAAGAGTGGGGGGTGGGCGTCGGGGTCAAGGACCGGGAGTTTTGCTCCCGTGGCCACGGCGACTGCCTTAGCTGCCTGCCAGGGAGCTGTCCACTCCGTAGCCACTCGACAGAGCGCAGCGGGAGCCCGCCTGTTCCCCGCGCTGGGAATCGCACAGCGGCCCCACGACGTCAGCCGCCTGGCGCACAGAGGCCGCCCGGCTCCCGCCCTCGTCGGCCAGTCCCGGCTGCCTACCCTCGCAGATCTGCTCCCACAGGTTCTTGCCCGGCGGCGGCTCGGTGACCTGCCCCAGAGACACAGGCAGGTCGGGGGACACGGACGACACGGTGAGCGCTGGCGTCCGGGTGGTGCCGGACGAGTCGGCCGAGCTGTCCGGCTCCTCGCGCTGGCCACTGCGGCTGGGGATCGGCAGCGGAGCCGCCATGGACGCCGTTTCCACGGCAACCGCGTTCGCCTCCTGGCAGCGACCCGGAAGGAACTGGCTGTCGCGGGGCCGAGCCAGCGAGTGGAAGTTAACTTCCGGGTCACGGCGGAGCGGGCCCTCACGTGGAGGCGGAGACCCTCGGCTGACGGGTGAGCGCGGTGCCGGGCGCGGCGGCGAGCGGCTGGAGACGGGGCTTGGGCGTCTGCTGGCCGGAGAGGAAGGGGGACGAGTGGCGGCGCCGCACCCCGAAATTGCCCCCTCGATCGTCGCTGCGAGCCCGCCCGGGCCTTAGGCCCCCGCCTCCAGGAAGGTGCCCGGGAGCAAGGCTCGCGGTGTGTTTGTGGGGGCGCTTGGAGAGGGGGGCCTGGCTTGGCGGGGTGGTCCGCGGGCGGGTTTGAACCCCCGTCTTGCCACGCACGGACCGGGATCTGGGGCCAGTGGACGCGTGGGACGTGGCTGGTGGAGAGCGCGCGGGCGCGGGGTGCCCCGGCGGTGGTTCGGTTCCCCGCGCCTCCTCGGGGAGAGCGCGGACGCGCGGCGGGCCGCGGGCTCCGAGTGGCCGAGCCGGGGCGGCGGAGGGGGCGAGGCTGCGCGTCCGGCTTTGTTCTGCGCGACCCCTGGACGGCGCGCGCGCTCGGCTACCCCCCCCCCCCCCGGGGCGCCAGCTCCAGGTGGCGAGCGCCTGGCGGATGCACCGGCTCGGGTGCGCGCTGGGGCGTGGTTACCGTCGCTTTGCTCCTCAACTCCTGGCGACCCGGTGGCCCCCCGCTTCCTCCTCCCGCACCCACCTGTGCAGTGAGCATCCCCCACCGGGGCGGCTCCAGGCGCGTGGTCGCCGCGGCTGCCCGAGCTTTGTGCTTCGGAACTTTGCAAACTACTGGTAGGGCCGGTTCCTCGCCCTCCGTCGCCCCAACCGCGCCACACTCTTGCTTTGGGGACTGTATCATCGGCGTTATTGGGGCGCCTAGCCTCCCGCGCCTACGGGTGGCTGGGAGGCCAGTGCCTTGTGTCTGTGTCTCTAGCACGCATTCGGGCTCTGGGAACGCAGGGAACGAGTGGCTGTTCCCTTGGCTCTCCGGGGGTTGCTGGAGCAGGTTATGAACGCCCTTTGACGCTGCTAGAAGCGAGCCGGATCCAGGGGGGCCCCTGTGGGCCGCAGGCTGGAGAAGCCCCTGTGCTTGGTTTCTGGGTGACTCGGCTCTCAGCTGGCCCGGGGAGCAGCGGGGGCTAGGCTGCCGGCCCGGGTGAGAGGGGCCGAAGGGTGCGGAGGGCGCCCGCCCCTTCGCACAGGTGTCTCCATAGCATTCAACTAGGGAGAGCCTTCTGGGTTGCTGTGTGGCCTGGCCAATCAGTGAGTGCCAGCAATCAGCTTGAAATTTCAAGAAGCCGCGAAACAGGTGTGCTGGCCGGATGTGGCCTCTAACCCTGGGGGCTTCTGGTCCCCTCTTTGTGGATGGGGGGGCGGGGATTGAGGTCGGGAACTGCCAAGGCCGTGTGGCAAGAGTGTGTTGGAGGCACCGGAAGCCCAGTGTTTGGGTCCTCGCTGGGGCTTTTTGCCCGCCCTTACCCCTGGTCTTGTGCGCCACACAGGAAGGCAGTTGCGAGGGGAGGTCACTCAGGGTGCAGGTGGGGGAGTTCATTGTTAGGAGAGCCCGGGTGAGGGCCTGGTTGTGGCCCCGTTGCTGCCTGGGCTGGGAGTCAGCAGGCTGACTGGTATCTGTGGGATGAACAGCAGGCTTGGAGGTTTGAGGAAGGGGCTTTGGAAGAGGAATCGACGATGTAGGACGTGCTCGGCGTGGACTGTCCTGTTTATTCCCCCGGAGAAGGAGTTGGTAGTGCCCTCCACCCCCATTTTCCAGATGGGGAAGTTGAGGCTCAGGGAGGTTAGGGTGTATTTTTAAAGGTTTATTTATTCATTTGAAAGGCAGAGTTAGAGAGGAAGAGACAGGTCTTCCATCGGCTGGTTCACTCCCCACGTAGCTGCAATGGCCGGAGTTAGGCCGGGCCAAAGCCAGGAGCCTGGAATTCTTATCTGTGTCTTCTGTGTGGATGGCAGGGGCCCAAACTCTTAGGCCATCCTCCACTGCTTTCCCAGATGCATCAGCAGGAAGTTGTATCAGAAGCAGAGCAGGGGGCCGGCGTTGTGGTACGGTAGGTTAATCCTTTGCCTGCCGTGCCAGCATCCCATACAGGCACTGGTTCGAGTCCCAGTTGCTCCTCTTCTGATCCAGCTCTCTGCTATAGCCTGGGAAAGCAGGCGAAGATGGCCCAAGTCCTTGGGCTCCTGCACCGGCGTGGGAGACCTGGAAGAAGCTCCTGGCTCCTGGCTTTGGATCGGCCCAGCTCCAGCTGTTGTGGCCATCTGGGGAGTGAACCAGCAGATGGGAGACCTCTCTCTGTCTCTACCTCTCACTCTTTGGAACTCTACCTCTCAAATGAATAAATAAATAATCATTCAAAAAAGCAGAGCAACTGGGACTAGAGCTGGCACTCAGGTATGGCGTGCCAGCACCGCAGGTGGTGGCCTCGCCCACTGTGCCACAGCACTGGCCCTGAGGCTGGGTGACTGAGTCAGGGTAACAGAGCGGTTTCGTTTGGAACCTAAAGCTGTCTGGACTTAAATGTCTGTCCTATTTGGCTTTGCACCAAAGGAATGCTGATCGTTTTCAGACTACCTGCTCAAAGAAATTTGGCTTTTGGTGGTGCTTAGAAGAGTTGAAGTCAGGCTAACCTGTACTACTGTTTTTGGCAGGAATGATCAACAAGGCTCCCAAACTGGACCTGGGCCTTGAGCTTCCAGAGAAAAAGAAGAAGAAGAAAAAGAAGTTGGCCAAAGAGGCAGAGACTCGGTACTCGGTTCTCAACAATGACCCCTGTTTCCTGGCCGCGTCTCCGCGGAGGAGCGGGGCCCAGGGACAGGCACCTGACGTGCCGCTAGTGGTGAAGAAGAAAAAGAAGAAGAAAAACCAGAGCAGCGCGCTGGGCGAGGAGCCCCCGGAACCCGAGCTCTCCTCGCGGGCCCGGCGGACGAAGAAGTCACCGAGCCCCCGGAAGCAGTCCCCCAGCCACTCGGAGTTCCTCGGCGGGGAGAAGAAAAAGAAGCGGAAGTCCGCGGTACCTCTGGCCGTGCCCCATGGCTTGAGGGTCAAGGTTTCCCCAGACCCCAGACAGGGGGAGGAGGTGAGCAGAGCCAGCAAGAAGCCCAAAAAACACAAGAAGGAAAAAAAGGCCCAGGAGCCTGGCGCCTTCGCAGTGCGGGACCCTTGGTTCCTGGAGGTGGAGGACGCCCTGTGCAGGTGCGCAGCGGGCCAGGAGGGGGGCGAGGAGCAGGCGGCTGCGGGTCAGAAGCGGAAGCAGGGCAGCTCCAGGGAGCACCCGGCGAAGGCGAAGAAGAAGAAGAAGAAGAAAGTCCACCAGGAGGAAGACACCCTCTTGGGCCAGTGCCCGCTCTCCAGGTCCTCGGAGAGCAGCCCTCGGAGAGGCAGCAAAAAGAAGCCGGTCAAGGTCGACGCCCCCGAGTATATCCCCATAGGAGATGGCCCCAAGACCCCCACGAAGAAGAAAACCAAGTCCAAGAAGAAGGTGGAGCAGCCGGTCCTCGAGGAGCCCGCTCTGAAAAAGAAGAAGAAGAAGAAGCGGAAAGAGAGCGAGGTGCCAGGCGACCTCTGGGACGAGGTGGGTTCTCCTTCGGAAGTGGGCTCTGCCGTGGGAGCACGGGGCGGCGCTGGGGGGGGCGGGCGCAGTGCACGTGTGTACCCATGTGGGCATGCGTGCCTGAGCTGCTGGGGCCAGCAGGAAACTGACCTTGGCCAGATGGGGGGGAGTTGTTGACCTGTTTCATCAGGTTTATGGTATGCCGGCTTCAGGTATGTCTGGATCCAGGGGCTCATGCAGTATTGTTAGTAATACAGGCATCCTTTGCTGTTGAGAGTCCACCCAACTGTTTGCACTCAGGAGCTGATGAAGTTTGCAGTTTTCAGCGGATCCTTTGCTTCCTGAACGTCACCACTTGCTACCCAAAGCTCAAGAGTCGGAAACCGCAGGGTGCTAGTAGCTCTCTGAGCTCACTGTCCGAGCTCAGTACACACGACTTAGGGGTACGGTCGATTTGGGTAGCCTCCCTCAGCTCCGGGCTTGCACTTCTCCGGAGTGTAGTCCTGGTCTTCCCCTGTCCCCAGCCCATGCGAGCTGGCCTCGCAGCTCCAGGCCTTCATCCTCGTGGTTCAGGGTTCAGGCCCTCCCCGAGGACGCAGCGTGGCTCCTGCGAAGTGACCGCAGAGGCCTAGAGCTGCTGACACAGGCTGGCTTGGGTCATGGTAGCCAGAAACCCCGCTCCGATGCCAGGCATCTGTCTCACTTAATCCATGCCATCTGGGGTTGGGGGGCAGTTTTGGAGGGAAAACCAGAGCGATCCTTTTAGGAGGATGGCTTGGCAAGAGCCATGGAGATGCGCTGTTTCCACAGGGACGAGTGGCAGCGAAGGGTGGCCGTGAGCTGAGGACGGGGAGTCCCCTGACCAGGCTGTCACTCCTGTGCGAGCGACGTGTGAGCGGCATGCGTGCGGTGCGCGGGAGAAACAAGCGTGCACCCTGCTCCCGGCGTCGCTGGGGGCTGACTTGGCTTGAGTGCTGGCTGTACTCGGTCGCCGGTGCCGGCCTGCGTGCTGGCTGTCCATCTGCTGCTCTCCTGAGGGCTCTGTGCTGGGGAACCCCTCTCGCGCTTCCGCCTCATTGCCGTCGGGTGGGGAGCTGCCGTGGTGCCCCCATGAGCGGGAAGGGGGATCGAGGGGCGCCCTGCCTGCAAGAATGGCCGCTGGGCTGGATTCGGACTCAGTGGACGGTCTGGCTTCTGCCCTTGGGGTTTTGTCCGGTCTCGGAGGCAGCCCGTGTCTCCTCGCACAGGAGGCAGGAAGTGACTGTGTTCCTTTAAAACACACCCCGGGTTCTCCCAGCTCGGCACCACGCAGCTGAATGGCCCTTACCTGTGTTGCCCTATGGTCTGCAAGTAATAGCAGTGGCTGGTGGGGGGGGGGCAGCTCCTGAAGGGCGTGCCTGGCCCTGAGAGCTGGGCCCTCCACAGGGCGTGTGTGGCCTGCTCCTGGCTCAGCCCCATGGGTTTGAGGAGGGCACGGGGCTGACTGGAGGTGGCTTTGCTTCTCCCAGCTTTGACCCAGCCCCTTTGACTTGGTTCCACCTGGACCTTCACTGTTCAGAGACTCAGGGTGAGGGGCACTCCAGTGCCTTGGAGCCCAGCCCTCATCAGAGTCTAGGGTCATCAGCCGTCCCCACTGTTTACCATCTCCGCGGTGAGGGCGCGGTAATGCCAGGCCAGCCTGCTGGTTTGGCAAATGCACACACACATCCTGCAGGTGCGGAGAGGATCGGGGGCTGATGTGAGCACGGAGCGCCCCCAGATCCGCTTCTCGGGGCGCCAGTGCTGGGCAGAGCGCTCCTGAAGGGAGGCTGCGGGGCGCCGGTGGCTGTCAGTGCTGGATGGCCAGGGGCCAGGGGCGGTGCGCCGGTGTGGGCAGTGTGGGCCTCTGCCGCCCTGCAGAGGAAGCAGCAGCCCAGGGAGGGAGGAGGCGGCTGGGGTGGCTGGAACTTGGGTGAGCTGTGGCAGCACCAAAGGACCAGGCAGAGGGGCAGAGGCTCCTTTTTTTTTTTTTTTCATTTTGTAAAGATTTATTTATTTGAAGGCAGAGTGACAGAGGGAAAGAGAGATATCTGTTCACTGGTTCACTCCCCAAATGGCCACAACATGCAGGGCTGGACCAGGCTGAAGCCAGGAGCTTCATCCGGGTCTCCCACGTGGGTGCAGGGGCCCAAGCGCTTTGGCCATCATCTGCTACTTTCCCAGGTGCATTAGCAGGGGGCTGGATTGGAGGAGCAGCCGGGTCTTTTTTTTTTTTTGGACAGGCAGAGTGGATAGTGAGAGAGACAAAGAGAAAGGTCTTCCTTTTGCTGTTGGTTCACCCTCCAATGGCTGCTGCCACGGCCAGCGCCCCACCTGATCCGAAGCTAGGAGCCAGGTGCTTCTCCTGGTCTCCCATGGGGTGCAGGGCCCAAGGACTTGGGCCATCCTCCACTGCACTCCCGGGTCACAGCAGAGAGCTGGCCTGGAAGAGGGGCAACCAGGACAGAATCCAGCGCCCCGTTAGCCTATTGAGCCACGGCGCCGGCCAGCAGCCAGGTCTTGAACCAGCACTCATAGGGGATGCCGGCATTGCAGGTGGTAAGTAAAGCTGCTACACCCCAATGCGGGCCCCAGGCTGGATTTTCATAGTAGCTGGGATGCCCTCGCTGGCTGGTGTCAGGAGGTGGAAGTTAGAGCCCTAGAGGCCCGTCGTGGTTAGGCAGCCATCAGGACTCGGGCGTGGCTGTGCCAAGGAAAGACTTGGGTGGGTTGGGTGGTCCGTTTGCTGGCAGCCCCGCCTCTCTGCTTGTGCCCCTGGCTGGTTTGGTTTCATGTGTGAGGTCAGGTGTCCGGTGTAGTGGGAAAGGTCGCACTGTAGGCCCAAGATAGAAGTCCTGACTCGGGCTCAGCCCTGTCCCCCAAGCTGTGGGGTGGTCTGTGGCGGCCCCTTTTCCTCCCTGAGGCTGTGTCTCCATCTGCCAGGTGCAGGGAGGAGACTTGCAGTCGAGAGAGGCTGGGCGGGGCTTTGTGGGCCCCGTGGCCTGGGGCCTGTGTCATTGTGTGCTTGACCCTCACCCGCCTCTGTCCTCCCTCTGTGCAGGAGCCAGACACAGACTTAGAGGTGGTGTTGGTAAAGAAAGGCAACACGGACGAGGCGCACATAGACCAGGTACGGCCCGGCCCACCCTGCCTCCCCCCAGGACCCCAGCTCCTGCTCTCAGACACACCTCCAGGGCAGGGACCCCATGCCTCCCATACGTCCTGCCACGGCCCCTCCAGCTGCTATGCTGTGGCCGAGGGACCTGCGAGGGCATGATCCTGAGACCCTGCAGCTGGGGCAGGGGTTACGTGGCTCAGCCGGCCCAGGGCTGCCACCTCCTGGGCTGGTCCCCAGCACGCAGAGGAGTTGTTTCTCTCGTGTCCAGATCCCTTGCAGCTGTCTCCTGTGTGGGAGCTGACTTTTTGGAATTGTGTTATTTTGTTTGTTTTTAAGATGTATGTATTGAAAGGCAGTGTCAGAGAGGGAGAAAGAGAGACCTTCCATTTGCTGGCTCACTCCCTCAATGGCCAGCAGGCTGAAACTCCATCAGCGTCTTCCATGGTGTGGGAGGAGCCCAAGCACTTGGGCCACCTGCTGCTGCTTTCCCAGGTGCATTGGCAGGGAGCTGGATCAGAAGTGGTATGGCTGAGATTTGACCCATCGCCCATGGGATATTGGCATCAGGGGATAGCTTAACCCACTGTGCCACAAAGCCGCCTTGCTAGGGTCTTTTAAAGCCCAATGCCCTGGTAGGCTCTCCACGTAGCTTTTCTGTTTCTCCCATACTGCCAAGGCCCCACGGCTGCTTGATGGCAGCACTGGGGTTCAGAGCAGCCTCTGCATGACTCCACAGCCTGTCTTCTCGCCAAACAAGGGTGCTGTTCCCATGAGAGTCAGCGGCAGTACCCGGCCATGGGTTCTGGAAAGTTTCACCCAGGATAACTTAACAAATCAGCTTCAGTTTCTGGGAGAATTCATTCTCTAGAAACACTGGCCAAAGAGGAGAAATAGTGGTGAAGATGCCACTTGGGCCGTGCGTGTGCCATGTCGGAGGGCCTGGGTTCCAGCGCTGGCTCCACTTCCCCTTCCCACTTCCTGCTGATGCACACCCTGGCAGGGAGCCGTGATGGGGCAAGCAGTTGGGTCCCTGCACCCGTGGGGCAGATGTGGTTGGAGTTTGGCTCCTGCCTTTGGCTCAGTCCAGACCTGGCTGTTAACAGGCACTGGGGGCATGAACTAGCTGATGGGAGCTGCCTGCCTGCCTGCCTTTGAGTAACTGGGATAAATGACACCTGCCCCTTTAGGCCCGTCACCCTGGATTAGGGAAGCCTTTTGACAGAAGTGTCCCCCATGGCTGGTAGCAGAGAGAAGCTGCGCCACCTACCCCAGCTCCGACCCTGTGCCCCCAGTCCCATCTCTGTCCTGGGTTTTATTCTTTTTCAAAGATTTTTATTTAAGAGGTAGAGTTACAGACAGTGAGAGGAGGAGGGAGAAAGGTCTTCCATCCACTGGTTTACTCCCCAAATGGCCACGACGGCTGTGGCTGGGCCGCTCTGAAGCTAAGAGCTTCTCCCAGGTCTCCCACGTGGATGCAGAGGTCCAAGGTGTTGGGCCATCTTCATCTGCTTTCCCAGGCCATAGCAGAGAGCTGGATCAGAAGTGGAGCAGCCAGGACTCGAACCGGCGCCCATATGGGATGCAGGCAGGGGATTAACCCACAGCGCTGGCCCCTGTCCTGGGTTTTAAATTCAAAGAAAATATATACATCTCCTTGCTCTCTCCTGTGCTCAGGTGAGGCGAAAGGCCTTGCAAGAAGAGATCGATCGGGAGTCGGGCAAGACGGAAGTTTCGGAAACCAGGACGTGGACGGTGAGTTTGATGCAGGGACCCTCAGCGTCCCGACTCCACCCCTTCCTGCAGTGTGGTGGAGGGGGAGCAGCTGCGTTCATCCAGGCCCACAGCTGGCTCCCTCTAGGGCAGGGGTGGGATGCCCCCTGGACCGTGGACTTTTCCCAGCAGTGGCTAGTACCTATGGAAGGCTGCCAGAACGGGAAGGGGTGGGGGCAAGAGTCTTGCAGGACTGGCTTCAAGAGCCAGTGTGAATGGGAAACCCCCAGTCCCGGGCTGGGGGCGTGGGGATAGCTCCATCTCCCCCATACCGAGGCAGTGCTCCTGGGCTAGTGGCAGGGACGGGTGTGGTGTTGAAATGGGTAATCCAGCAGGAAGGACCACGCATCACGGAGAAGCAGCCCTGGCTGGACTGTGCTGCAGTGGGGGAGGCCTTAGTGGCACAGCCACGGCACGAGCTTACAGTGGGAGCCGCTAGAGGGGGCTTTGGCCCAGGTAGGAGCAACCCGGTTAGCAAGCCGTGCCTGGAGGAAGGAAAAAGGGAAGTTTCAAGGCACGGCCTGCGGGAGTTTGTCAGGAACAGGGCCTGGGGGAGAGGAGAGGGGGAGCAAGACAACAGGGCTTGCCTTGGTGCTGACAGCCTTCGCAGGGTGGAGAGCCGCTGGCTGGGGTCAGGAGACCGGCTTCCTAGGTGTCACTCCCGTCGGGCAACTTGCCCTCCCTGAACCTCAGTTTTCAGACCTGTAAAATGGGGGTGCATACGCTGGCTCAGCGGGCTCTTGGGGGCTGTCACGTGGGTCTGGGTGTCCCCTTGGGCTCCTGGAGCAGCTCGGTCAGCCCGGCTGCAAGAGGAAGACCAGCCACCTGGGTAGTGTCATTCGGCCTGGGGACTGCAGCTGGGTTCTGGGACTCCACGTGGCCTCGGGCTGTGCTCACCTCAGACCCAGTTTGGGCTGTCATCTGGGCCACCACGGAGCCGGGGAATATCAGCAGTGCACCCAGGGCAGCGGGGGTGATGGCTGGTTCTTACTGTTCTCCCCGAGCCAACCTGGCAGGTTCGCAGGCAGCGCACTGAGGGTGGGGCAGGAAGAAGGATGGATGGCTGCGGACTTAGGAACCCCTGCGGCCTACAGGTGAGGCCATCCAGGCAAAGTCACCCAGGTGTGGCTTCAGAGCCACAGTGGACGAGGGGAGCCAGTTCTTACCTCTCCCACAGGTAGGAGACGGAAGGGGTCTTTCAAAGGGCTCTCGCCTTTTCTCTCACATGGCGGGGAAACGCTTTGTCATCGGGACCCCAAGTCCCTCCACCCCTCCAGCTGTGGGGAGCAGGTGGCTGGTGGGCTGGGCAAGGTGTGCCATCTGCTGTGGGTTGAGAGAGGCAGCTCGGCGTGCAGAGGAGGGCTCTGGCGTTGGCCAGACCCGAGCCAGAAGGCAGCAGCGTGCCAGCCAGCCAGCCAGCCAGGCTCCTGACTGATGATTTCCTCATCAATGAAACAAGAACCGTGGTGTGCTTCCTGGGGCTGGATCGGACAGGGCACGGTGCAGCTGTATCAGCACAGGGCCTCGCTCACTGGAGTCCTCCCTGGCGGGCTGGAGTCTGGGGGCGGGCGGGGGCCTTGGGACCAAGGGGACTAACCTGCTCTCCCCTCTTGCCACAGGGGACGCAGTTTGGCCAGTGGGATACCGCCGGGTTTGAAAACGAGGAGCAGAAGCTGAAATTTCTCAAACTCATGGGCGGCTTTAAGAACCTGTCCCCTTCCTTCAGCCGCCCCCCCAGCACGCTCGGGAGGCCCAACATGGCCCTCAGCAAGCAGGCCGCGGACAGCCTGCAGCAGGGCCTGCAGCGGGACTACGACCGGGCCATGAGCTGGAAGTACAGCCGCGGCGCTGGCCTCGGCTTCGCCCCCGCCTCGGACAAGATCTTCTACATCGACAGGAACGCTTCCAAGTCCGTGCGGCTGGACGATTAAACCGCGTATCTGGTCCCCGGCACAGCCCCCGGTGCTTTTTCTTACCCCATCTTGCAGAAAAGAAAGCTCTCCTTCGACACTTGAGGCCAGCTGTCCGGACAGGTGTGGACGAAGGGGGGTGGGGAGGGGGGCAGTGCGTGGCCAAGCCCTCCTCCTGCCGTGTCTGACATTCCATCCCTGGGTGGAGACGGCCGTGCAGCCACCAAGAGCTAACGCTCGTTGTGGGGTTAGCACGTGTGTGTGCCAGGCACATACCAAAGTGCATTAATCTTCATAATGATGAAGTGGGTGCTATCGTCAGACCCATCTTACAGACGGGGCAACTGAGGTTCAGGGATAAAGCACTACAGTTGCCCAGGGTCAGCCGACAGTAAGTACCAGGGAGTTTACTTTTGTACCCCCAGCCCTAAGTCACTGTTCTCCCTCTGAAGGGAAAATTCACTAGGATTAAAGTTTGTGGTTGAGGAAACACGTTGTATGACACGTCTGTGGGGCTGCTGGTGGACAGGGAGGAACCAGGCCACCCTGTAAGCCCCTGGCTGAAGTGGCTGAGCTTCCTCTGCTCCAGGGAGCGGAGCCCCTGACCCGGCCTCGCCTCTAGGACCCAGGTGCTGAGCTGGGTCCTGATCTTAGTGCCGCCCCTGGATTCTGCACAAGGCCTCTTAGGGAGTGGTCCATGCTCCTGCTGAGCGGGTGGCAGAGTCCCAGGGTGTGTTTTCTTTAGGTTATTCTGGATTGCAAAGAAGAAAGGAGGTGGGAAGGAGGCGACCCAGGCCCACAGTGATGGTGCACGGCTGTAGCCTCTTCCGCCGCCTGGGACTTCACAGCCGACCTCAGGGAGCTCCAGGGACAAATCACCCAGGTGACCCTGACTGTTTTTCCTGTTGCACGAGCCCAGAGACAGGTTCCGACTGGAACACCGTCACATCGTCTCTGGAGTGCCTCCTATAGAGAGCCCAGCCCTCACTGGCCAGGAAATTGTGTGTCCCGCGGGGGGCCGGCTGGGAGGAGCTGACTCCGCAGCTAAGGCGCTCGCTCTTCCCTAAGTGGTGGCTTCCAGGAGGTAGCAGGATGGCAGCCTGTCAAGGGCCTGGAACATTCCAGAGGAGAAAGCAGCACCTGTGTGCCTTGGGGTTTCCTGAAATGCTTCCTTGAGTCCCTGTTGCTCCAGCAGTGGACTTGGGCAAGCGGCCTACGAGAACGTAGGCAGCCTGGGCCCCTGCCTGGGCCTGTGCCGTCATTCGGAAGGTCCTCTGGTGCAATGCCTGCCTGTCCTAACAGCAGAGTCCAAGTTGAGGTTAGTGGCAGGGCCGTGGAAGCCCACAGCCCAGGCCTGGGAAGCAGGCTGTACAGAAAAGGAATGGGAATTTGCCCGTTATTTCTGATGGGAGCAGCGTCCGGTGAGAGCAGTCCATGAGCCGGGGTTAATGGCAAGAGCTGGGAGGTGAAGACCGCGTGGGCTATCTGAGCGGTGCCCACCGCCTGGCGTCCTTAGTTGCTTTGGTTTGTTGAGGAGAGGGGAGGAGGAGAGGCAGTGTGGAGGCGAGCTGCCCAGCAGAACGCCCGGCTGGAGGGGGTTGTCATCAGTTGGCCAGAACGTCCACAGCTTGATTTTTGGTCCTAAATTATTCAGTTTCTATAAATTTTTAAGATGTATCTTAGCTCCTTCCACTTCTGGAGGTTAACTGAGGTCGCTGGACTGTGTTCCATCAGGTAGAGAGGAAGTACAATCTGTCCAAGATACGTCTTCTTTTTTTTGACAGGCAGAGTGGATAGTGAGACAGAGAGAAAGGTCTTCCTTTTTGCCGCTGGTTCACCCTCCAATGGCCGCTGCGGCCGGTGCATCGCACTGATCTGAAGCCAGGAGCCAGGTGCTTCTCCTGGTCTCCCATGCAGGTGCAGGGCCCAAGCACTTGGGCCATCCTCCACTGCCTTCCCGGGCCACAGCAGAGAGCTGGCCTGGAAGAGGGGCAACCGGGATAGAATCCGGTGCCCCGACCGGGACTAGAACCCGGTGTGCCGGTGCCGCAAGGTGGAGGATTAGCCTGTTAAGCCACGGTGCCGGCCCAAGATATGTCTTCCAGAAGAACAATCTTTTGGGGTCTTTGAGAAGCAGAGTACACACCCATCTGCTGGTTTACCCTTCAAATGCCCACAGCAGCTGGGGCAGGGCCAGGAGCTGGGAACACAGTTCAGCCTCCCATGTGGGCAGCAGGAACCCACGTGCTGCAGGGTGGGATGCGAGCATCCTGACCGTTAGGCTAAAGGCCTCTTAATCCACAGTGTGGATACAGCTTCATGAGCAATAGGTTCTAGGTTGTGAATCACCAATCGGTAGTACCATTCTTACAGGTTCAGAATCAAGCCCCGGTGGCCATGGCACAGGAACCAGGTTCCAGCGAGCAGGTGGCGGGAGAGCAGATGGACTCGGGCTGTGACGCCAGCAGGGCGCGTGTGCTCAGAGGTGCCCTGTCCCGCGGCCGAGTCCCAGGAGTCAGGGCGTGGTTGTCTCCTGTCCTGCACCAGCATGGCCGCCACGCAGACAAGAGCGGTGCCCATAGATCGCGCCAGTAACTGCTTTTCCCATCTGTCTGCTCCGTCCAGAATCTTTGGGTGCAAAGTCTAACTGCACAGGTCTGGTGGCCCTTGAGAGTGGACTGCTTTTCTAAGCTATGAAAAACCCAACACCCCCAGGAAAGAAAGGCGGTACCTGCAGTCGCGGTTCCTGTCTGGCTGAAGGCCCACCTGACCCTCCTCTGGGGCTGATGGAGATGCCGCAGGCCGCCTGCGAAAAGAAACACGGAGACACGACTTCTCCGTGAACAAGACGTGGTTTTTATTGCACCCACGATCCCTGCTTCTTCCCCTCTCAGGAAAACGAAGCTCCGGACGATCTGCATACGTGTGAGAAGGCGGCCCCTGGATTCCAGCGAGCCCCGGGCACAGACGGGGTCGTGGCGGGCCTGGCCCTCAGGTCCTGCTCTGCAGCGGGAGTCTGAGGGCCAGCTCGCTCAGGTGACTCATGTCTGGCTGTCTGCTTCGCTTCTTGATGTACTCCAGAGTCTTCACCTAGGAGGAAAGCAGAGAGCCGTCTCCCCTCTGGTCCTCCGAGCCCGGGGCTCCAACGAGCCAGCTGTTCCGGGCACTCACACTTCCGGCACAGAGGGAGGAGTCTTCCGCAGGAGGAGGGAGAGGAAGAAGTCCCGGCCTTCACGGTGAAACCTGTTAGAGTGCAACCCGGCCTTAAAATCAGATTGGCTGGGCTGGCGGCGTCACACTGTAGGTTAAGCCACGACCTACGATTGCCGGCATCCAGTTCCGGCTGTGCCACTTCTGAACCCGCTCTCTAAGGTGCCAGGGAAGACAGCGGAAGATGCCCCAAGTGCTGCTTGTGCCCCCCCACCCCCACCCACATAGGAGACCCGGATGGAGTTCTAGCTCCTGGCTTCAGCCTGGCCAAGTCCTGGCCATTTGCAGAGTGAACCAGTGGATGGAAGGTTGGTCTGTCTCTGTCCCCTAACTCTGCCAATTTTTAATTTTTTTTTTTTTTTTTTTTTTTTTGACAGGCAGAGTGGACAGGGAGAGAGAGAGACAGAGAGAAAGGTCTTCCTTGTGCCATTGGTTCACCTTCCAATGGCCACCGCGGCTGGCGCGCTGCGACCGGTGCACCGCGCTGATCCGAAGCCAGGAACCAGGTGCTTCTCCTGGTCTCCCATGGGGTGCAGGGCCCAAGCACTTGGGCCATCCTCCACTGCCTTCCCGGGCCACAGCAGAGAGCTGGCCTGGAAGAGGGGCAACTGGGACAGAATCCAGCGCCCCAACCGGGACTAGAACCTGGTGTGCCGGTGCTGCAAGGTGGAGGATTAGCCTATTGAGCCGCAGCACCGGCCCCCAGTTTTTTTTTTTTTTAAATCATGTTTGGGTATGAGCAGTATTGGTTGATGTTTTTAACTCCATGGCTTTTATTGAGGGAGTAGAGTGCTAAGGCCATGGCTTTCAGCGCTAGGAAATGGCCCTACAGAATTCCTGGATTTAAACGGAGGGACTGGAAGTGCAGCCCAGTGGGGCTCCGGCCGACCCCCAACCCCGAGGGCCTCACCATGGTCCTGGTGTCCGCACAGCCGTGCCTCTGGGCCAGGTGCCACAGGTTGACGGAGAGCTGGTTCAGCTTGTTGTTGCGCAGGTCTCCATGGGCCAAGATGCTGTTAAAGAAGGAGAGGCCCAGCGAGCTCTGGCGCTTCAGGGCCTGCAGGAGAAAAGTGAGGTCAGCACCTTGGGCCGGGCCCGCAGGTGGCTGTGGACAGCGGTGACTCCACGGGGGTCATGTGGGTTCAAAGCCAGCTGCCGCGGAGCGGTTGCACCTGCAAGTTCACGGGGTGAGGCTTCCATGATGCAGGTAGAGCCGTTAGCTCGGCGCTTCCCCCCGGGTCTTTACCCATGAAAGGCAAGGGACTGAGCAGTGGCCAGGTCGGGGGATTAAAGAGGCCGGCAGTGAGAGGCCTCTGTGGTTGCTCTTGAAGCCCGAAG
Source organism: Lepus europaeus (assembly GCF_033115175.1). Taxonomy (NCBI): domain Eukaryota; kingdom Metazoa; phylum Chordata; class Mammalia; order Lagomorpha; family Leporidae; genus Lepus; species Lepus europaeus. The sequence goes on from NC_084847.1 coordinate 12,885,226, forward strand.
CCTGCAGTGGGACTCAGATGTGTTCTCATACCGCCCACAGCTGAAGTCCTCATTCCTGCCCCTGGGAGTGAACACAAAGACCAGAGACAGCTCTGCCCCAGCAGGGCTCCCCCGGGCACAATGCCATGACACACTTTCACAAAGAACACCTTAGCCTCTCTCCCCGGAGAGGTACCTCGCCAGCCAAGAGCCAGCCACCGTGGCCAGGCAGGCCAAACCTGAGCCCCAGCTTTACATGGTAGAACAAAGGGAAAGGGTCCAGAAGGGGTACAGTGTCCCCCAAGTCAGTCACAGCACGTGGAAAGGCCACAGGGCCAGGTCGGATCCATCCTGGACGACCCCGACGCCCCAGGCCCTGGCTGGGTGGTCCTGGCTCCCCTGCAGAATGCCCATGACCCCCCAGGAGCCTCATCTGTGTGCTGGGCTCCCCAGCACCCGGTGCACTTCTGTCCCCTTGGGAGCCTGGCCCTCAGGACGGCCTGTGACCCACGGTCAAGGAAAATGTGATTTCAAGTCCTGCTCAGAGAATCTCCCTGAGTAAAGACTTAACTATGTGGCACTGAAGTGGGCGAACGCGGTGCACAGTATCTAACCGACACCCCGCTCCCCGTCTTCCCAGCGAGCACTTTAGCCAAGAGCGTTCCACGGACAAGTGTTCGGATGCCACAGACTGAGAAGCGGGAAATGAACGGAGGAGACGTTTCTGGCATGAGAACGCAGCCAACACAGACACGGGAGAGAGAGCACGGCCGTGCACAGAGACGGGGCCCCAGGCCGCTCCTCCTCCACGCTCATAAATAGGAAATGGCTGCTCCCCGTGCGTTTCCTCGGAGGACTGCCTCGCAGGGCCTGGCCCGGTGCCCAGCCCCACCACGCCCCAGCAAACAAGTGCATGGAGCTCACGGTCAGAACACAGCTGGCTCCTTCTCGCGGCCTCGGAGGACGATGCAAAGGCCACGCGGAGGATGAGCGCCAGCGGCGGGGTGTGCCCACCGCAGGAAGCAGGCCAGCTCGCCCCCACTGGGATGGGATGGGCTGGCACCAACAGGGCCCGCAGAGCGTGGTAAGCCCAGGAGCCTGTCCTGGACCTCAGGGGCACTGCTGTCAAATGAAGCGTGACTCGGTCCAGTGTCAGCCATGTCCACCTGGGTTTGTCTGATAAATGGTGGGCAGAGAGGGCCAGGCCGCTGTGTTCACCGGTGGTGAAACTTCCCCCATGGCCCAGCTCTGCTAGGCTTCCAGAACTGTTCGAGAACCCTCTACCGTCAACCCCTGCTTCTCAGAAAAGACAGGTACATGTTCAGTACATACAGCTCTAGGGAGGGTGCTAGGAGCAGCGGGTTGAGCCACGACAGGCTACCCACATCCATACGGGAATGCTACTTCATAATCCCGGCTCCTCCGCTTACATCCAGCATCCTGCCGATGCGCCGGGGAGGCAGCTGATGATAGCCCAAGTCCTCGGGTTCCTGCGGCCCACGTGGGAGAGCAGGATGGACTTCCTGGCTCAACCCTGGTTGGTGTGGGCATTTAATGGGAGTGAAGAGCACATGGAAGCTGTGTCTTCCTTGCTGTCACTCTGCCTTTCAAATAGACAAACATCTGTTTAAAAAATAGCTCCAGATTACATGGTTCTGGGCTTTTATTGTGAGCTTTGGAGTTCTAGGTTATGGTCATAGACGCTATGAGCAGTTGTCTCTGATTAAAGCCAGCCTGCTGCTTCGCATGAAGAAATGTGTTTTCAAACCATAGGGCTAATTTAAAAAAATTATTTGAAAGGCAGAGGTAGAGAGAGGGGAAGAATCTTTCCTCCACTGATCACTTCCCAAGTGGCCATGGCTGGGCCGGGCTTAAAGCGAGGGGCCCAAACACTTGGGCCACCTTTCGCTGCTCTCCCAGACACATTAGCAGGGAGCTGGATCGGAAGTGGAGCAGCCAGGACTGGAACCAGCACCCCTATGGGATTCTGAAATTTCAAGCAGTGGCTTACCCAGTTAGCCATGTACTGGGGCCGGTGTCGTGGTAGATTTTTACAACTTTCTACGATTCCTGCCTCCAGCTTCCTGTTCAAGTAGACCCTGGGGAGGCAGTGATGATGGCTCAAGTAATTGGGTTCCTGCCACCCAAGGGGGAGACCTGGATTGAGCTCCCAGCCCAGTCCAAAGCTGTCACAGGCATGTGGCGGGAGAGTGAATATAGAGACACTATCTCTAACTCTGAACTAAAAACCAGGAGCAAGAGCTAGGAAGAACTGATGTGGGGGAGGGGAGGGATCTCAGTGCAAGCTGCAGGTACAGGACTTCTGTCTCCTGTAGTGCAGAACAACTGAACAAGGACCACAGAGAATCATGGTCCTTCACCTCCTGAGAGTGTGGACAAGTTTGTAAGAGGGCTTTCAGGTAGGGACAGTAGATGGCTCGGTTTGATAGCAAGTCTTCCTGACGGGGAGTCCAGTGCTGCTGCTCCCCAGGACAGCCAAGTGCCTTCCCTGCATGACCTTGCCCACGGTCCCACGAAGGGGGGGATTCCAGGTGTATGGCCCCCAGGGCAGCAGGAGTTCCGCCACTTGGGCTGGCATCCAGGTCTGCCCTTCAGACTGCCAGCCCTAAGGCTAGTCCTTTAGACCACGGCCCTGACCTTGGCAGAAGACACTATAGGAATCCCATTCTCCAGCACTTGCCTGAGCACCCTGGGCCATGGTAGCGTGTGGATATCTATAGCCATGTGCTATTTTTGTAGGTGGGAATGAAAACCATTGCAATCGGAGCTTCGGGCAGAGTAGGTGAAGGACAGACTCGGGGAAGGCTGTTGAGGCACAGTCTGGCCCCGGCCACTCATGGGAAGGATGCAGCCCTGACCCCTACCTAAGGCGCTGACAGCCCCTCCCACAACTTCACCTTGACAGACAGCAACCAGCCACGCCCCAGGTGACAGAGCCACGCCCCCGGCAGGGCCTCTGGGATCCAGCTGTGACTCACCTTCAGGCCAAAGCTACAGCTACACCAAGTGAACAAGCTGTGGTCACCACAGATCTGGGAAAGGAACTGGGTAATGACCTTGAAATCAACCAGCTACCTGTGCAAAAGGACAATAGGGAAGACCTGCTCCGAGAGCACATGAGATGGGACTTCGGGAAGAGAACCTGTTTTGTGCAGAAGAGCAGGGGTTCTAGAGGATTACCTGGACCACAGTGCACGGCCCCGCCTGGGGGCACAGCAGCCTGGTCTGCAAAGTGTGCAAGGGCTGCTGGGAATATCTCGGCCCTGCACCCAACGTACGGTAGGTCATGGAGGCTGCAGGATGCCACCTGGCATCAACTCCAGACCACAGGCCGCCTCCTTACAGACCCGAGGGAAGGCCCTGGGGGAGGAGGGCAGTAGGTGCAGGGTTCAGGCACGACCAGAGGAGCCCACGGCTCTAGGTGAGCTCTGAGCCGCTCCTTGCTTTCTCTATTCCATGACAACCACTTCGGCACCTTCGTCTCGCAGAGTTCTTGGGAGCACTAAGGGCTCGGGTGTGGAGAGCACCGGGTACAGGCGAGGCACCTGCCTTATCTGCTGTGCGAGGTTGTGCCTGCACAGGCAGGACTTGGAGACCCATGAGGTCCCTGCTCCCATGGGGCTTCCCTAGGAAGCTGGGTGGGAACCACTGACCAGCAGGCACACACACCATGGCAGCCCACTGGGGTACCAAGTGCTGAAGGCACAGGTGTGCAGGCGCTGGGTCCCGGGATCTACTTTCAAGCTGAGATTTTGCCTAATGGTCTAGAAAGTTGATCTCGTAGAAGTCGAGGGTAGAATAGTGGCTGCTGCAGCTGGGGGGGAGCTAAGGTCTGAACAACGAGAAGGCACAGCCAGGGGAAGGCCCCAGGCAGGTGCGGTCCAGGCAGAGCAAACAGCAGGGGCAAAGGCCCTGGTGCCCGGGGTAGAGAGCGTGCACATGAACACATCACTCGCATCACCGTCAGCCGCCCCGGGAACCCCTGCTTCCTGTGCAGGCGGGGTGCCTACCTCATCCTTGGCCAGAGTTTTCAGGTGCTCCAGGATCTGAGCCATCACCGTCTCGCACAGCTTATTGTTTTCAGCCAGGAACTTGGCGTCTCCCCCGTAGAGGCTGTCGTTGGAGTCGACTGGTTCAACAGACAAGAGTGTCACAAGGGTGGTACCGAGGGAAATGGCCAAAACTTGCTTTCTTTGTGGTCCCACTGCCACTGGGAAGTTTTGGCCAAGCTCCTGCCCACCGTAGCCAGCTGCCGGCCCATCACCCCCTCTGCAGCACGAGCTGTTCTGTTCCCCGTATCATCCCCTCCCCAGGCTCGGATTCCTCTGACGTCGCCTCTCGACAAAACAGCGTGCGCTCTCTGCTTGGTCACTGCCTGGAGTGAGCCGGGTCCAGGCCAGGCTGGGTGTGTTTGAGTCCCGCTGTGGCTCCTTGTCAGCCAAGCACAGCCTGCTGTGGCTAACGGAAGGCAGACGCACAGCACGCACCGTGCACGGGGACGCAGCCTGGAGCTTTTCCCTCGCAGCACGCACAGACCTGGTGCTTAGCGTGTGACGGCTGAACAGGATGCCACTTAGGACGGACCAGAAGAGCTTCTTCGGTTCCCACTGCAAACCCCCCGGTGGGCAACTTCCTGTCTGTGGCTAGAACGAGCCTGCTGCACCCCCTCTGCCCCACAGAGCTCACTCGCCCCCTGCTCGCTCCCTTGGGTTTATCCCCCTTGTCTCACCGCAACCGCTTTAGCTGCCTGCTTGCTAACTCCCAAATGCTAATCTGTGCACAGCCAAGGGCAATGAGTGCAATTGAGGGTGAACACGTGGGCCCCTGTCCCAGGTGTGGGGACAGCGAAGACTCCAGGGGCCGGGCCTGTGCACACGTGGCCACATACTGCTGATCTAGCTGTATGGTTTAGGGGTGTTTTTAATAAACAAGACTGGGCACCAGCTCCACGGCTCACTAGGCTAATCCTCCGCCTGCGGTACTAGCACGCTGGGTTCTAGTCCCGGTTGGAGCACCGGATTCTGTCCCGGTTGCTCCTCTTCCAGGCCAGCTCTCTGCTGTGACACGGGAAAGCAGTGGAAGATGGCCCAAGTGCTTGGGCCCTGCACCCGCATGGGAGACCAGGAGGAAGCACCTGGCTCCTGGCTTCGGATCAGTGTAGCTCCGGCCGTAGTGGCCATTTGGGGGGTGAACCAATGGAAGGAAGACCTTTCTCTCTCTAACTCTACCTGTCCAAAAAAATAAACAAACAAGACTCGGCTTCACTTGCACATCTACTGGAGTGGAATGTGTTGAGCTTCTCACCAGAGAGCACACATCAAGGCCTCCAAGGCATGGTTGGTAAGGATGACAGTCACACAAATCAAGGGCCTGCAAAGTTGTACGAGCAAAGGACAACGGCACCAGGTTTCATTTGCACAGTGAGGCTGAGAGCCACAACTGCCAATCCTGCTGTCTGTGCGGCAACAGCGTCATGTTCGACAGAGACCTGCCACAGAGGTCAAACCTTTGTCTTAAGAAACACAACTCCCAGCTGCTGATTCACTTCCCAAACGCCAGAAAAGGTCAGGACTGCGTTAGGCTGAAGATGGGAACTAGGAAGTCCGTCTGGGTCTCCCGTGTGGAGAGCGGGCATCCAATGCCTTGAGCCATCATAGCTGCCTCCCAGAGCCTGCGCGAGCAGGAAGCTGGAGTCCGGGAGCCAGAGGTGGGAATCAAACCCAGGCACTCCCATGTGGGACGTGGGTTTCTTAACTGTTAGGCCAAAGGCTCACCCTGGCCTCTGAGCTTTTAAGAAAGTGATTCGGGGCTGGTGCTGTGGTGTAGTGGGTAAAGCCACTGCCTGCAGTGCTGGCATCCTATATGGATGCCAGTTCGAGTCCTGGCTGCTCCACTTCCCATCCAGCTCTCTGGTATGGCCTGGGAAAGCAGTAGAAGATGGCCCAAGGTCTTAGGCCCTTGCACCCACATGGGAGACCCAGAAGAAGCTCCTGGCTTTGGATCAGTGCAGCTCTGGCCATTGTAGTCAATTGGGGAGTAAACCAGTGGATGGAAAACCTCTCTCTTTCTCTCTGCCTCTCCTTTCTGTGTAACTGACTTTCAAATAAATCTTTTTTAAAAAAAGGAAAGAAAAGTGACTCACAGGCCCGGTGCGGTGGCACAGTGGGTTAAAAGCCCAGCGTATACTGCCAGCATCACGTATGGACACCAGTTCTAGTCCCAGCTGCTCCACTTCTGATCCAGCTCCCTACTAATGCACCTGGGAAAGCAGTGGAAGATGGCCCAAGTACTTGGGCCTCTGTTCCCACATGGGAGACCCAGAAGAAGCTGCTGGCTTTGGATAAGCTCAGCTCTGGCTATTGTGGCCATTTGGGGAGTGAACCAGCAGATGGAAGACCTCTCTGTCTCTACCCCTCTGTAACTTTCAAATAAAGTCAATCTTTAAAAAAAAAAAAAATAGTGCCCTCCAAGCCAGCTTTCTGGCACAGTGGGTTAAACCACTGCCTATTATGCCGGCATCCCCTATGGGCAGTGGTTCAAATCCTGGCTGCTAAGCTTCCCATTTAGCTCCCTCTAATGTACCTGGGAAAACAGCAGAAAATGGCCTAAGTGCTTGAGTCCCTGCACCCACGGGAGAGACCCCTAAGGAGTTCCAGGGTCATAGCTTTGAATAGGCTCAGCTCTGGCCATTGCGGCCATTTGGGGAGTGAACCAGTGAATGGAAGATCTCTCTGTGTTCTCCCTCTCTGTCTTTCAAATACATAGATAAATCTTGAGAAAAAAAAAAAAAAAAGTGACCCCTGGGGCTAGCATTGTGATGCAGTGGGTTAAGCTGCTACCTTTAAGGCCAGCATCCCATGTCCACTCTGTTTCAGATCCAGCTCTCTGCTATGGCCTGGGAAGGCAGCAGAAGATAGTCCAAGTTCTTGAGCCCCTGCACGCACGTGGGAGACCTGGTTGGAGTTGCAGGCTCCTGACTTTGGCATGGCCCAGCCCTAGCCTCTGCAGCCATTTGGGGAGTGAACCAGCAGGTGGAAGATCTCTTTCTCCCTGTCACACTGCCTTTCAAATACATAAAGTAAACCTTGAAAAAGAAAAAAAGTTACTTCTGTTAAAGTCACTAAGAGCAAAATTGGCAAACAATATACATCAGAAATAATGCATGAAGTTTGTATACCTTAAATAAAAGGTTTCTGGGTAAAAAAGAAAAATGTTGATTTGACCTATAATTTATATACATATGTAAATGCATAATAGATATAAAGGACTTCATGGTACTCACAGCAGAAAACTAAAACAACAGATTTTAAAAAACCATTTACATTAACAGACTTGAGAAAGAATGCTAACACTTGGTTTTGATGGCGGTCTAGGAAACCTGTTAGTAGGTGTGTTAGTGTGGAAAGGGGCGTGAAACGAGAACATTCGGTCCCATGTCACACAGGGTGGCTGTGACCGACACAGCAGGGGAACAGTTGGAACAAGTGGTCAGGACGTGGGAAACTGGCATCCCTCGGCACTGCTGGGGGCATTGGACAGTGGCGCCACCGCGGTGGACCTCAAGGCAAAGCTTGCCTGCTCCAACAATCTCCACTCTGTGCAGGACAGCAGGGACTTACACACGGCACAAAGCAGCCTCCGTCCCAACAGTCAACAAGCAGAGACAACGCAAGCATCCGTCAACAGACCCAGACGCACGGTAAACATTCCGGTACCACGGGATCACGTTCCACCTTCAAAAGCCAAGAAATGCTGACGCACGCTACGACACCAATCAGCCTTAAGGATGATACACTAAAGTGAGAGAGGCCAGACACAAAGGGGCGAGTACCGCACGATGCCACTCAGATGAGTTCCTAGAATAGGTAATCGACTGGAACAGACTACAGGCCACCAGGGGCTACTTACTGGACATGGGGCTTCTGCAGAGCTGGTGAGAAAATTGTGACTACGCTTGCTGAAACAGAACAGTGCACTTACAAGTTTTATGCTATGACCATATCATCACAATAATGTTAAAAAAAAAAAAAGTCTTAGAACCAGAAATGTCCAGATCTTCTGACTTGGGAAAATCCCTCTCGGAAATCTATCCTAAGAGAATCACCCAACAGGTGCCTGGAGGTGCCTGTAAGTGACGTTCACGGCACAGGAGTTCCTACAGAAGCGACAGCAGTGTTCCTCGACAGAGCGCTGGTTGGACTCTGTGGTGCAGCACTGAATTCAGGGCTATGAAGACAACCAGAGTGTGCGATCTCTGGCTGCACTATTGTTGCTTAGATGAAGAAAGATAAATGACTAATCAGCACACACAGTGCAGCCCCTACAGCACATCTACCCATATATACTGCCTAGCTGCTAACAGCCTACCAACCAGTTGTTCTCATGTAAAGAATTCTGTGTTACTGTTTTGTGTATTTCCTGTAATCTGCCTGGAACTGTTTGGACACGGGCAGGTCTAACATAGAACAGTTAACTAATGGATACAACACATTCAGGGATGCTTCTAGGTTCGTTTCCTGTAGAGATTCCGGGAACAATTACTCTTCATTCTTCCCCACCACGACCTCGCCCCAAGTTCTTATTGTGAAAAACATCAAGGCTAAAGAAAAATCAAATGCAGGCAGTAGAGCAAGCTCCTGTCTACCTCTCACCTGGGGTCACCAAGCCCTAACGTTAGGCTGCACATGGGCAGCTCCCCGGCTTGGTCTCCCCGTGCCCTGACATTTGGGGTTTTTCTGGCTGAACCATTGGGAAGCAGGTTGCAGACAACTGCCTAAGAGTAAGGGGATTGCCTGCTCCCTTGCTCCCCAGCATCTCCGCCGCGGGTGAGCACTCTCTGGTCCAGTCCTGAGCCACCCAGTTAAGGAGACTCTGCCGGGGGAGAGGGGGGCGTTCCCAGGGCGATCGTATCCTCTGCGGCTGCTGCTCCAACGCCAGGGATGGCCCGGCTGCAGCATTTCTCAGATAGCATCGCAACTGCTGTCTCCGAGTGCAAAGCGGCAGTTATTCTTGTAAGAAGTGCAAGAATCCGATTCAGCCGCTCACTGCCACCCAATCTGGCAGGGCCACGAAACTGCAGCTGGTGGAGGAATTCCTCACGTCCAGAATAGTCCCTGGCCTAAATTCCTGGTCGTCTTTGGGACTGCAGTCTCCTCTTGTTCCTACCAGCCCAGCACTGGAGAAGAGAGAGGGACCCACCACCCAGGGTCACCAGGGGTGTGTTCGGGGCAGGCACACAGAGCACCTGCTGAATGAGGGCCTGCTCTGTGCCAGGTTCTGGGAGGCAGCAGGGGACAAAGCTGAGCCAGAGCTGCCCTCAGAGCTGACAGTCCACTAAGAGATAAAGACACGCAGGTACACAATGGCAACAGCAAGGGGCAGATTGGAGAGTGAGCCATCAGATCTCAAAAATCTAGGCTTAGGAATCAGAATTCTAGGATCAGTGACAGGCTGAGCTCTGAAAGCTGAATTCAGGAGAGAAAATGAAAAAATGGGGGTTCAGAGGTGAATTTTCCATGCTCACCCTTGTTGGTCACAGCAGATAGGAAGGAAATTTGAGAATCAGAAGTAACTGGGCCAAGCTAAGAGTGCAGAGGGGGCTTGTGAGTCCAGATCAGGCTCTCACAAGAGGGACAAATGATGTCCCTGGCAAATGGCCATCAAAAATAGCTCTGGACCTCTGCATCTGTCTGAGCCAAGGTCACAAACCCGAATGCTTCAGGGGCCCGGCAGGTGACAGGGAGGACAGCGACTACGAGGGCTTCTTGGAAGCCTCCACGGCTGTGCTCCTGCGACAAAGACCGACTCCATTGGTTTGTTAGATACACATTCAGCGTCCAGGCACATCCCCATCTGAAGCCAGCACGCGCACCCTCGCAAGTCTGCGTGCAAGTACTACAGTGATGGCGCCATGTCACAGAACATTCCCGGGGCCGGCGCTGTGGCTCACTTGGTTAATCCTCCGCCTGTGGCGCCGGCATCCCATACAGGCGCCAGGTTCTAGCCCTGGCTGCTCCTCTTCCAGTCCAGCTCTCTGCTGTGGCCCGGGAGGGCATTGGAGGATGGCCCAAGTGCTTGGGCCCCTATACCCGCATGGGAGACCAGGAGGAGGCACCTGGCTCTTGGCTTTGGATCGGTGCAGTGTGCTGGCCGTAGTGACCATTTGGGGGCTGAACCAACGGAAGGAAGACCTTTCTCTCTCTCTCTCACTAACTCTGCCTAATAATAATAATAATAATAATAATAATAATAAAAAGAAGATTCCCTCTTTGCTCATCTAGACAGAAAGCAGCCAAGGCATCCTTCAAAAATGCAACACTTATCCAACGCGCCTTTTCCAGAAGGCCCAACAAGCTGCATCCACACTGCCTGACAGGCTGCCTGCAACCAGATGGGGGCAGAAGCAGGGAGCCCCCCGGCCTGCAGAGCCGCCTCGGCTCTCCACCTCTGCTCTTCTTCTAAGACACCTGCCAGGCCGCGCTGTGCATCGAGTCAATGCAGCTGGGCTGAGGAGGAGGAAAGAAAAGCCAGCGCCTGTTCTCATCTTGAAAAGCTGGGACAGTGGACTCCACCTAGTAAACACAGCCTGCTCTCCTGCGAGAGACCGTGTGCCTCAGAGACAAGGATCCGCTGAAGGTGCACAAGCCAGAGTGGAGAGAAGGGAGGAAGGCGGAGAGCAGGTGCACACACACACCAGCCATGCGCATGCACACGCACAGTTTACAGGCTTCCAGGTCCCTGTCTGGGCCTCACAGTCCTCAATGTCACAAAAAGGGAAATAAAAATGTAAGCAAAGACAACAGAGGAGAGTAAAATTATACCATTAGAATGGCAAAAGCCAGAGCCACTTAGGATGCCAGGATCAGAGTGTCTGGGATGGAGTCCCGCCCCTGCCTTGGATCCAGCGTTCTTCCCGTGTGCTTGGGAGGCAGACGATGGTCCATGCACTTGGGTTCCTGACCTGGATGGAGTTCCTGGCTCCTGGCTTTGGCCTGGCCCAGCCCTGGCTGCTGCAGGCATCTGGGGAATGAACCAGAAGATGGAAGATCTCTCCCTTTTTCTCTGTCACTCTACCTTTCAAATACGTTAATTTTTTTAGAAAAAGAATAGCAAAAATGAAAAGCAGCATCCCAAAAGGACAAATGGAACCCTCTATCACACCCCATGGGAACGAGATTAGTCTGTTTTGGAAAACTGAAGCAATGTCTACCAAGGCCAGACCTGAGCACATCTCATGGGCCACCAAACTCCACCCCTAGGCCTAATCACGACAGAAAAGTACACCAAGAAAAATGTTTATGGAAGCCAGTATCCTGTATTGGAGTGCCTGGGTTCAAATCTCGGCCTCCTGCTAATGCACACCCTGGGAGCAGCAGGTATCTTGGTATTATGGTATTTTGGTGCAGGCCACGCATGTGGGAGACCCAGATTGAGTTCTGGGCTCCTGGCTTCAGGCTGGCCCAGCCCAGATTGTTGTAGGCATTTGAGGAGTGAATCAGAGAGAAGCGCTCTCTCACTCGCTTTCTTTCTCTGTCTCTCTGCCTTTCAAAAATGAATACAAAGTTAACATACACACACACATTGTGAGGTGTACTGTAGGGAGCAGCGTGATGCGTGCCCCACACCTCTGGGTGTGAATTCCACAGCTGTCCAAGAACTAGCCAGGGACCCTCAAGTGAACCCCACCGTCTCTCTGGGTCTCCCCTTGCTCAAATGCAAAATGGGGACATAAGTGCCCGTCCTCGTGCAGCGTTGTCAGGGTTAAAGGACCGAAAGGCCGGTGGAGTCTGGCATGGCATTGGCATGCGCAGGTGCACGGATCAGAGCCACCGCCGTCCCCTGCATGGCACTACACCTCTACAGTGGCCCCCACGTCCCGGCTGTAGAGTCAGAGGGTTGGCTCCTGGCGCTGCGGGTGTGGTCACTGCGATTTCCGAGAGCATAGGTGGTTTCTAAACCCTAGGGGGCAGCATAACCGCCAAAGCACCTGTCACCCAAAGACACAAAAGAGTGTCTGACAGCCAGGGAGATACTGAGACTCAGGGGGAGAAAGCCTGGAACCGGGATGGGGCCATGGGATGTCTAAGACATGATCAAGTTCAAAGTGGCCAGCAGCAGGTGGGGAGACGAGGCTGCCTCATTCCTCCAGCACACCTGTGGCCCTGCAGCGCTCCACGCCACCCAAGGAACAGGTTACGGGAACCTGTGCCAGAGCCTGCCCGAGACTGGGTTAGACCAGGCCTGGGATGACACTAACACACAGGATGCTGGCCAAAGAGGATGCTCCTCCAAACTTGTCTGACAGTCACAATGACCTTCAGAGATGCTTGCTAAAGACAAAAACACTCCGGTCTCCTCCTGAACTTTCCAATGTAGAAGGGGAAGAGGGGGCTCAGGCATTGCACACCTCAGCACCGCCCTGGGCGAGTCCTGGAACAGGGAAACCCTGAATGAGACGTTCGTGGCGGCTCAGACACTGGAGACAACAACAGAAGAGGGGGGACCGACAATGTTCTGTTTGCCGGCAGGGGCTCGCCACCTGTTACCTTTGTCTATGTGGTAGAGGAAGGTCTCCTGGCTCATGGCGGAGAGGAGGTGCAGGACGCAGGTGTAAATGCGGACTCTGTCATCGCTGTTGTCGTCCCAGGTGTAGTCCTGGATCACGTTGAGCAGCTCGCGGACAAGGAACAGGACCCCGTGCTCGGGATGATCCTAGGGGGGAACCCAAACAGGATGTGCTTCGTACCCAGGATTTCTTCACAAGAACCCAACATCGAAACCCAGGTTCCCCCTTTTGGCAGCTGGAGGGAGAGGAAATCGAGCGCTGGTTCTGGCATGAAGCCAGGGCCCGCTCGCAGCCTGGGTGCGGCGTTCAGAGCCGAGCCACAAGCCCCGCCCTGCTGCCAGTCCCACTCATCAACACTCCCACCCCGGATGCAAGCTCCAAGAGCTGCCCTGTTTTGGGGCTGTGAATGAAAAAACAAAGTTACCTGTCAGCTCTAATGGCCTGTTTCCAAAATTAGCCTCTTGTTTCTCTGCATGCAGCAGTTAAAACAAAAACAAAATAAAGCAAACTACATCCTGCCCCTCCAACCACAAAAGCGAGATCGTGGGTGTGGTGGCAGATGGAGCCCCCGTGGCCGCTGTCACTGTTCAGGGCACTGATTTCAATAGAGGCTCACTCTTCAGGACATGCCACACGGGAACAGCGGAATTGAGGATGCGCTCTGGGCACAGGGAGAGCCCAAGAGACAGACCCCCAAGTGTCTAGCAGATGCTGACCTGACTCTCAGGAGGCAGTGGCGACTTGAGAGTGGTTTGCACTTGGTCCCTAAAATGTACACTCAGGGGGCCCCTGCTACAACTCCCCAGAGGCTTCTCATCCACGTGGGATCCATGCCTGGCCAGCCCCCCGCCCCCCACAGCACCCTCTCACACTCTCCTGCTGCCTGCCTGGGGGTCCAGCAGCACACAGGGGGCGCACGCACAAGGCAGGAAGAGGAAGGTTTAAGGACAGGATTTGTACAGGTGAGAGCAGATGAACCACATGGGAACCACAGCAAGGCAAAGGGAGAGGCTCGGCGCCTGGCGATGTCGGGGCGCTGAGCCCCCCTTCAGGCTGAGGGCCCAGCAGGGGCGTTCACAGCTCTGAGGAGGCCCCCCACAAGATGGGATGTTGGGCCAGGAGCAAAGCCACGGTCAGATCACGGCCCCGGGTGGGGATCGGCACTGAGGATGCTCTCGGTATCTCCTGCAGTTTGAACTAGCGGGCAGGTGGGCAGGACGGTCCCGACGGAGTCCTCCTGGGCAGTCTCCCTGGCACGGAGCAGGGCTGGCCCAGGATGTCCTGGTCTCTGCCCCGGACTGGGCCTGGCTCCTCGGTAGCGCTCAGACTGCATCACACACGTCGCCCTCTCAGCAAGGCCCTCCCTGTGAGCGGCCTGAGCCCCCAGCCTCATTCCCTGCAGAGCACATGCCACGACCCGCCGGCTTCCTTCTGTGCACCGGCCAGCGCCACCTCGTGGCTGATCCGCTCCCTCATTCACAGGAACCCACAGCCTCTGCACACTGTGTGTGCTGTCCACTGCCCGGCCAGACCCTTCCAGGCCAGATTGTGTTAATGGCGCCTCTGGAAGCAGGACCTGGGCGCTGCATCAATGACACGCCAATGACACGCCTGGCAGCACGGTCCCTGCCTCCCAGGACGGTGGTCACAAGGCAGGCACGGGTCAGCAACATGGACTGATTCTGCCCGAGGTTGGCGACCACAACAGAACAACGATCCAGCCAGGAGCTGCCACAGCTTTTCCACATCCTGGGAAGACAACGTTAGTACGAACGCCCATTTCACAGCTGGGAAGTGGGGCCCAGGGAGCTTAAGTGGCCCAAGGTGATGCTGCTGGCACACAGGGGACCCAAGAGTCCCACCCAGCAGCCTGGGGACATTCCCACGGCTGTGTTTGCACAGATGACCGAGGCCTGTCGCTGACTCTACGGAACTTGTGACTTGCGGGACACACAGACAGAGCTAACTATTTCCAACACAAGCCCAGAGCATGAGAAGTGCCGGGGCCAAGGAGGGTGGGGGTTGGTGGAGACCTAGTGAACGTGGTACATGCACAGTGCACGGCTGAGCACCGTGGTGGAGACACGCGAGAGGTCTGGTGTGAACCGGCACCATCCCCAGGGACTGTTCCCCAGGTGCCACCAAGACAGGGGACATGGGGCACTGCTGTGCCTGCCACGTGGATGCGCACAGAGGTGTTCCATGGAGGGATCCATGTGGACACCCTAGCTCTCGTGGGACAGTGGTCAGCACGCCTCCAAGCAGCTGCACCGAGGGGCACCGGGGCCATGCAGGTTTGCCAGGAGCCACTTCCAGGAGCTCTTGCTGCCAGCCAGAGCGGCGACAGGCGGCTCCAACCTCCCTACCAGCAAAGATGGCTGTGCGTGATATCCACGCTTCAGTGGCTATGACGTGTTTAACAAAGCAATTTTGTACTCTGGTGGTTCAGTGCTAGCGCCTGGAGCAAGGCAGACCCGGACTCTGAGGAGATGGAGGAGAAGTTCTTGCTCCCAGTAGGGGAAGCTCCCCCTAGGACCCTGGCTGGGCTGCTCCCTAGGCAGAGCGGCCAAGCACTGGCAAGGGCTCCGAAGCGACAGAGGCCCGATGGCTGCTCCCAGCCTTGTCCTTCTGGGCCTCTGGATACAGGGATCCTGCCACCCCACCCCATTCTTTGGGATAATAACCCTGAAGGCAACCGACTTGCCCAGGGAGCCAGGACGAGACGCAGCGAAGTGGGGGCTTTGGATCCTGGCTCAATGACCCTCCACCTCTCTGCCTCAGTTTCCATTTCTGTGCAGTGAGCAAAACAGCAGGCTTGTTCCCAGTCTTGATGGACGGTTGACTGGTTTGTTGCAAGAGGCCTAAGTGTGTGGCAGATAAATAATAAGGCCCCTAGGAAAGGAGCCAGCACACAGGTGGACTGGGAGACGGGCAGCAGGGGCCTGGGGGAGGGGGAGGAGACAGCCCGCCTCCCAGCAGGCAGCAGCCAGGCGCAGGTAACTGGTTAGCACAGGAGCCACCCCGTCTGTCCTCCCAGCTTCCCAGCGGCCTCTGCACCTCACTGTGCACCAGTCACTGTGTCTCTTCCTGGCCCCCAGTGCAGGGGCTCCTTCCCATCTCAGGGCCCACACTAGGCCCTCCCCTCCCTTTCCACACCTCGTTAGCCACTTACTAGTCTCCTGCCAATCAGCTCAAGAGGCACCTCCTCAGCCAAGCCCCCTGTGCTCTCAGAGGTCCCCACAGTCCCCAGGTGCTTCCTGCAGTCACACATCCACAAACGTGGTGGCACAGACTGCAGGAATGAAGCTTAGCGCTGGGCTAACTTGTCCTGCTTACGGCTGGGCCTTTTAATAAGGGCAGGAGCACAAGACGTTTGCCCTGCTGTGTCCTTGGTGACTTGTGCCAGAAAACTGGGGAAGTGATGGAAGTGACATTTCCATTCCCTACAAACAGAAGCTGAATCAAAACGAGGCTCTGAAGCCGCAACACTGAACTTGTTTCGGCAACCCTATTTTGCGCCTCCTACCAGGTGTTAAATGACATGGGATGGGGGCAGGTGTTTGCCACAGTGGGGTGCATCACTGCTTTAGATGCCCAATCCCACCTAGCAGGGCGGAGACGTCAGTCCCAGCTCTGCTCTCCATTCTAGCTTCCTGGGAAGCAGCAGGTAATGGTTCAAGTGCCTGGGCCCCTGCCACCCACGTGGGAGACCTGGATGGAGTTCCCAGCTCCTGGCTTTGGCCTGGCCCAGCCCTGACTGCTGTGGGCATTTGGGGGAGGGAGCCAGCAGATGAAGAAACTGTCTGCCCAGCTTTTAAATAAAATGAAGGAAAAAAAGGGCTTCCAGACATTCCCCAAGTTCATGATCTACAGAGGGGGAGGGCCGTCCGGGGAGGGCTTGCTTCCGCATTTGTAAACACGTACCAACTGGACCAGGTCCTTTACCTGGCTCTAATCCTTCTAAACAAATAAGTCAGCACTCTCCTAGCCTACCCTTTAAAATCCCCTTGCACACTGGTGGTAGGAAAGCACAATGGTGTAGCTGCCATGAAAAACAGTTCAGGCAGAGTTGCGGGGCAGTGAGTTAACCTGCCTCTTGCGACTTCCAGCATCCAAATCAGAGCAAGGTTGGAATCCTGGCTGCTCTGCTTCCGATCCAGCTCTCTGATAACACGCCTGAGAAAGCAGAGGAGGTGACCCACGTGCTTGGGGCTCTGCCACCACACCTGGATGGAGTTCCAGCCTCTTGGCTTCGGCCCAACTCCAACAGTTTTGGCGATTTGCGGAGTCAATCAGCAGATGGAAGATCACTCTCTTTCTTTCAAATAAGTCCTTTAAAAGAAAATTACAAGTAGGACTACCTTATGACCCAGCCATCTCCAGGTACATTCAAAAGAACTGAAAGAGGGCTGGTGCTGTGGCGTAGTGGGTAAAGCCGCCACCTGCAGTGCCGGCATCCCATATGGGCGCCAGTTGAGTCTCAGCTGCTCCACTTCTGATCCAGCCCTTTGCTGTGGCCTGGGAAAGCAGTAGAAGATGGCCCAAGTGCTTGGGCCCTGGCACCTACATGGCAGACCTGGAAGAAACTCCTGGCTCCTGGCCATCACGGCCATTTGGGGAGTGAACTAGCAGATGAAGAACCTCTCTCTCTCTCTGCCTCTGCAGCTCTGCCTTTCAAATAAATAAATAAATCTTAAAAAAAAAAGATTGTACCCAAGAAACACACTGAATCTGTTTAAAAAAATTAATGAAAAGTTAAAATGTAAAAAAAAGAATTGAAAGCAGGATTTAAAGGGGATTTTAGCATCCGATGTTCATTGTAACATTACTCACAAATAACCAACATGCAGAAACTAGAATGGATTTTTAAAAAAGGTGGCACAGACATGTAAGGAAATACTATTCAGCCTTAAAGAGGAAGTGCGTGAAATGTGACACCACGATGACCCTCATGGCAGCACACACGCGGCCTGAGTCCCCTTCCACCAGGCGCCCAAGACTGCTGAGTTCACACAGACCGCAGCGGTGGCTGCCCGGGGCTGGGGGCCGGGGGAGCAGGCTGAGCCCACTCTGGGTCCTGCAGCCCACACTTTGCACAGCTCACTCTGCTAGAAGGGCCGACGGCATTCCAAAATTAAAACGGAAGTGGGGAGGCGGAAGGCAACAAGTCAGGTGAATCAGGAGAGTGGGGGTGAACGATTCCCACTGAATCGCTGAATCCAGACACGCTGGGCCTGGCTCAGCCCTGGTCCACACGATCACCTGGGAGCTCACAGCCCTCAGCCGTGGCGCTCCAGGCTGGTGACTCTGCAGCTCCTGCACGGGGCGGCCGGCCAGTAGTTACCGCAGTCCATAGGCCCCCTTTACCCGACGTACATCCTGACACCCCCTGTGAGCACCTGAAACCGCAGACAACACCAAACCAGGTTTTACCCTTAATCGTTCATGCCTGTGATAAAGCTCAATTCGTCAACTAGGCGCAGGAAAAGATGGACAGCAATAAATAATAAAATAGAACAACAAGAATGTGCTGTAATGAACGTCACAACACTTTTCTGTCCTTGAGAACATGCGCCTTTTCACTTAAGGCAGGGGTCGGGATCTTTTTTGCTGCCAAGGGCCACTGGGATATTTAGAACACCACTCACAGGCCACACAAAATCATCAGCTTAAAAATTAGCCTGCTGGGGCTGGCACTGTGGTGTAGCAGGTAAAGCCACCGTCTGCAGTGCTGGCATCCCATGTGGGTGCTGGTTCGAGTCCTGGCTGCTCCACTTCTGACCCAGCTCTCTGTTATGGCCTGGGAAAGCAATGGAAGGTGGCCCAAGTCTTTGGGCCCCTGCACCCATGTGGGAGACCTGGAAGAAGCTTCTGGCTCCAGATCACCACAGCTCTGGTCGATGTGGCCAACTGGGGAGTCAACCAGCAGACTGAAGACCTTTCCCTCTCTC
This sequence comes from Lepus europaeus, assembly GCF_033115175.1. NCBI lineage: Eukaryota > Metazoa > Chordata > Mammalia > Lagomorpha > Leporidae > Lepus > Lepus europaeus. Next base: position 12,903,742 of record NC_084847.1, read on the forward strand.
TCTTCCTCTCCTTCTCTTTAATTCTTTCAAATAAATAACTAAAAACCTTTAAAACAAATAAACAAAGTTAGCCTACTATGGATTACTCAAATTTCAAGCCTGCCTGTAGCAGCCTCATCAGGGCCAGACCAAGTGATTCCGAGGGCCGGGTGCACCTGCGGGCCAGCCGTTCTGCACTCCTGATGAAAGGAAACGATTTCCAGCTTCTCCTTGGAGTAGCTGGACCACAGCATCACCACTCTTGCATACTGGGGCCATTATAAGTAGATCAAGGACTCCTTGAACATGGCGCTGTGGGACCACAACAATCCATCTGATAACCAAGACGGCTAAGTGACTAACAGGCAGGTGCCACACGCAGCGTGCATGGGCCAGAGTGAGACAGTGTGCAACCTCACCCTGACACTCAGAACAGTGCAGCATTTACAATGCATCAACTGCTTATTGCCTGAAGCACCCACTTGATATTTCTCAGACCATGTTTAACTGTAGCTGAACCTGCAGAAGGCGAAACTGGTTGAGAGGCGGCTGAGGGATGTGGGGTGGTTGGTGCTTGGTGACCTTGAGCAAATAACACCCCCTGCCGATGCTTCGGGCTCGGTGGGTGCTCCGGAGTAGCAGAGCCCCGGTTCAACTCCCAGCCCTGCTACTGACCAGCCATGGGGCCTCGGGCCTGCTGTGCCGTGTCTCCTGCTCTCAGCTTCCGCAAGGGAAGAAGGTGCAAGGATCCCTACCTCGCAGGGTTCGAGAGGGTTCCCAGAGGCTGGTGATCGCCTCCATGGCCACCACTCCATTCAACCCTCACAGCCACCCTGGGAGGCTGGCACTTCAACGCCATCTTCAGAAGGGGACAGCGGAGGCACCGAGGGGCTACAGAGCCTGTCCCGGGTCCCAGAGCCTGAACACCAAGTTCTGACTCCAAGACCAAGGCTTCTCAAAGAGGCTCCAGTTACTGTGAACACCCAGAAAACCCTACACACGGACGGGAGTCCGCACATCCTAACTGATCCCATCAATGGCTGTGCAAGGAACTGACATGCTTCTACTGCTCGCTCGCTTGACAAACCAGCAGACGTCCAAAGAGGAAAAGGATCACACGGTGCAAATGGCGGATCTGCAAACGCAGCCGGATCCTTCTGGCCTTGCCTGCTCCGGCCGGCCCACAGGACAAGGGAGGCCGCTCCCCGACAGCCGAGGCTGCAGCCCCACAGCCTGGCCTCCTGGTCCTCTCTCCCCAGAGAGGTATTGCGGTCTGAACAGGCAGGATCTGGACAGAGTCAGCTTTTCCTTCCTCGACTTTGCCAGACAAGGGACTCGCATTCCAAAGCACGCACCTGTTTGAAACACACACTGCAGTAACTCGGTGTACGCATGGGGCTGCATGGATCACCACCACCGTCGGTTCTAGAACATTCCATCACCCTACAGAGGGACCCTGTACCCAGAGGAGCCGAGGCCCTGCACGGCCCAAGCTCAGAGCATTTGTTGTTTCTGAGCCTCCTCCTGAATCTCTCAGGGGGCTTTCACAAATGCCAAGTCGGGGCCTACTTGGACTGGCTGAGACTCGGGGGGAGGGCCCGGGAACCTGCATTTTAGCAGCTACCCTGCAGTTACTATGCACATTTGGCTATACTTGGAGTTCTTTTTTATTTTTTTTTTTTTAAATAATTTAAGTTTCTCTGAAAGGCAAAGACAGAGAGACAAAGACATACAGAGATCTCCCATCTGCTGACTCACTCCCCTAAATGCCTACAACAGCTGGGGTGGGGCCAGGCAGAAGCCAGGAATCATAAACTCAATCCAAGTCTCCTCTGTGGGTAGCAGGGACCCAAGGACTTGAGCTATGACTTGCAGCCTCACAGGAAGCTAGACTCAGCAACAGAGCCAGGATTTGAACCCAGGTACTCCGAGATGTGATGCAGGCACCCCAAGCAGTGGCTTAACCATGACACCAATTCCTGCCCCTCCCAGGGGCTTACCGACTCATGTCAAGAACCCTGCGGGGGCGGCACTGTGGTATAGTGGGTAAAGCTGCCACCAGCAACACCAGCATCCCAAATGGGCACCGGTTCAAGTCCCAGCTGCTCCACTTCTGATCCAGCTCCCTGCTTATGTGCCTGAAAAAGCTGCAGCAGATAGTCCAAGTCCTTGGGCCTCTGCACCCATGTGGGAGACCTAGAAGAAGCTTCTGGCTCCACTGCACCCATCTGGGGAGTAAACCAACAAATGAAAGATTGCCTTCTCTAACTGTGCCTTTTAAATAAATAAATTAAAAAAAAAAAAAAACACACACACACACAAAAAATGTGGCCACCAGATGAAGCCTAGGTACTCTTTGGAATACTATTTTTAATAAAGCACATTAGACTAAAAAGGGAAATCAATTATCCTAAAATATATTTTTCCAATGAATTTCGATATAGTAATTTGTTGTTTTCAGAGAGAAGTGGGAGTTGCTCAGGAAGGTGGAGCAGACGACGCTTCTGAAACACCTTTTTTTTTTGACAGGCAGAGTGGACAGTAGAGGGAGACAGAGAGAAAGGTCTTCCTTTGCCGTTGGTTCACCCTCCAATGGCCGCCGCGGTAGGCGCGCTGCGACCGGCGCACCGCGCTTTTCCAATGGCAGGAGCCAGGTGCTTCTCCTGGTCTCCCATGGGGTGCAGGGCCCAAGCACTTGGGCCATCCCCCACTGTACTCCCTGGCCACAGCAGAGAGCTGGCCTGGAAGAGGGGCAACCGGGACAGGACCGGTGCCCCGACCGGGACTAGAACCCAGTGTGCCAGCGCCGCAAGGCGAAGGATTAGCCTAGTGAGCCGCAGCACTGGCCCTGAAACACCTTTTGTACCTGGAATGCGATGGGAACACACCTGCTCACTTCCTCTGGTAACAAAGCCCCCGTGGCTGCTCCAACTGCAGCGAGTTCATAACCGAGCAAAACAGTAGAGTTTACGTTTGTGAAAACAAAGTTGTCCAGGAGGTTTGTGAATGTAAAGCTTTGTGAAAATCAAGCTGTCACTTTTTTCCTTTCCCCCTATTCAGAGTCACTCTGCCAGGCCCCCAGAGAGCAGGTGGACCCTGGGTTAGGAGCCCTGGGTTAATCGCCCCAGAGAGTGAGAGGGTCTGACAGCTGCTCCTGCTGGGTCTGAGTGGCCCTGACTCCTTTTTAAAGACCTATCTACCTATCTATCTATCTATCTATCTGACAGGTGGGAGTGGGGAGGGCTAGCCCCAACTGCTGGGTCACTCCCCAAATGGTTGCAATGGCTAGGGCTGGGCCACGCTGAAGCCAAGAGCCTGGAACTCCATCTGGGTCTCCCACAGGGATGGCAGGGGCCCAGGCCCTTAGGCCAGGTTCTGCTGCCTTCTGAGGTGTGTTAGCAGGGAGCTGGATGGGAAGCAGAGCAGCTGGGGCTCAAACAGGCACGCCGATAGGGGACACCAGCTGAACCGGCTATGAGATCAATGCCCACCCTGCCTGGATTCCTTCCTGCCCAAGCCTGACCGCTCCTCTCCTACATTCCACAAGATATATGGCCTCCTTCCAACCGTGTCCTTTGGGCCCCTGCTACCTTGCTCTGGTCTCCAGCACGTGCCATCAGAAGGGCCTGCCGTCCACGTACCTTCTCTTGATGCCTGCTCTGTGCCGAGGTGGTGTCCTGACCACGGCATGTGTACTTGCTCATTTAACCCTCGCCACGACGCAGAGGGCCAGATGCTACAGTTACCCCATCTACTGCCGAGGAAGGGCCGCCCAGTGAGCTCACCCAGCTGCCCAACACCGCAGGGCCGCACAGAGGAGAAGCTGAGATTCCAACCCAGGCGTGCTGCTCCAGAGGGCTGTGCCCTTAGCCGGTAGGGGACACCCTGTGGTGGCCATACAGAGCATGTAATGGATGGGTGTAGTGGAATGAGAAGGCCATGCCAAGGTGGCCACTGGCAAGCGAGCGTCAGTTAGTCAGGAATGGCTTTGAAACTGCCTGGCGACAGGCTGTGATTGGATGGCTCTGGAAACTGCCTGGCAACAGGCTGTGATTGGTTGGGGTATAGACCGCCCCTTGACCAGATTGGCTGGTCTTGGCTATATAAGCTGTTGTACCAACTGTAATAAACGAGTCTGCAGGCTGCTCGCCTCAAGCCTGCTCTCACCGGACTCCCGGGGTCTGTGTGTTGACTCCGCGCCTCTTGCCCCCACCACGCTGCTCCTCTCAGAAACGAACCCACTGCAACATTGTGGAGAATTCAACGGCAACAGATGGGGGTTGGTGTTCCTGCAAAATTCATACTGATACCCCGAGTCCAATGTGATGGTATTTGGAGGTGGGCCAGGGGAGGTCATTAGGTCCCACATCAGTGAGCCTGCCACGCGAGGACGTAACGAGACGACAGTGTCCACACCCAGTAAGAGGGCCCTCACCAGAACCCAGCCGCCGGCAACGGCCTCAGCGATCCAGCCTCCAGACTGTGAGCCGTAATGTCTGCTGTGCAAGGCCTGTGTTCCCGTGAGCCAAGCTGGACAAACACAGAACACCTCAACCAGTCCACACCGGACACAGCAGCAATGGAGAACTCGCTGAGCCATCCAAACATCTAACCAGACCTCCCCTCTCCCACCCCACACACACACGCAGGAGATGGAAATCCTTGCGCTTTTAGGGCTAAAAACACCCAAGAAGCAGGGCACCGGTCGCTCTTCTGGGGGAACGTACCGGAACTATTAATAAAGTAGAGAAGAAGTTACAGAGGAATTCCAGGAGGAACGATTCCGACGGCCGCATCTTCCCGTCGATGTTAATCATCTTTGGAACTTCCGGAACGAGGCTTATGGCGGCTCTGAAGAAGGCATCAGCTACAAGACAGGAGGGGAGGCCGAGGGTGAGAGTGTGGCTGGCTCTTCCCTGCCCACAGCCTGGCGGCCAGAGCCGAGCACCACATGGGCATCCGGCAGGCAGCTGCAGCAGGGGCTCCTGCCAACCATGGTGGACGTGGTGTGACATCGGGCGCAAAGGCACTGCTGTCGGTGTCGGCGGGTCAGCTCACAGGACCGCGGTTAAACGGCCTGGGGATTACTAAGTGGAAGAAGCAGGCGGCAAATTTCTATGGCAAGTACAGAGCCGACAGTTGCCTGGGCAAAGGGCTTGGCCTGCACTGGTTCGTTGAACCCTCAATGCCCAGCCCATGAGGAAGCCGTTGCCATGACTGCAGGAACGCACACACACACATGTGCACACACATGCACACACACGTACAATTTGGAGACTTTTGATTGGCTAACAGTTCCAGACAATCATTTGGGAAATGGCTGTATGAGATGATCCATAAAACAAGACAACGTCAGGGGTGGGCACTTGGCCGAGAGGTTACGGTGCCACCTCCCACAGTGGAGTGCCCGGCTTTGAGCCCTGGCTCCAGCCCCAACCCTGTCACTGTCACTGCACACTGTGGGAGGTGGCAGGTGGTTGGGTCCCATGTGGGAGACCTGGACTGAGTTCCCGTCTCCCAGCTTCAGCCCGGCCCAGCCCTGCTAGCTGTAGATATTTGGAGAGCAAACCAGTAGAATGAGGGCTCTATCTTTCTGCCTCTTAAATAATAGTAATAAAATAATAATAATAAAACAAAAACGGAAGAGCACTTCAAAGGACGGGAGGAAGGAAAGGAGAAGAGAGGGAGGGGATGAGACAGGGCTGGGGGGAGAGTGTATAAGGGTGTGGGACAACAGGACGAGGCAGGATGGAAGGGATGAGGGAGGAGATGCAGAGGGAGACGGAGAGAATTCTTCCTAGAACTGCCCAAGTGCCCATCACAAGAAAAAGCCCCAAGGTCAAACCAGACAGAACACAGATCCAACATCTGAAATTTACATCTCCCCGACAAGATCAAACATTTCCATGGCCCAGAGACACTGCCAGTGAGGCAGAAGGCAGCAGCGGCACACAGCACCCTGGCCGACAGCAGGCACCGCGGCCGACACGGCAGAGTGACACACGCCGGCCAGCCTGGGGACCGGGCCTCGGCTTCATGAGAATGGTGTGTGTCTGGAGCCGGCCGCTGGCCTTTCCCCTTCTCTTCCTTCAAAGGGGAAAAAAAAGCCACGGCAGGGCGTTCGGTGCAGCACACTCTGCCGAAGGCTCGCTCTATGCAGGAGCCTCCTGGCAGGCACTCGCACGCCACGGTCACGGCTGCATCACTCACAACAGCCAGCGGGTAGCAACCTGAGGATCCACTGCGGTAAAGAGCATGTAAAGTGGGATCCAGGCACACGATGGATCACGCGGGCGTGGGAAGGAATGAAGGGCTGACGTCATTCGGTGCCCTGATGGGTGAGGTGTGCAGGACACAGGGCGTCGCTGGGAGCAGCCGGCAGCGGTCCCAAGTTGATCAACGAGGCACCCCCCTTCCAGCACAGGGACTGGGCCCTCATCTTGGACTCCCGGGCCCCAGAAGCGCGAGGAACACATTTGTGTTCTAAGTAACCCAGCGTGCGGTATTTCGTCAGAGCAGCAAAAATGGACTAAGACGTCCTCCCAGAGGCCAAGGACATGCCCTGGGGAAGGCCTCCGGGTGTTGGCATCACCCCTCTTTCCACACGGAGACGGCCCACGACAGACACCACTCTGCAGCCTTCCCCAGCTGGGCGGCCCGCGGAGAACACTCCACCACCACACGTACAGAAACACCGTTACGCTCTTTAATAACCACAAAGTGGAATCGAGCCCGTTTGGGGTTTTACTCCTGCTTTTTTTTTTTTTTTGAGTGTCGGGTAAAATACACATAAGAGTCACCATTGAGTCCATCTGGTTTTTTTTGTTGTTGTTGTTGGTTTTTTTTTTTTTGTTTTTGTTTTTGTTTTTTTTTTGACAGGCAGAGTGGACAGGGAGAGAGAGAGACAGAGAGAAAGGTCTTCCTTTGCCGTTGGTTCACCCTCCAGTGGCTGCCGCCATGGCCGGCACACTGCGCTGATCCGAAGCCAGGAGCCAGGTGCTTCTCCTGGTCTCCCATGGGGTGCAGGACCCAAGCACTTGGGCCATCCTCCACTGCCTTCCCGGGCCACAGCAGAGAGCCGGCCTGGAAGAAGGGCAACCGGGACAGAATCCGGCGCCCCGACCGGGACTAGAACCCGGTGTGCCGGCGCCGCAAGGTGGAGGATTAGCCTATTGAGCCGTGGCGCCGGGCGAGTCCATCTGTTTAAGCAACTTTCTCTAGTGAATTTTAGAATTAGACTGTTCTGAAGAACGTGATGACCCAGCCCACCTTCAGACATGGCATCTGGCTTGTTCTTCAGTCACGCAGGAGGGCAGGGCTAATCGAAAGCCTCACCACTCCCAGGGCCTGACACTGCCAAGGCTAAAGCAGGCCTCCTGGGTTACTCACCCCATCCCCAGGCCCCTACCTCAGCACCCGACTCCCTGGGTAAGTCAGGCAGCCAGCCGTCCTAGTCTAGGGCAAGCTAAAGGAAACACCCCGGTTTCTTAGGAGAAAACATTCCAAGGACGTGAGGATTCTCTTCCTGTGAACACAGGGTTCTGACCACAAGACTCATTCACTCCTCCTCGGGTTCGAGGAGCCCCTGCACAAAGCCTCCCTCCCAGTCTTCCTCTAGGTGTAGATCTAGATGGGGCAACTCCTGTGTGCGGTGCACCCCGGGACCTATCTTATTCCTGTGGACTCCGCTGTGAAGACGGGCTGTCACTCAGGGATGCAGGTGCCTTCGGTAAAACTGAGCGACCAGACATCTAAAACTAGTTATTACCAACTTGTGATTTTGTAAATGAACTTGGTATGAAAGCGGGTACATCCCAGGATTCAAGGGCTGCTGTTCTGGGGATATGCAGGTAGAGCAAGAAATACGAATGTCTCGTAACAACCTTGTCCGTTAGTGTGTCAAAGTTAAAGTGACAGCTTTATCTAACCTTGATTTTGCTGGAATACCCAATAGGTTTTACTCTGAGTATTAACAACATCGAGAAGTCCACCAGGAACATTTAAATGATATCCCAGTTTGAGCACCACCACCAGGAGCCTTGGCATGCTTGCTCTCTCTCTCTCCTCTACAAGATGCCAAAGTCTCTCTCGCTGAGCCGGGCAACCTCATCCCACAGGATACCCGACTGCCCCCTCCAGGACACCACAGGGATGACGGGCACTGTGTGCTGTCTCCATCAGGCTTGGGTTGCCCTAGGAGGAGAGAAGACATTCTTTCCAGATGCCCTGCTCCCCCAGCCCCAAGGCCTTGGCGTGGGCCTCTGCCATGGCCTGGAATGGCCCCTGGCTCGCTTCAGCATATCCAGACACTCCCTGCACCTTCTAGACTCTCTCTCCCATGCCACATCTTTTATGAAGTTGGTTGTTCTCCCTGTCCAAGGGGCATTGCCCTCCGCTCGCAAATGCCCAGGCGCATTTTACACTGTCCTGCCCGGTGCTGCCTTGTGTGGTGACTGCAAACCCTGGCTCTCCTCTACCAGGGTCTGCAAGAGAGAACCTGCTTCCACTCGATGCCTGGCACAGCGGCTCACACATTTAAAAACGACCAAGAAACACCAGCAGAAGGAAATGAACTACAGGCGCTTATTATCACACGGAATCAAAACCTTAAGGGGCGGACTCGCCCATGCCCCTTTCTCTGGGTCCATCAGCAGTTGCCATCCAGCCCTCGTCCTTATCCCCTCCTACTGTGGACGGGTCACACGTGGAGCCCGTGAATGTGGGGGACACGCTCCGTGCCACCTGCCCACGTGTGAGTGGGCAGCTAAGATAGTCTGCTTTGTCTCCATTCACCAAAGAGGCCTCATGGTTTGAGAAAATGGCCATGCCAAAGAGTCTTCAGAGAATGTTCTATGGACAGAATTAGTAAACGTGATGGTAAACACGAACCCCAAAGACTCAGCAGGGGGGCAGAAGCCATTTTTCTCCCATGTAGGTACTTCTTACGATTTAACGGGACTCTCTTCTGAAGAGCAACTGTTACTCCATAGTACTGCCCGCGCCATGAGGTTTGAGAGCCTCTGAATTCCGTGGGTGTTATCGTACGACCACGTGAGCCTGGCTTCCATTGGCATTATCACCAGTTATCATCGGATGACCTCGTGAGCCTCTGACTTCCCTGGGCGTTATCACTAGTTATCATCATACGACCACGTGAGCCTGACTTCCGTGGGCATCATCGCTAGTTATCATCGGATAACTAGCATGACCAGGTGAGCCTCTGACTTCCATCGGCATTATCACCAGTTATCGTCGTATGACCACGCGAGCCTCTGACTTGGGTGGGCGTCATCACTAGTTATCACTGGATGACCACCGTTCACTCAGGCACCACTGGCAGAGCACCTGTGCAGTAGCAACCATCGTACCCCAGATAGCTGAGTGCAGGGAGAAGGCTAACGCCCGTTACAACACATCCTGGGCTACCTGTTGGTTGGTTTGTCTGGGGAGTGGAGTGGTCTAGGATAATTTTCCTAAAATCATGGAATGTGAGCTAAATTCAGAAAATGAAGATGCAAAATATAATGGAAAAAAAGAAAATCTGAAAGGGAGAGAATTCTGGAGAAGGAAGGGAAGTATTAAAATCTTTCTTCAGATGCCTACTTCTTACACTCCTGTTTTGGAAATTGCATTAAGTAGACAGGACACCCAGAGGTTCAAAATGATGACATGGGTGGTGACAATCTTGGTAGTGACAAAGCCCATTCTTTTTACTGCTTTAATTGTCCTTGCTGGTCTGTGTCAGCTTGGAGGAAGTGCAGAGCTTTGATTTCCAGCACAAGACAGCAGTTGAATCTTTTTTTTTTTTTTATTTGACTGATAGAGTTAGACAGTGACAGAGAGAGAGAGACAGAGACAGAGAGAAAGGTCTTCCTTCCGTTGGTTCACCCCCCAAATGGCTGCCATGGCCGGCGCTGTGCCAATCCGAAGCCAGGAATCAGGTGCTTCCTCCTGGTCTCCCATGCGGGTGCAGGGACACTTGGGCCATCCTCCACTGCCCTCCCAGGCCACAGCAGAGAGCTGGCCTGGAAGAGGAGCAGCAGGGACTAGAAGCGGCACCCATATGGGATGCCGGCACCACAGGCGGAGGATTAACCAAGTGAGCCACGGCACAGGCCTTGAATCTATTTCTTAATTATTTGAAAGATAGAAAGAGACAGATAGGGATCTCCCATCTGCTGGTTCATTCCTCCAGTGCCCACAGTTCGTCTAATGCCCAATTAGGCGGAACCAAAGCCAGGAGCTGGAGACTTAATCCAGGTCTCCTGCATCGGTGCCAGGGACCCAACTATCTCAGCCACCACCTGCTGCCTGCCAGGGTCTACACTGGCAAGAAGCTGGAATTGGAAGCAGAGACAAGACTGGAACCCAGGCACTCCCAATAAGAAATGCTGGCCCCCAAGTGGCATCTTAACCTCTGTGCCCAGCGCCCACTCCAATAATCTTGAAACAAAGATCGGTTTTCGTGCAGATTCCTCAAGGCTTAGCAAGAAATCACTGGGCTTTCAAAACTCTGAAAGCACAGAGCTGTCAGTGTATACAGCTGGCTCCCAAAACCCCACGGCAGGTTCTGGCAGCTCCCAGACGGGTCCGGTAAGGTAGTAACTCCTGAGCAGCCATGTGCCCGAGGGCCAAGAGCTCTTAGACCCTCACCTCACCAACCCTCAGCAGACAGGTACCCCTGCTGTCATCTCCGCTTGACAGATGGGGAAACTGAGGCCCAGGAAGACGGACTTGTCTAAGGATGTCTGGTTTCTGGTAGTGGGGTCAGGACTGGGCATTCAGAGACCTGGATGTCACCACTCACGCACACCCCTCCCCATCATCCTACAGCAGGCCAAACACCCCACCTGCTCCCACGCCCTTGCTCAGAAGCTCCTCCCCCTTGGCAGGCCCCCCTTCCATCTCCCTTTCCCACATGCTGCTCAGAGACTGTTCAGGGCACTTCAGAAAACTCAGGGAAAAAGTGAGCTGAAGGGGCCGGCACTGTGGCGTAGTAGGCTAAGCCTGTGCCTGCAGCACCAGCATCTCATATAGGCACTGGTTCAAGTCCCAGCTGTTCCACTTCTGATCCAGCTCCCTGATATTGGGAAAGCAGTAGAGGATGGCCCAAGTGCTTGGGCTCCTGCACCCATGTGGGAGACCCAGAAGCTCCTGGCTTTGGATCTGCCCAGCTCTGGCTGTTGCAGCCATTTGGGGAGTGAACCAGCAGATGGAAGACCTCTCTGTCTCTCCCTCTGTCTGTAATTCTACACCTCAAGTAAATCAATAAATCTCAAAAAAAAAAAAAAAAGTGATATGAAGTGATACATTTATTTCAGGGCAAATATTTTTGAAAGCCATGCATTGTTTTTTTCATAGTAGGCATTTTCCATGAACTTCTGGAAGGCTCCTCACGCACCCTTCTTTCAGGACCCACCTTAAACGCCCTTCCCATTGCAAAGCAAGCTTCCCTGGATTGGCTCCAGGGCCTCTGAGGGTGCAAAACTCGGAGGATGCTCAAGTGCCCCTGCAAAGTGGTGTAGTGCTTGCCTGGAACCACGCCCTCCCTCCCACATACCTGGCTCAGCTCTAGATTACTTTCAGCACCTAACAGGATACAAACGCTATGTAGCTAGTTGTTACACTGCGTCATTTAGGGGATGGCAGGCGGGCAGGGAAAGACCATACCTGTTCAATACAGATGCAACTTTGTTTTTTCGGGTATTTTCCAGCTGCGGTTGATTGAATCTCTGGCTTCAGACCCCAGGATAAGGGATGCCTGCACCCCACCCCTGCCTTTGAGATTAGAAACCAGAAAGCTCACAGAACAAAGAAAAAGCTAAAGGGCCAAATAACCTGGTAACCTGCTCAACTGAGCCACTGGCAAACGGGAGCAAGACTCCAGCATCTGTCCTCCTTTCTTCCCCCTGGGCACCCTGGGGTCACGGACAAGGGCATCGGCACCAACGCCCTGCAGTGCCCGAGTGCACCGAGGAACAGAGCTGGGCCTGCCCCAGGCTCAAGGGGAGTTTACTTGTTGGGCTGGAATTCACATTGGTTAAGCCACAGAGGACAAAGACGCAATCCAGGCTGGATTAAGGGAGGTCAGAAAATGAACTGGGAAGGGGGAGGAGACGGTTTTATAAGCAGCTGAAAAGGGAGGAAGTTTAGGGAGACAAACAAAAGCAGCCCGTCTCCAAGTTTTATTTCATTTATATTTAGCCTTCCCATTCTCAGTAATTGAATGCATTATTTATTTTGGCCAGCAGCGGCTGCGTGTGGCTTTCAGAACAGCCATAACAGGCTTTTAAAGTTTGGTGTCGCAGCATTTAGAGGCTCCAATAAAAATCCTCAGATCAATTTTTAAAAACAGAGTGGACACCATATTCCCGCTCCCTGCAGCAACGGAGAGCGAGAAGCCCAGTGTTCTAACGCCAAGGGTGCTGGCCTGTCCACGCACAGCGTCTTGGGCCGGGTGCTCAGGCCCTGTGGGTCCCCGGGTGAGGACCGAGGCCACTCCAGGGCAGGGCAGGGCAGGGCAGCACGGCTCTCCTGGAGCAGCAGCCTTGGGGAAGGGGAGCCTTTATGTAGCTTGAGAATTTGTTTTGCTTTTTTGTTTTCATCAAGCAGCATGAAGCCCCACAGGGGATCTGGTCATGAACTTGCCTGGGATCGACACCAAAAGATCCAGGCGTCCAGAGCGCCCACGTACAGCTCTGCAACCTGTGGCTCACGACTGCTCTGAAGGCTGCAGATGAAACCCAACTCGGGGCTCCCAGCTGGGTCTCCCATTCACAAGTACCACCCGGGGTGTACAGTTGTTCGTGCTGTCCATTGATCTGACTGGCAGCCAACATCACCGAAAGCACAAGTGACATTAATTACATGCAACCCATCAGGGACTAAAACATCGCTTCCAGGCACGTGACTATATTCTGCTTCTTGCTAAGCACTGGGAGAAAGTTCCAGGCTGACTGACAGGCAGTGAGGGCAAGTGCCTGTTCTCCGTGCAAGGAACACATTCCAGACAGAAACGAGTGTGATCACACACGACAAGGACAGCTGGCAGTGTAACAGGCGGGGGTGGGGGAGCCCAGGCAGGGGGAGGTTCCCTCTGCTACAGGGTTCTCTAATTCTGCCTTTCAAAAATACATCTTAAAAAAATACAGAGCTGGGCCGGCACCGTGGCTCACTTGGTTAATCCTCCACCTGCGGCACCAGCACCCCGGGTTCTAGTCCCGGTTGGGGTGTCAGGGTCTGTCTCGGTTGCTCCTCTTCCAGTCCAGCTCTCTGCTGTGGCCCGGAAGGACAGTGGAGGATGGTCCAAGTGCTTGGGCCCCTGCACCCGCATGGGAGACCAGGAGGAAGCACCTGGCTCCTGGCTTCAGATCGGCGCAGCGCCGGCCATAGCGGCCATTTTGGGGGTGAACCAACGGAAGGAAGACCTTTCTCTCTGTCCTCTGTCTCTCTCTACCTGTCAAGTAAAAAAAAAAAAAAAAATACAGAGCTAAAAGATGAAGCATATTTTCCAAGAGCTTTTTCAAGTGTCCTGTATATTAAAAGAACAGAAAAAAGCCCACGTGGATAAAGGCCAGAACACAGCAGGCAGCAGATCACGGCAGGGACTTTGGGGGCAGGGTGTTCAGTTCAATCCCAACAGTGCTGGGAAGCCACTGGGGTCCCCCAGGAGCTGACGACACAATCGAGCTGAGTTTGAACAGGTTCTTGGACAGCAATCAAGCTCGAAGATTCTGGCCCAGAGCCACCCCCAGGTGAACCAAGATATGGGTGACCACCAGAACTGCCATGCCGAGGCTCACCAGGGCAGGAGCGTGAGTGGGCACAGCCTGAGTGGCCCAGACAACCTATGCAAGCCAATGGCAGCGAGGGGTGAGGGGCCAATCCCAGCACAATCTGTGAGGCTGGGTCGGGGGAAGACCACCACGGATACCGGCTCAGTCCAGCTGGTGTGGGGCTACAGAAACGCCCAGGGTCCACCTGAGCTGCCCGACAGCTGACACTGTAGATGCCCAGTCCGCCGAGTGTTGCAAGGCCACAGCCTTGAGTCAGACAGCCTGGGGCTTGGCGCGGGCTCAGCAACACACCAGGGGACCCACCCTGGGCCTGCTACTTGGCTGCTCCCTGCCTCAGTTCTCTCCCCGGGGAAATGATGCACCAACCCCTGGCCCAGCCTCAAGGTGCTGCTGGGAGCACGAAATGAGAACATGTGTGCAGCGGTCTTGCCCCATCACAAATGCCCCATCAGTGTCGGCCTCCGTGACACGGCCTGCTAGGTGGACACCTTGCTGCTTACTGGCCCAGAGCTGCCCGCAAGCCCTGGGCACCTGCCCTCGCAGTAGGTGGCCAGGGTGTCCTGCACTCCCCACCTGCAGGTGTTCGCCCGGCTCAGATGTGGATCAGGACAGAGTGCCGGGAGGTTAACGTCCCAGAAGCAGCACTTAGCTGATGACAGGTGGAAAGGAGTATCAGGAACCCGTCTTCCTTGGCACTCGGGCGGGGGCAACACCAGGGCGTGCTCAGCACCACTGCCCAGAAAGGGATGGAGCTCGGGGGCCACAGCAGTGCCCTGCTCACGGGTGCCCACCCTCCCGGCCTCTCCTTCCCCATCGCCCTCTGACGCTCCTGAGATGGCCTGAATGACTTCTGCCCTAGTGCAGAGAGATCTGTCGGTCTGGAAGCGAGTTTCTATCAGAGACAGCAAGCTGTAGGGGATTCATTCCACACAGATCAGACTCCACCCGTGTGTCTCTGGGGCTACAAACACACGAGCAGGCATCGACAACAACAAAACAAACAAGACTCCGCTCTGCACCAGCAGTCCGAACTGCTCAAAGTCTCCAGGCCATGCGAGTCCCGAGCCTGGGCCCAGGTCGACCTAAGGCGAGTCCTACAGAACACCTGTGCTCCACAGTCTGTCTGCTTGTGGGTGGGCAGGGGTCCCACATGCTCCCTACTGGGGAGACCCATCTCAAACGTCACGGAGGATTGTTTTTCTTTCTTCTTTAAAGAACACACACACACATACACACACCAATACTCTCTCTTTCTCTCCTAAGCAGTGGGAGAGTGCCACAGGGGAGCACAGGCCAGGCTTACCTTGGGAGAGGCACTGGTTGGCCAAGGCCACCTGACCGGAATGCAGGTAGAGGTTGAGCCGGGTGAAGATTCCCACCAGGGAGGGGATGGTGATGAAGCAGTAAGCGACGCAGGCCTGGAGAGAGGAGAGGGTGCGGTGGGTGACGCTGCCGATGCCACGGGGGCAGGCTTCTCCCCCCGGCCTCGCTCACTGTGCTCTTCTAGGTAGACACGCTTGTAACTACCAAGGCCCCCGTTCAGAGCCCCAGTTCTGCCCTCCTGCCTCTCGGGTGTCTGACAACTCCGGGGGAGTATGGGGAGGGGAAGTGAGGGGTGCGTGACGAGATAAATCCTCACCCGCTGCCAGGGGAGGGAGACTGGTGACACGGAAACCTGCTCAGGGAACACGGAGCAGTGTAAGCCAATGGCTTAAAACCACCCAGGTGAGCAGAAGGAAGTCGCTAAAAAAAAAGAGCCCAGGCGGGGTGGACCCTGGAGATGGAGGCACCAGGTGAGACCCGGGGACTCGGGACACCTGTATTTCATCACAGTCATCTCAGCGTGGACTGCATCTCTAAAGAGAGGGACGTGTGCTGCTTTGAGAGAAACCTGGGCAGCACGTTCAAGAAGCTCGATGGCTCCCTCCAAGCTTGAACATAATTCTGACTGCGGGGAAAACAATGGAACTAAGCCTCTGGTCACAGCAGAGCACTGCATGTGAAATCTCAGAGCAACATACACAACTAGAGGAATATGATAGAACACTAAAGAAATGTAAGAGAAAGATTATAATACAAATAGTAGAGGGCTATTACAACATATTACAGTAATATATTATGACTACATTAGAGAACATTAGAGGTATTGAGCTGGCACACTAAGCTATCTCCCTCCCAACTCCTTCCCCAAACACACCCAAGCTGAGCGACCTCCTCTGAAATGCCTGGGACCAGAAACTTTCCAGACTTTCTTTTCGGATTTTGCAAGAACTGCATAGACACGAGAAATGGGGGGGGGGGGGGGCAGGACCCACATCTAAACATAAAATCCATCTATGTTCCAGACACGACTTAGACATCCAGCCTGAAGCTGATCTTCTATGGTGATTCTAGTAACTGTGCACGGCCCGAAATTTCAGAGCGCGGGACTTGCGACCTGCAGCGTCAGGCCAGCACTCAGAGTCTCTGGGTTCCAGACCGCCAGATCAGGGCTGCTTAATCCGTGTTAAAACATAGACCCCTTTGATCGTTTTCTTTTGGAAACATTAGGCAAACTGCCCAATCCTCAAAAACCCAGGGAAAAGTTAATCCTGAGAGGTCAATGTTACCCTCACCATGACGCACGTGACTTCGTCCAGGAATAGTGAAGCAGTCAACCTGCAAGCCAAACAGCCCCCCAGGGCTCCAAGTCTGAGCGCCCTCATCCTCCAGACATACCCGCACAAACGCCGCCGTCTTCCGGGAGTGGTTTCCTTTCATCACTTTTCTTGTTTCCATTGCCAGCCGGTTCACACTCTGGATTTGTTTGGGAACATAGGAGAAACAGTGTTGCAAATGGCCATTCTCCAGTTTAACCACCAGCCAGGGCTCACCGCCTTGATTTCCAGAAATCCTATGTGCTAAGTTCAAGGGCTTGGAGACCACAGAGGAAGCTGCAAGTCTGAGAGCACACAGCGCACCTCAGCCTGTGATACCCCTGATCAGCACGGCGGCGACAGCGGCCATGTCTCCACTCGCCGTGTACAGGGAGGACACAGGTCACGAGCCTTAGGGAGCTTTCCTGCACATGGGCAGCTGTGTACCATGGCACCCACGGGGCGGCAGCAAACTCACAGGCACCCCATTTGTAACGAAAGCAGCAATACTTGGCGGAAGACCCTACAAAGCGCTGCTGGGGGGCTTCGCCCCAGCCCCTGAGGCCACACGCGTCCCGTGGCTATGGCATCAACAGTGAGTATTAGGCAACAATCAACATGGGAAAAGTAACCCAGCGTGGAGTGGGAAATAAAGATTGCAGCCTTCAAGCTGATTCTGGAGTTTGAATGGTTGTGCAGTGTCCAACAGGCACACACACACCACGTTAGAGAGGAAATTGGTGATTTGTCAGGGAAAACGCTGTTCTTGCAGTTGACGTATATTATGCATTTTTCAAATGGTTCTCAAGTTGTTAAGGCAACAACAGGAGAGTTTTCTGGACCTGCCTCCTTAATAATAAACAGAACTCTTATTTCTTTTGGCCTCAGGGTGCCATGAAAAGTTACCAAGACGTGAAAGCTGGAACCCAGTAGAGTCTGTGTCTAGCGCTGAGAATGCGTGAGTGCCAGAGAGAAGGGGGTCCAGACCACCACGCACAGACTTCACAGGCGTGGGTCTCACTGACCGCGAGAAGCTACCTCTCGTACCCTGGACAGCAGCAGCAAAGTGGAGCGGGAGGATCCCGGAGGAAGACCCGGGGGTGGCGCACAGACGATGAGCCGAGAACACGAAGGAACGAATGGATGCAAATCCTTACGTGAATCAGCTGCACCAGCACAGGCTCCAGATTGCAGAACATGGACCTGGACTCCACGTAAAAACTCAGCTGCTGCTCAAAGTCACGGCCAAAGGAGACCTGGAATCAGGGAGAGAGGTGCTGGGGAGCAGGGTCACGTGTGGATGGACGGACAGACGGATGGACACACACGGACACACACACACACACGGCTGTGATACTCCAACCAGAACAGCTTTCCCCTGCTTCAAGTCGTGTCTCACAGAAACGTCACCATCACCGTCTCGACTTGCTGACTCAGCACTGGACTACACCACATGGGGCTTAAGGGGTAAAACAGAAGCTCAAAATGTACTAGGGTTTTCCAGGATTAGCAGGAAACCACTGGAAAGGAAATTATGGGATGCTGTGGGTCAGCAGGGGCCTCTGCACAGAACACAGGCTGGGTTACCGGGAGCCTTCGCCAGAGGGGTTTCCCTAATAACAGCTGTGCCATTCTGCTTCCTGATGGGGGCCCACAGTGGCTTAGTAGTGGCTGCAGGAGCAGCCTCCCCACCGTTAAAAACCCCCAATTCTCCTGCTCTCAGATTTACGGACAGCGGGCCAGGAGGAGAAACTCCGGCTCCATCGATCGCTTGCCTGAGCAGGTTTAACTTCGCTACTTCCACTACAGTTCTCGGGTTTGCTCGTCTTATTTCCTCATGTTTACTCATGGGACTTCCAGAAAAGCCCCTAAGAGGATCAGCTCCACACGGGCAGCAGGCTTGGTAACCCAAGGGTGAGGAAGAGGTACCCGGCAAAGCCACAGGTGCGCTTCCTAACGCGGGAATGCAAAGGCTCATCTCAATTCGTCGGCATTGGTTGCTCTCGGCAGAGTCTCAGCCAACCCACAGTTACAGAACTCAGAGCAGGTACTGAAAGGCACTGTTTTGGGACGAGTTGCGACACAGCCCTCGGTGAGTGAACTGAGGAGGAGGACATGTGGCGGCCTGGCCACCTGCACGGTCCCCATCAGCCACCTCGGGAGCACCTTCCCTCACCCTCAGTGCTGTGACTTCGACCGCCCCGGGATGCAGGAGGCTCCCAACTGTGTCTTCCCGGGGGGGCCTGGGCCACAACCCAAGTCAATCCCAAAAGACCTCACACCAGACTTTCTGTTGGGGCCCCCCTGTGGCTGCAGAGCTCGGAGGATGGGAAGCTAGGGCGCTCCAGGGTGGGGAGGCAGCCTCTCTGAGTGGGAAGCCAACAGAGCAGAGCCCTGAGCCAAGAGGGACCCAGATGACAGGCCCCAGTGACATCAGGGAGGGTCCCCTCCGGCAGCTCCTCCCCAGAGTTCCATCTCGGGGCTCAGTGTCATAGGAACCCAGAAACCACTCCTCCCTTTTGCGCACACCAGCCAGTTTGTCCTGGCTCTCTGTGCCCCCAGGGGAGTCCTGGCTAATAGAAGACATGTTCTAAGCAAACAAGAAACACACCGTGCCCCCACTCTCACCCGCACAGCAGTAAACAATGACATCACATTCCCCAGTGCGCTGAACCCTCCCCCATGCTTACCATTTTTATAAATCCATTAATCAAATACGCCAGCGTTCTTTTCTCATCCTCAAGAGTGAGTGCACTGAAATCAATAGTTGTACATAATTAACACCGAGGTCAGACAAAACTCCTGCAGAACACGCCCGGAGAGGTCAACAATTTAACAGGTGACAACATTGTGCACTTTTGGAACTTAAAACACTCCCAGTAAGGCTGTGAGTTTTTGTTTTGTGGAAAAATGTAAATGCACATAGTGTAGATGACCTTCTTGTCTCCCTCAAAGATGCCACTCTCCAGATAATATTTATTACCAGCAAAAGACAAAGTTTAGCTTCCTCATCTCTGGAATCTGGGCAGCAAAAAAAAAAAAAAAAAAAAGGTGGACAATCTCAGTTTGTGTTGCGGAGAGATTTCTGTTCAACATTTCAGTGTAAAACACCTCCAATGCTCAGCAAGGTGGAAAGAACTTTCTAGTTTCCAGCAAACACTTGCACCCACTACTGAGATCTGAGATCCTGCCATGGCCACTCCACAGCCCTTGCTTTAGCACCTCACTCGCTGGTGCCCCCTCCATCTGCCAATCCATCTTGTCTGGATGCATTTTAAAATCAATCGCTGATCCGAGTCACTTCTACTTACTAGGAAATTTAACACAAAAAGCACTAAGAAAATGCCAAGTCTTTATAGTTTTGCTTAATACACGGGAAGGCCTACAGATAGTTCTCCACTTTTTTTTTTTTTTTTTAATTAGGAACCCAGAGAAAAAACAGGATTCATGGTTTCTGTGTGCTGGTTCGTTCTAGTGGAACTGAGTTTTGGCAAAGACTGTGCACACTGTCCCCTCCCCCACCCCCCCACAAAGCACTGTCCCCTCAGTTCTTGGAAGCAATGATCCCCAGCCTGCTTTGCAGCTCCATGTGGCCCTGTGACAGTTCTGGACCACAGGACATTAACGCAAGCGACGTGGGAGCCTTCCAATGCCCACAGGCAGGCTCATGGCCGGGGCTGAGTAGGGCAGCTCCCAGCAGGAACAGAGGCGGCACCCCAAAGGCAGACAGAGCAGTGAGAGAGAAAGAAGTTCGGTCCCAGGACGGTGTTCCGAGGCCCAGAGAGCCCTCCCCACATCCTGGTCTACCTACTCACACTTTTGCCAAGAAAGATGTAACTTAAGCCAAACACTAATATCCGACAATTATCAAAGCATTTCAAAAAATTTATAGAAAAACAGAATGAAAAGATTAATTCATTTTGGTGCAGAACAATTTTTGAAAAGCAAGCATAGGTTTTTCATAATATGCACTTTTCTTCTAACTTTTAAATGAAAACAACTTGGCACAGTTTTCAAAAAAACTTTCAGCACCCAAATAAATGTCTTTTCATTCATCCCTTTTTTCCCCACAAACTTTTTGAAGCGCTCTTGTGCTTTGGGGTCTTTGCTTTCTACCCCTGAATTTGAAATAACAGAGCCCTGGAAATAAAGACGCTAACATGAAGAGGGAAAACAAGAAGAAAAGAAACACAGTTCATCTTGTTGATGGTTTAGTTCCAAGATGGTTTTCTCAATTCTTGTAACATTTTCCGGTAAATAAAGCTGCTGTGTTTAAAAAGTCTCCGGGGACTAGAATTTCAGCCACAAACAAGCAGGTTTTGCCTTAAGCACAGCCACATGGAAACAGTTCCCCAGCAGAAAGACAGCTGGGAAGTGAGAATCCCACCTCTGACGGAGAGGGAGGCCGTGGACACAGATCTGGGTCTCAATACTCGGAGCACATCGAGTGCTTCACGTAAGAAACTCAAGCAGTTCCATCTGAATTCCAAACAACAGGCCAAGAATGCAACACCACCAAAGGGAGTGAGGGCTCCAAGAGCGGCAGGCAATGTCGGCGCAGCAGGGTAAGCTGCCGCCTACGATACTGGCATCCCTATGAGCAAGGGTTCGAGTCCCAGTTGCCCTACTTCTGATCCAGCTCCCTGTTATGCACCCTGTTAATGCACCTGGGAAAACCAGTGAAAGATGGCCCAAGTACCTGGGCCCCTGCCATCCATGTGGGAGACCTGGATGGAGTTCCAGGCTCCAGATTTTGACTGGCCCAGCCTCAGCTGTTGCGGCCACTGGGGAGTGAACCAGCAGATGGAAGATCACTCTCACTTGCTCTCTCTCTGTGTTCAGCAAATAGATGAACTCTGTTTTCCTCTAACTGCCTTTTCAAATAAAACACATTGTTTAAAAGAACAACAAAGAGGTCTCCAGGAGACATAGAATTTGAGTTCACTTGGGTGAAATCAGTCTTTCCCCACCCCATCCTGCCCCCGACAGGAATCCCTTTATAAAAACACCTGCCATCTCATTTTCTCATAAAGGTTAACCTCAGTGGCCCTGGTCCGCTGGCCTGGAACGGCCTCGTTAGCAAGACCCTCCATGGCAGCACTAAGGGAACATCACGCCCAGCGGCCGCTCCCCACGTACTCTCAGGAGGAGGCTCCCCCTCCCTTGCCCCCGCCGCCACCACGGTTCAGCCGCAAGCTGCCTTACTTCACCGAGTCGTGCATGGTCTTACAGATGTGCAGGAGGGCATTCAGGATCACGGGGTCCTTGGTGGGCTCCTGCTGGTGCCTAGGAGATGAGAGCAGGTGAGAGCGCTCGGGGAGAGCACGGAAGGACGCGGTTCTCACCTAGTGCAGGTATTTGAGAAACAGCAAATCCTGCCGCTGGCGTGGCTCAGGGCCCAGCTCGCCAGGCAGGACGAGCACTCTGCTTTGCTCCTAATTCTTCTCTAAAGAACATCTTTGCTCTTCTACACACACACTCTAACTCCTCCCAACTACAAAACCATGGTCCAACAGCGGCATCTCCCAAGCCGGCCAGAGCACAGATCTGCTTTTTCAAAATTACACTTCCAGAAACAGAAATAGGGGAGGGTAAGGGTGAGGACCCCCGGGGTACTCGTGAGGTGCGTGTTAGTGATGAGGGCCATCAGAGCACCAAGACCTCATTCATCTACAGCTACGTGCAGTTCCTGTACTCTACTTCGATAAAACGTTTAAAAAAAAATACAACTGTGACAGCACAGCCCATCAGTACCTGTGGGAAGTGCCAGGGAAAATTCCCTAATTTGCTTTCTCAAATCGCATCAACAGACAAGGTCTTAACAACCCTGTCTGTTAGTAAGGCAGGTTGATTTGCTCCAAGCGTATTGATTATGAATTAGTCACTATGAAGCCTTAGGAAGGAATCCATCTTTCAGAGATAACAAGAAACGCTTCGAGCATTATTCAAACTCCGATTTCCAGCTGACCCACACGTGCTGAACATTTCAATCAGCTTTCCCTTAAGGTGCAGCAGGGGAAAGTCCCCCCGGGGCGCGGGCGTCACGCCTGCACTCACTTGATAAAGGCCTCCATGATGCACTTGCACACGTCCACGCGCACACTTTCCTTCTGGAACATGTCCAGAAACGGCAGAAACTTTTCCTAAAAACAAAACAAGCACCTGAAGGAAGGAACCCACAGGTCATCTTCCCCTGGGAGACCCAAGCAAAGCGAAAACTCTGTGGATGTCTTGAAGGTGGGAGAGGACAGGACCCCACTGGGGATGTATAGCCCTGATACTCTTGTTTCTTGCCCTTTTTATGATTTATTTTATTTTATTTGAAAGGCAGAGTTACAGAGAGAAAAGGAGAAGAGACAGAGAGAGAGATCTTCCACCTGCTGGTTCACTCCCCAAAAGGCTGCAACAGCCAGGGCTAGGCCAGGCCGACAACTCAGCACAGACAGACGATCAGAGAAGATGAATCAGCGTAGAGTGGCCATGAACCTGACTGCCTGGCTCCAAGTCCTGGCCCTGCTCTTAGGGACCGTCATCTATGCGAGAGAGTCCACCTCTCCCATCGTCAGTTTTCTCATCTGTAGAGTGGGAATCATAAGAACACCTGCCTCCCAGTGGGGGGTGTGAAAGTGGTAAGAGGCGATGCAAAACTCCAGCACAGGGGTGGGCGTTTGGCCCAGCAGTTGAGACGCCACGAGGGTCACCCACATCCCACATCAGAGGGCCTGGGTTAGATTCCGGCTCTGATCCTGATTCCAGCTTCCTGCTCTTGCGCGCCCTGGGAGGCAGCAGGTAACGGCTCAACTGCTTGGGGCCCTGCCACTCACCTGGGAGACCCAGACTGAGTTCCAGGCTCCTGGCTTTGGCCTGGCCCCGCCCCAGCTGTTGTGGGTATTTGGGAAGTGAACTAGTGGATAAGAGTGCTCTCCTTCTCTCTGCCTGGAGGAAGTTCCAGGCTCCTGGCTTCGGCCTGGCCCAGCCCCAGCTGCTACGACCAATCTGGGAGTAAACCAGCAAACACAAGGTCTCTCTCTGCCTCTCCCTCTCTTTGTCAATGCCCTTCAAATAAATAAAATAACCTTTAAAAAATATGTTTTTATTGCATGAAAAAGATCCAACACAATGCTTGAAATATGGTATGTGTCCCATCAATACAAACTTCTATTATCGCAAAAACAAAACAAAAACCCCAAAACTTACAATCCTCTAAGTACACACAAAAGCAACCCAGAAGCAGGAAGCTAAGGAAGGGACAGAGAATGCTCCTTCAGAGAATCCTCAAGCTCCCTGCCTTCCCGGGACACGGCAGTGAGCCTGAAAGGACTCTGCCGAACGTTCTAGATCTTTGAGGGCATCACGGTGACGCGCGATTCTGTCCCACATCAGGACAGCTCCTCGCTTGATTTCAGTTTCCCATCATCGGACTGCTGGAGGAAACAAGCAAGCACCACGTGCCAGTCAGCTGGGAGGATGGCAAGGACGTCCAGTGCAACGCCTGCATGATACCCAGCAGGTGCACCCCCCCCCCCCTTAGTGAGGAATGAGGTAAACAGAACGAGCAGCTTTCTCGCAGTGTTCGTGTGTTGGTGTTCAGTTGCTGCTGAGGCTGTCAGCACACCAGCGTTTAACACTACAGCTGATCCGATCCAACTGCTTTAGGGAAAGAACCATTGAGCATTTCTGCCAGCCCAGGCTCCATGGAATGATGACGGAGACATTCAGACACAAATTTCCAAAGACAACTAAGGGAAGCTACTTACCACAGAGAAAAGAACGGAGAAATCCCGGAAGTGGGCAATGACTTTTTTAATGATTGACTGAAGCTGCAAAATAAAAGAAAAAAAAATTCATTACAATGTG
Source organism: Lepus europaeus (assembly GCF_033115175.1). Classification (NCBI taxonomy): domain Eukaryota; kingdom Metazoa; phylum Chordata; class Mammalia; order Lagomorpha; family Leporidae; genus Lepus; species Lepus europaeus. The sequence goes on from NC_084847.1 coordinate 12,928,010, forward strand.
GATGTTTTTTAAAAAGACAATTTTCACAGTTTGTGATTACAATTACAGAAAGGCAAGCCCAGGGAATGAGGAATTAATGCCCTGGTTTAGTTCTGTTTGCCCTCCTGACTCCCTACATCCTGCTGTGTAGCCTGAAGAGGCAACCACGCCTCAGTGACCTTATCTGGGAAATGGGATCAAAGCAGAACCCCACTCATTAGGCGGCGCAGAGGATCAAATGGAACGGCTGGTAAGGTGCTGAGTGACATTGCCTGCTCTCGGAGAGCTCGGGTGACACCAGTGGTTGTCACTGTGCCAGGACTGAGCCACCTTATTCTGCAGAAGGCCAAGCACTCCACAGGTCTCCCCAGTCAGCTCCTGCTGTCACAGGAAGGCAGGGAGGCCAACCTGGAGATGAACAGGTGTGGCTGTGTGCCAAGGAAACCTGATTCGCAAATAAAGGTGGCCGGCTACACAGGGCCTATGGGCCAATCTGCTGGCACCTGTTCTAGGCCATCGTGGCCCCGTGTTTCCTGACCTGTTCAGTGGAGAGGGTCTGCCAGTGGGGTCCAAGGCCACGGCATCACCCCTGGATGAGGGCCCAGCCCGTGAGACCTGCCCCAGATTAACGCTCGGGTTCTGATGGGCACCACTCGCTGCAGGGGAGACACCAGTCCCAGCCAAAAGCACACGGGGTCTTGGCCTAGGACAACCAAGCAGGTGCTATTTCTAAACAAAACTTAGAAATACCAAGAAAATTGACTGAAAAGAACTTTGTTCATACTAAAAATACTTTGTTTATGCTATTTTAACCCAATTAAGCAGCTTAGTAGGTCACTCAAGTGACAGACTAAGACAGGACTTCAAAACCTCACAACCAGAGTGGGTACTCCAGGCTGGGGCCAAGGTGTTGCCACAGACAGCTGCATCCCACACTGCAGTGCCTGGGTTCGAGTCCTGCCTCTGCCTCCCATCCCACTTCCTACTGATGCACTTCTGGCTCAAGTACTTTGGTTCCTGACACCCGTGTGGGAGATCCAGATAAAGTTTTGGGTCCTGGCTCTGGCCTGGCCCAGCCCTGGCTCTTGTGGCCATTTGGGTAGTGAACAAGTAGATGTAAGATCTCTCTCTCGCTCTGCCTTCTGAATAAATAAAAATAAAATTTGTTTAAGATTTATTAGAAAGGCAGTTACAGAGAGGGAAAGGCAAAGGCAGAGAAAGAGAGTGAGAGAGAGGGAGAGGGAGAGGGAGAGGGAGAGTGAGGGAGAGGGAGAAGGAGAGGGAGAGAGAGGGAGAGAGATCTTCATCTGTTGGTTCATTCCCCAAATGGTCACAACAGCCAGGGCTGGGCCAGGCTGAAGCCAAGAGCCAGATGCTTCCTCCAGGTCTCCCACACGGGTGCAGGGGACCAAGTACTTGGCCATCTTCTGCTGCATTCCAGGTGCATTAGCTAGGAGCTGGATCTGAAGCCGAGCAGCTGGGATGCAAACCAGCACCCATATGGGATTCCAATGCTACAGGGTGCAGTTTTCCTGCCTATACCACAGCACTGGCTCCTAAATAAAAATAGATCAATCAATAAATTAAAAAACTCTCACGACAATTTTCAGAGGCAAAGCATTACAAGATACTGCAATATTGTGTGGTTAAAATAGCTTCTGTCTGGCCAGCGCCGTGGCTTAACAGGCTAATCCTCCGCCTTGTGGTGTCGGCACACCGGGTTCTAGTCCCGGTTGGGGCGCCGGATTCTATCCTGGTGGCCCCTCTTCCAGGCCAGCTCTCTGCTGTGGCCCGGGAAAGCAGTGGAGGATGGCCTAAGTCCTTAGGCCCTGCACCTGCATGGGAGACCAGGAGAAGCACCTGGCTCCTGGCTTCGGATCAGCACGATGCGCCGGCCGCAGCGGCCATTGGAGGGTGAACCAGCAGCAAAAAGGAAGACCTTTCTCTCTGTCTCTCTCTCACTATCCACTCTGCCTGTCAAAATAAATAAATAAATAAATAAAGCTTCTGCCGGCGCTGTGGCTCACTAGGCTAATCCTCCGCCTGTGGCACCGGCACCCCAGGTTCTAGTTCCGGTTGGGGCACTGGTTCTGTCCTGGTTGCTCTTCTTCCAGTCCAGCTCTCTGCTGTGGCCTGGGAAGGCAGTGGAGGATGGCCAAAGTGCTTGGGCCCTGCACCCACATGGGAGACCAGGAGGAAGCACCTGGCTCCTGGCTTCGGATTGGTGCAGTGCACCAGCCGTGGCGGCCATTGGGGGGTGAACCAATGGAAGGAAGACCTTTCTCTCTGTCTCTCTCTCACTGTCTAACTCTGCCTGTCAAAAAAAAAAAAAAAAAGCTTCTAAAATGCAAAGCCACCAACCCCCATAGAGTAAGAGTTTTTCTTAATACGTAAGTACAGTTACACTGTGACTTTAAAGAGAGGTATTTTCCTGTAACATTTCATTTATGAGAATGCCCAAACCTGAAGAAAATGGAAAGAATGATACAAAGGCCACTGGGAATCTACAAAAGCTCACATTCTGCCACATCGCCTTATTTCCCTCCCATCCGGCCCTCTGACGAAGAATCCATAATCGCCCCGTCTGCGTGCATGTTTTAACTTTGCAGTTTCAAAAAATTTCAAGAAAACCTGACAGCGTAAAACACAGAACTCCCACGTATTATCTAAATCCACTTTTAATATTTTGCTAAATGTGCTTTATCGGTACATGTAAGACATACTATCTTCTCCCTGAACCACATAAAACAGACCGCGCGAATCACGTCCCTTGCCCGTTGACACTCCATTTATACGTTTCCTAAGAATAACCAAATCCTCTGACACTTCCACTTTGCTGGGAACAGACAGGGAAGTCAGCTCGGCTGCGATGGAAACACTCTGATCCAGCCCATCATCCATATTCTAGCACCATCAGCTCAGGAAGTGCTCTGTGGAAGCACCACCTTCCCTCGCCTACGTACAGCATCCAGTCTGGGGTCATCCACTGCTGTTGGTTCTTCGTTTAATTTTTTAGGATTTATTTATTTACTCAAAAGGCAGGGCAACAGAGAGAGATGCCTCTCCCCGCACCTAGGCGATGATCTAGTATCCTAGCAATGCATGCCTGGCTTCCTACTTCTTCCACGGCTTTACTCCGTCAGGGTCCTGGTTCCCTTTGATGCCCAGATCGCGACATGCAAGAGTCCCTGCGAGCTGCTCCTGCACCCTTGTCACCTGTGCCCAAGAGCTTTATTTTTTAAAAAAATCTCTCTCCTTATTTTCTGGTACGAACAAAGCTCCAGGTTCCCCGTGTGCTTCCTGCCCCAGATAGGAAACTCACTTTCTCCACGGGGCCCTCCTTGCCGACAAGGGCCTTCCTACCCACGCGGATGCGGTGGGTGACAGCTGGCCCCAGGCATCCAAGTTGCTTTCAGCAAAGACAGAACTCGAGGACAGAATGACTCCCCACTCTCGGATGAGCTTCTTTAAAGTTGTCAAATGCTACTTGAAGCTTCCGGTAACTGAGTCTCTAGCAGTCAAGGTCTTACTGAATACCCCCACCAAAAATTCTAACGCTGGGGCCGGCACTGTGGCATAGAGGGTAAAGCCTCCACTGGCCTCCCACGAGTGCCTGTTGGTACCCCACTGCTCCGCTCCCAGCCCAGCCTCCCCGTGCATGGCCTGGGAAAAGTAGCAAAGGATGGCCCACGTGTTTGGGCCCTTGCCACCATGTGTGAGACCTGGAAGAAGCTCCTGGCTCCTGGCTTTGGCCTGGGCCCAGGCTTGGCCATTGTAGCCACCTGGGGAATGAGCCAGTGAATGGCAGATCTATCTCTCTCTCTAACTCTTTTAAGTCAATAAATAAATCTTTAGAAAAAAACACAAATAAATGGTGTCTACAAAATTCTAAGGCTAATCGATTTCCATGTGAAGTATGGACAATCCGCGAAGTCTGAGCCGCCCCCTTCCACGCTGTGTTCAGACAATGGTATTTGTCTGCCTTGTACCAGATGCTGTGCACAAACATGCCCTGTCTTTATCACGTCTAGAAACACGCCAGGGTGGGGCTGGCCTTGTGCGTAGCAGGTTAAGCCACTGACTACGATGCCAGCATCCCATTTCTGTGCCAGTGTGAGTCTTGGCTGCCCCACTTCTGATCCAGCTTCCTGCACATGCACCTGGGAAAGCAGTGGGAGATGGCCCGAATACCTAGGCCCCTGCACCCACGCGGGAGACCCGGATGGAGTCCCAGGCTCATGGATCCCACGTGGCCCATCCCTGGCCATTGCAGGCCATTTCAGGAGTGAACTAGCAAATTTAAGTTCTCTGTTTTGCCCTCCCAGCCCCATATCTCTGCATGTCACATAAAATATTCTTTTAAAAAAGAAAAATGTCAGGGAGTCAGAGTGGCTCAATAAACTTAAACAACAAATCAAGGCCGGCACCGCGGCTCAATAGGCTAATCCTCCGCCTAGCAGCGCTGGCACACCGGGTTCTAGTCCTGGTCGGGGAGCCGGATTCTGTCCCTGTTGCCCCTCTTCCAGGCCAGCTCTCTGCTGTGGCCAGGGAGTGCAGTGGAGGATGGCCCAAGTCCTTGGGCCCTGCACCCCATGGGAGACCAGGATGAGCACCTGGCTCCTGCCATCGGACCAGCACGGTGCGCTGGCCACAGCACGCCGGCCGCGGCGGCCATTGGAGGGTGAACCAACGACAAAAGGAAGACCTTTCTCTCTGTCTGTCTCTCTCTCTCACTGTCCACTCTGCCTGTCAAAAATAAAAAAATAAATAAAAATTAAAAAAACAAAAATCAATTCAACTGGCAAATGGTGAAAAATTCTCCAATTACCCGAATGTAAAAATCCCTACAAAAATATGCCACTCGTGGCTTTATATTAAGTAAACGTTCAAAATCAATCGCAGGCACTAGCACCGGAATATCATGCTATTAAATGGAAAGGAAGAGTTTTCATTAGGCCGAGTTACTGTGCAGTAAGGGAGCCCGAGCTGCCTTCTAAAATCTCCGCCCGAATGGACAGTCAAGTGACCAAGCCGGAATGTGGGCTGCGGAGTACCCAGCAGAGACATCTTCCTGTTGATGTCCCCGAAGCAGATGGAGGAACTGTGGGGAGGGAGGAGGACGTCCCTGAGCTCCTGGGGCACCACAAGGCAACACGAAGAAAGCGACTCACTCAGATGAGTCGGAGAAAACCGCCACCGTGCATGCGTGTCCACAGGTGCACAACGAAGCTGACGCAGCCAACGCGGCAAATGTGACAGTCAATGCACTAACGTGGCAAATGTGATGACACTGAATGCACTAAGGAGAGACAGGGTTCTCTCTGCTAGTCTTTCAACCTTCCGAAAAAAAGTTAACTGAAAAACACAGATCCCTCCCTCACTCACCGGCGACAGCCACGACAATGCTTACCCGCCACTGGCCACACGCCCGGCACCTGTCTCAGGGATCCCTCACCACCTCTCAGGGTTGGCCTCCTACTGCTCCCATCTCACAGGGGAGAAAACTGACATCCGGCAAGATCACATAACCGACCAGAGGGCCCACAGCAAGAGTACGGCAGAGCTGGGACTCAAACACGGGCGGATCTGGCTGCACAGCCCGGTCCATGCAACGCGGCCCAGAGCTGCGAGAGGGGAGCGCCTCACCTGAGGGTAGGCATCTTCGAAGGCGCGGTCCGGGGTCATGTGCTTGATGGCGTCCGCCAGAACGGTGTTCACCTCTCGTTTCTGGTGGGGAAGAGGCACTGAGTTAGACACAGAGGGACTGACAGGTTGCGAATGCAGCACGCATCTTCCAGGAACAGTTTAGGGCGTTGTGCTGAAGATAGAAACAGAGGGGCCGCCTCACCCGGCCACCTGGCCCAGTACCACGGTCCTACAGACGGCAAGCCCTCTGCCTGAGCTGTGTCCTTTCTCCTGCCTGTCCCAGCATCCTGCTCAGGCACCTGCAGGGAGCACGCGGTGAGGCATTGTGGGAAGGGCGGGGAACCAGCCAATGAGCCAAGTGCGTGCTGGATCAGGCCCAGTGCTTGCTGTTCCAGGACCCGAAGGCAAAGAGCGTTTCCACGTTCAATAAGAAGAGTGTTTACTAACAGTGAGACTATGCGGCAGTGTGCAGAGTTGACCGGAAGCGAGCCGTTCTCACTCATGCCTTGTCCGTGGCTGTCTGGGTGCTACACTGGCAGGTGAATAGAGGCTCAAACACTGTCTGGCTGCCTTCGCCAAAGTGTGCTGCCCTCTGGTCTACACACAGGGAACAGGACAGCCGCCAGGCAAGGCTGCCGTGAGGGGAGGCGGCTTCCAGGGAAGGCAGCACCCAGCGGGCGTTATCTGAACAGCTGCCATTAGCTCCCTCGCCCAGTTTACGCTCACCAAACTCCCCAGCACAGTATTATCCCCACTTTCCAGGTGAGGAAAGGAAGGCTGGAAGCTCAGAGATTCAGCCATGGCTTGGGATCCCCACACCCAGAATCAGAGTGCCAGTTCCAGTCCTGGCCACTCCACGCTTCCAATCCAGTTTCCTTCTAATGCACCTTGGAGCTGGCAGATGATGGCCAAAGCACTTGGGTTCCTGCCACCCAGGAAGGATACCTGGGTGGAGTTCCTGGCTCCTGGTTTCACTCTGTCTAGCCTAACCCTTTCCGCTGGGGACATCTGGGGAGTGAATCAGCAGATGGAAGGTCTCTCTCTCCCTCCTGCTCTGTTACTCTGCCTTTCAGCTTTAAAAAAAAAAAAAAAAAAAAAAAAAAACACCTAGCTACAGCACTAAAAGTACCCAAGGCTCCCTGGAGACAGCCGATTCTAAATTTGGGATAGGAAATATGCAAAGGAGAGCAAGCAAGGAAGGCATAAAAGAATGTTATCCGAAGCAAGTCAGAAAAACCCAGACGCCAGCCTGAACAGGCAGCCCCTGGACAGCAGAGGCAGGACTGAGCATCGGGAAGAATCAGGCACTTGCGATAGACCAAAATCTACCAATGTCTGTATGTCCCTGAGTGCCTGAAGACACCAACAGTTACTGGGCACCCCTGGGATACTGAGGACCGATTCCTATTCTGAAAACTGGTCAGTGAGAGGGAGCAAACCAAGCACCAGACCTGTGCTAGCCAAACACCCAACCAAAGGAAGTCTCCCCTCACACAAGCTCTCCAGCTGGCACAGAAAGCAGAAAGGATAAGCTCCACCCAGCACCGTCTTGCAACCCAATTGCTACTTAAAGCAACTGTCATTCTATGAGTCTGCTGTGTGACTGTGTCCCATGTTGGAATATTCTTTAATTCTATCATTATTATTATCAGACACTTGATCCTATTTATATGATATTTCTATTGAACACTTAATCCTATTTAACACTTAATCCTGTCTAGATGTTCACTTTAACACTTACCATGATCACTTTAACAATTAAGATGGCATTTTTACCACCAAGTTGAATGGGATTTGGAGTCCCATGACAAGTTCTTAAACTGTACCCTTAGAAGTAAGTCCGTAGGAATGTATGCAGAACTATACAGCTTTACAGTCACAAACTTACTCCTCCCTGATTCCCACTCTTATTTTTTACTGAGATCTATTTTCAATTGACTTTATACATATACGATTAACTCAATGTTAAGTAAAGAATACAACAAATAGTACAAAGAAAAAAACTCAACTGTTCCTTGACCGTCAAGAAAAGGGCAGCTCAGGTCATCCCTTCTCCAGTGTCAGTTTCACTTCTACAGATTTCCTTTTAGGTGCTCTATTAGTTCTCACAGATCAGGGGAAACAAAAGGTGTTTGCCCCTTTGAGACTTGCTTATTTCACTAAGTATGATGTCTTCCAGATCCATCCATTTTGTTGTAAATGACCAGACTTCATTTTTTTTTTTTTACTGCTATGTAGTATTCCATAGTGTATATACCCCATAATTTCTTTATCCAGTCTTCAGTTGATGGACATTTACGCTAATTCTGTGTCTCAGCTACAGAAATGTAATTCTTAGTTCTGGAGGATGGGAGTCTAAAGCCAAGGCGCCAGCAGACTCCGTGTGGCAAGGCTCTGTTCCTAAAGACAGAAGCTTTTCACATGGAGACAGGACTGGCAGGTTCCTGGGGGCCCCTTTTACAAATCCCACGCCTGACCTAATCCCCTCTCTTTTTTTATTTGAAAGAGTTACAGAGGAAAGGAAGGACAAAGAGAGAGAGCTTTTTCCACCTGCTAGTTCACTCCCCAAATGGTCACAATGGTCAGCGCTGGGCCAGACAGAAACCAGGAGCCTGAAATACCAACTGGGTCTCCCATGTAGGTGGGAGGGGCCCAAATACTTGGGCCCCCTTCTGCTGCCTTCCCAGGAGCATTAGCAGGGAGCTGGAGTGGAAGTGGAACACCCAGGATTGGAACCAGTGCTCATATGGGATGCTGGAATTGCAGGTGGTGTCTTAACCCACTGAGCTACAACACTGGCCCTAGGGTCTACTACTTAACATCCTCACTTTGGGAATTAGGTTGCAACACAGAAAGGTGAGGGGTCGGGGCCGGCACTGTGGCATAGTGGGTAAAGCCGCCACCTGCAGTGCCGGCATCCTATATGGGCACCGGTTTGAGTCCCGGCTGCTCCACTTCTGATCCAGCTCTCTGCTGTGGCCTGGGAAAGCAGAAGATGGCCCAAGTCCTTGGGCACCTGCGCCCGCGTGGGAGACCCAGAAAAAACTCCTGGGTCCTGGCTTCAGATCAGCTCAGCTCTGGCCGTTCGTTGCGGCCAATTGAGGAGTGAGCCACTGGATAGAAGACCTCTTTCCCTCTCTATCGCTCTCTGCCAGAATTGTGAGGGGTAGCAGACATTCAGACCATAGCACTGCTCAACTTCAGTTTTTAAAAGTGGATTTGGCAGTAAGATTTAAACCCATGTCTACCTGTTCTAAAAGTCCCTGCTCTTTGACAAGCCCCGTGCTCTCCAAATTGTTTTTAGTATGTACCTAAGGAAAGAAGCATGGGGAAAAAATCCTATACAAGTCAAACCTGTTTGGGTAATGCCACTTACTGGACCACCTTGGGGGAAAAAATATCACAATGTGCTTTTGCATCAGCTAAGGTGTCCTAGGCGGGAAAAACGTGCCTAACTTTGCATAATGCAGGATTCCCAAATTTAACACGCCAGCACAGAGCACTTCTTACACTGCCCCATCGTCTTTTGTTACAAAGAATGCCACTTTAGAGAAATTATAAGAACAATTACCACGGTAAAATGCCTGTCTGCCCAGGGCTCATCTGCTATTATAAACACGAGAAACGCCACAGCCATGCTTACCGTGAAATGCTTGCATGTGTACTCCACCCACACTTCGGCACAATTGACGTAGTCCTGCGGAGAGAAGAGGGAGACGTCCTCACGGTGAGCGCAACGCGGCTGACCACACAGCAACTCACGTCCAACCCTGAGCCCCTTCAAGGGCTTTGGCAATCAGCTCTCGACTGACAATGACAATGACCGCCGAGTCAGGCTACTCGCCCAGGAAAAGACTCGGTCAGGGGAAATGGTCAAGGTCAACGGTTCTGATGTTTCACAACGAAGACAGAAGGGAGAGACGAGAACAGCAGCAAGTGTCCCCTCACCCAGGGCTTTTCTTCCCACGGTTTGTTATCTGCCGTCCACCGCAGTCCAAAACTAAGTCATGGAAGATCCCAGAACCAATTCAGAAGCTTTGAGTAGCTCACGTCTCAAGGTCTAACTGCAATGTTAGGGGACACGCAAGGAGGTGGCTGTGCAGGTGAACGCGGCCATGTTGAAGCCGGGGAGCAGAGGGGCCGGGGCCCAGAGGTTCATCATTTGCAGATCCTGAATGAGCAGGGGGTTTTCTGACCACCAGAAACTGTGCAATGGGTATTTACGGTGCACGGCATACTGTTTAGACACACGTATGTATAGTCTGAGGAACGGCTAAATGGAGGTAATTACTCAATGCGTGCACTGCTTCATATACGCATCACCTTTTGTGGTGCCAACAGTTAAAATCTAACCTCTTGGTGACTCCAAGTACACCACACACTGATTTTGACTACAGTCACCAGGCAGTACAACCAGTCTCATACACTTCTGAACAGGCTGCTACAGTCAGCCAATCGGTGTTAGGTCAACAGAGTTGGGGAACATGCAGCCCGCAGGCCTTGTAAGGCCATGAAGCCATTTGGTCGGGTCCTCCCACGGCAACCACAGGCGGCACTCGATTCAGTACATCGATAGGAGGCTAATTTTTAAGCTGATAATCGTGTATGGCCTGCGGATGATGTCATAAATAGCCAAGGGCCCTCGGCAGAAAAAAAAAAGCTCCCCACTCCTGGATTAAACAGTTTACCAGTGTCTCCCCGTGTGACTCTGGAAGTCATTTCTAGTTTCCTAAGTGACAGCAAGGGAAGGTACCAGGTGCTCGCCTGCCTGCGATGCCCCCAACGGTGCTGTTAGCAGGGTGTGGGGACAGTTGTTCAGCCCGCCGGCCTTCCTGACCGGCCACTGCATTGGTTGCTGGAAACTGCCTCAAAGGATGAGTGGACACGAAAGCCACACTCGCAGCACGACGGCCACCACCACACGTGCCACAGTCACTGGCGTGAGACCGGCTCCGGGGCCACCTGCAGTGCAGGGCCAGGGAGGCCAGGGGACTCCATGCAAGGCCTGGAGCCTGGAGTTCCTCTTGCTCTCTGTTTGCTCAATGGCTGACCTGGAAGTTAGGAATACTCTACTAAAACGGGAACTTTCAAGCCCAAAACCCTACAGACTGTTGCATTGGGGATCCGGATCCTCTCCGTCACAGGTCTTTCAAAGCTTCCCGTATTTGTTATCTTGTTCTGAGAGCATTTGAGGCCTCAAGAATAAGAAACAATTAGGATAGAAAAATCAAAGGCCTTTAAGGCTAGCAGTGCTCCGTCACAGGTTAATAAACAGTACAGGGAACAGAAGCAGGTTTCTTTTCAAAAGAAATTCTTTAACAAAGGAGGATGCGTGATTGCACAGAAAGCCGTCAGCCTGGGGTGCGAGCGGCCACCCACCTGTGGATTCCTCAGCTTCGTGATCACCTTCCAAGCTTCATTGAGAATCTGAAGACGATCATTCTCGGGAGGATCTGCCAAGGCCAAGTTTAACCCCAGGGAGCGAAAAAGCAGGTGCTGAGAAAAATACCAAACCACCACGTTACTGGGGATTTTAAAGTCAAAGTCCCTGGAGGCTCAGCGAGGCAAAGAGCAGCAGCTGCGCACGGGTCAGCCATCTCAGGTTTCTGCTCCAAGGGCCACCTTCTCAAGGTCAAGCACGGATCGACCCGCCTCACTCCCAGCAGCTCGAGGGAGGGCACTGGCTCCGCGTGCTGGTCTAACTTGTGGGCCACCGTATCCCAATATTCCACCACAGAAAGCATTTCGTACGTAAGCAAAGGGAGCAGATGTATTTGTCAAGACTTAAGACCAAAGTGTTTGCGCCACGGTGAGCGAGTCTGGGGATTGAGGACTCACAGCAATGTCATGGCGTCTAACCTTCCCAGCCCCTCTCAACTCTCCCCTGGCGTCTGTCACACACACACAGCCTGTGCTCGGGTCCCTGCTGGCCCTCGCTGACCCCACCCCTGGACGCGGCCCCCCGACAGCTGCCAGGTAGAGACTGCTGATCGTCCTCCCACCGCGGCTGAACCAGGACCCACCTTGGGGAAGCCAGACTCGTCACATTCTTTGATCATGCCGATGAAGTCCATAGCCCGCGCGGCAATGAACTCGGCCCTGAAGGCGGACATCACGGAGTTCAGCAGCAAGGCACTGCGAGACACAAGCGCCCACGTCAGCGGAGCAGCCCCTGCGTGAAGGCTGCTTCAAGGGCTTTAAATTTACATATATATAAAACAAATTTTAGATCTTGGGATGAAAAGCAGTCTTTAAATAGTGAAGTTTAACAAAAACAAAAAAGCCGAGTAAAAGGGCACCCTCTAGAGAGTAACACAGTGTGATGCATGTACTTGGCATTTGATAATTAGTGAATTAACCGGATGAGTGGATGGAAGGAAGGAGGGGTGGGAGGACAGGTAAACTCGCAATGGAAGCCAAGCAAGCTTTTCAGTTGCTGGTGCACCGCCAATACTAGGCACGAGGACCCACACCACCACCACCACACACCCGTCTCTCTTAGGGTGGCACCAGGGACCCAGCGGTGAACACAAGCTCTACCATCGCCAGGGGCACAGAGGAGACCTCCCTTGCCTGGAGACAGGATGGCCAGGTTCATCCCAGCCCTGTCTCACCACAGCACCACGGGGAGAAAACTATTATTAGCCCCATTTTAAAGGCAAAGACACCAAGGCGTGCAAGGATCAAGGAAGCAGGCCACAGTCACAAAGCCACGACCGTGGGGAGCTTAGGTCTGAGGCCAGGAAACTGAACCCCAGCTTCGGAAATCTCTGCACTATTTATCACCCCTCTGTCAGCTCTCAGGGGAGCAGGCTGACCTCCAATCAGCAACCAAGCCCATTTTCAAGTTCAGACTCTGTGACTCTTCAGATACTCACTTATTTCCTAGTTTCTTACATCTCTCCATCATCTCGGTCAGCAGGGCCTAAGAAATTAATGAAAAATTCATGAGATTACAGGATCTAAAGCAGTATCTCCAAGACACTCCCAAAGGAAAATTCTAGAATCAAATGTGGCCAGAGACCCATTTACCTAAGGCCTAGTGCCAGACAGGGAGAGGGAGGGAAAAAAATTTACCTTCAAGGCATCGGTATCATGGGTAGCACCTGGGTCTCTGGCATCAGGCACCCGTGGGCTCCACTCCAGCCTCACCAACTACCAACAGCAAGGCCTTGGCCAAGTCGCCAACTCTGCGAAGCCTGGAAGTCCCTTTGCTCCGTGCCTCTCCTCCTCCCTACCCCCCAGCTCATAGCCCACGCACGAAGCCCCACTTAGTGCCTGAGTCACGGGGACAAGCACACTGCACTCGCCATCTCCCCGTCGCAATCCCTGATCAGGCAGGCGTATTACTCTCCCATTTCACAGATGAGAAGATGAGGCCCAGAGCAGCCATGTGCTCGGCACCCAAGGTCACGCACTGAGCAACACAGCCAGGGCAGAACCCAGGCAGCCTGGCACCTGCGGCCGGGCTCTTATCTCCAATTTCCTCTCCACCTAATTTGCAGCACATTTCCCTGCCAAAGGAAGTGAAAGTCCCACTCACTGGGAACACTGCTGATGGCTTCAGAGCTATCTTAAGACAACTGAGCGTCTTCCAAAGAGCTCCTGGTTTTAACAAAAATCAATGGGAGTATCCTCCAGGGAAAGCTGTGAGCGCTCAGATAAGGTCAACCCTAAGATGACAGCGCCAGCCACGGCAGCCTGGACACCGAGCGCGCCCCGGGCCCAGATGCCCTGGGAGACCCCTGTGACAGCATCCCCATTGTGCAGATGATGAAGTCAAGTTCGGACAGCTGAAGCCACTTCCCTGCAAGTGGCAGGGGGGGAGACCTGTGTCTAAAAACTGTGCCCTCCCCCAGCTGTGACCCCGGGTCACAGGTGTGGCTGGGTAATTCAGCTGAGAGCTGACTGTGGAGACGTAGTCAACACCCCCATCCTAGAACTTTGGTTTTATCCAGGCGTCTGTGTCTGCCCCACATAAATCAGGCGGGGTCCTGTTCCAGGCTGAACTCCTAAAGTGACTGCATTTAGGTACAGGGCCTTTAAGGAAGCATTAGGGTTAAATGAGATCTTAAGGGTGGAGCCCTGATCCAATAGGAAGGGCTGTGTTCTCCCCAGAAGGGGAGGGCCCAGCAGGATGCCATGCCCAAGGGAAAGGCCAGGTGAGGTTCCAGTGAGAAGGCGGCCGTCTGTACAAGGACAGTCCTCGGGAGCAGCCCTGCCTGCACCTTGACCTTGGGCTTCAGCCTCCAGAACTGAGCAGACTAACACAGGGCCAAAGCAGCCAGGGTGGTCACACTGCCCCAGCCAGTGGCAGGTGCAGACCTGGGCACATCACCCACTTCCAGCTGTTGAGCCGGGATGCGAAATCTTCTGGGGACTCTGAGGAAAGGTGTCCCTGTTGGTAACTGAGATTTCCTGTCTTTCTGCCTCTGGATAAGGTCACATTCGGATGTAATGCCCAGAGTGGCAGCAGTCACCTTGTTACCAGCTACAGAGAGAGACAGAGAGGCAGGCTGCCTGGCCCGGAGGTTTTATCTTTGGCCTTTGGGGTCAGACCTGTCCTGGAAGAGGACACACTGAGTTATATGTGCAGGCTGTGGTCAGAAACATCTCAGCTGATATAAAATTGATGATGTCACAAATGGCTTCCCTGACCTACTCGCAGTGCATTTATATCTAAAAAGCCATCTTTTTTTTTTTTTTTTTTAACAGGCAGAGTGGATAGTGAGAGAGAGAGAGACAGAGAGAAAGGTCTTCCTTTGCCGTTGGTTCACCCTCCAATGGCCGCTGCAATTGGCGTGCTGCGGCCGGCGCACCGAGCTGATCCGAAGGCAGGAGCCAGGTGCTTCTCCTGGTCTCCCATGGGGTGCAGGGCCCAAGCACTTGGGCCATCCCCCACTGCACTCCCTGGCCACAGCAGAGAGCTGGCCTGGAAGAGGGGCAACCAGGATAGAATCCAGTGCCCTGACCGGGACTAGAACCCGGTGTGCTGGCGCCACAGGCGGAGGATTAACCTAGTGAGCTGTGGCGCTAGCCCAGAATGCAGAATGGGATAGTTCTAACAACTGACTGTCATAAAAGTCACGTGGGCCTGGTCCCTGTCTCACTGTCCACTCTGCCTCTCAAAAAAAAAAAAAAAAAAAACAAAAACAAAAACAAAAAACTACCCCATTCCTAATCATGTTGCTGGCCTCTTACCAAGCCTAACATACACATTTCTCTTAGGTGCGAGGTACAGGCAAAGACCCAGCACATAAAGCGTTTGGTACCCTCTGTAGTTTCAGGAATCTATGGGGTGTCTTGCAACACGGCCCTGCAGAGAACAGGGGACCACTGAATATGGGCAACACAGCAGTGAGCAAAACAGAGCCCCGTGTCCTCATGGGGCTTCCTTCTCATATCCACGTGTGCGTGCACACACACACACATACACAGAAAAGGTGAACTAGGACAAAGGCCGACATATCAATGGGATTCTGGCCATGAAGACCAGATCGGCGCTCAGAATGTTGTCCTTTTCACAAAAAAGGAATGCATTAAAAATGCGTACAAGGAGATACCTTGATAAACAGCAGAGGGGACGGGATGAGACACGCGTGGCCAGGGGGCCTGGCGGGTCTGGGGGAGGCGATTCCCCTTGCGGGCTTCTTCCAAGGCGGGCGTTCACTGTGGGTGCCCATCTGTGTGTGAGGCTTTTGTCACTGGGGCTCCTGCTCCTACATTCCACTTAGATAACACTTCACTGCTCTTAGAACAACTATAAAGCTGAGAAGTGGCTATGGGCAGAAGGTTAAGTAACACTGGCACGCACCAAGAAAAACGACTGTGCTCCCTCCCAACACCCCCTTCCCAGGGACGCCGCTGGGTGCTTGTTCCCAGGGTCAACATTGAGTGCTTACTCTGCTAGAACTCGGTCTCTGCCCGATGAATGCCAGCTGTCGTGCAAGCCTGCCTTTGGGTTTCACAAAACTGGAATCATCGCGTCCACGCGAGAACCTAGGATGGCCCCCCTCTTCCCAGGGTAATCAGTTGAGACAAACCCACCTCTGTCTTTAATGGAATCTGTATCATGGACAGACACTGTTCAACAAGAACAGAGAGGTCCAGGCTACCCAACATCCAGCTTCCACCAGTGGTGACTTTTTAAAGTTTTATTTATTTGAAAGGCAGAGAAAGCAAATTTTCATCCACTGGTTCACTCCCCAAACGCCTCCAACAGCTGTGACTATTGTCAGGCTAAAGACAGGAGGTGAGCTCAGTCCGGGTATCCCACATGGGTAGCAGGGACCCAAGTCCTTGAACCATCACACACACACACACCCACTTAGAGTGTACAGCAGCAGGGATCAGGAGCAGAGTGGGAACTTGAACCCACGTACTCTGATACGGGTATGCAGGTGCACCCAACACCCACCCTACTGGCAACATCCTACACGGCACTATCAACGCCAGGACCCTGAACTAGACTATGTCAGCAGGTCTTATACCCATTATTATTGTCTTGTTTTGGTTTTGGTGGGGAAGGGTATGTCTCTGGTCTAACTTTATGACACTGTATGCATTTATATAGGTTTATGCAACCATTAGCATATTTAAAGGATGGATTTTTAAGGTTATTTCCAGGTTAGGGTTATTTCAGGTTATTTTTTTCACTTCAAAAGCACACAGAAAGAGAAGTCAGACGAAGGTTGCATTCCTGTTTTCTAAACCAAAAGGAACTCATCTGTCGTTCAGAGTGCTCCCCAACTTGTGCCTGTGCTCTGTCACCTCCCAGAGCTTACAAACACACTTCATGCGAAAGTGAAATGTCACTCACGCCATCTCTTCCTTCTTAATTCTCTAAAGGAAGCAGAACTGTGAAGGGTAAGCAGCATCATCAGCTAGCTTTTTTATTTTCTTTTTATTTGAAAGGCAGAGAAAAAGAGCCAGAGAGAAACAGCTGGAAAAAGACCTTCATCCTCCACCAACTGGCTGGCTCCTCAAATGCCTGCAACAGCCAGGGCCGGACCAGGTCTCCTGCAGCAGAGGCAGGAGCCCAAGCACTTGGGCCATCCTCCACTGCCCTCCCAGGCCATAGCTGAGAGCTGGCCTGGAAGAGGGGCAACCGGGACAGAATCTGGTGTCCCGACTGGGACTAGAACCCGGGATGCTGGCGCCACAGGTGGAAGATTAACCAAGTGAGCCACAGCACCGGCCCCTAAACTAAAATTAACTCGTACATAGCTCAGGCTGGTCACAGATTTCTACTTGGGCTTTTATTCAGTAATGCCAGTGTTTACAAACACTGCTTCATAAGAGAATAAAATGATATGCGTATTATATTTTCCTTATGTTTCCTCTTCATGTTTCCAAATGAAGCAGAACTACAAAGGGTGAGCGGAATCAGGAACAAATCTTTTTTTCGTTTTACTAGAAAGCAGAGATACCCGGAAAGATCTCTTCCATCTGCCGGCTCCCTCCTCAAATACCCACAACAGTCAGGGCTGGGCCAGGCTGAAGCCAGGAGCCTGGAACGCACGTCAGGGCCTGCTGCTGCCTCCCACGGTACGCCAGCGGAAGGCTGGAACTGGAAACGGAGAAGCCAGCACTCACACCAGGCCCTCCCATAGAGGATGCAGTGTCCCATGGGCCGTGTTAACCACTGCGCCACACACCTGCCCCCAGAAACTAACCTTTCCCACACCCACAGCTAATATGCTCCAGTCTCAAAGAACTACTTCAGTGTAGAAAAGAAAAGAAATCCCACACCCAACACATTAAAAAAAAAAAAAAAAAAAAGACATTTTGGGGCAGGCACTGTGGCACAGCAGGTTAAGCCGCTGCCTGCAGTGCCAGCATCCCATAGGAGTACTGGTTCGAGTCCCAGCTGCTCCACTTCTGAGCCAACTCCTGGCTCACGTGCCTAGGAAAGCAGCAGAAGATGGCCCGGGTATTTGGTGGTTCCAGCACCCAAGTGGGAGACCCGGATGGAGCTCCTGGCTTCAGCCTGGCCCAGCCCTGCCCTGGCTGCTGTGGCTGTTTGGGGAGTGAACCAGGAGACAGAGATTTTCTCTCTCTCTCTGCCTCTCCCTCTAATTCTGCCTTTCAAATAAATATTAAAATTAAAAAAGAGGACATTTTAACTATTCCCTCATATTTCTTGTCCATTGGAAATTTTTTCCTAACCTGACTGATAGAAATAACAAAGCTATATGCTTGGCCGGCGCCATGGCTCACTAGGCTAATCCTCTGCCTGCGGCACCGGCACACCGGGTTCTAGTCCTGGTCGGGGCGCCGGATTCTATCCCGGTTGCCCCTCTTCCAGGCCAGCTCTCTGCTGTGGCCCGGCAATGCAGTGGAGGATGGCCCAAGTGCTTGGGCCCTGCACCCGCATGGGAGACCAGGGGAAACACCTGGCTCCTGGCTTCGGATCAGCGCAGCACACCGGCCACGGCAGCCATTGGAGGGTGAACCAACGGCAAAGGAAGACCTTTCTCTCTCTCTCTCTCCCTGTCCACTCTGCCTGTCAAAACAAAACAAAACAAAACAAAAAAACTATATGCTTAAGGGGAGTTTAAGCATTTGCTATTAGCCTAACCACATTTTTCAAATGTTTAAAGTACAATTTGCAGTGTGGCCACTGGAGTAATAGCCCACGGGTGGTCTGTCAGGGTCTCTAAGTCCCTCAAGGGAGGTCAGGGGACACCAGGAAGGAGAGCTGGAGGGGACAGACCTGCCGGTTTCAAAGCCAGCATCAAAATGGCTCACAGCAGGGACTCCCTCCAGCCGCTGAACAGGGAGCAAGCCTCCGTGCCCACATTGCAAACATGGACAGCAACGGTCCCCAGCCCAGGAAAGCTGGGAAGGCGAACGAAGATAATCCAAGCCAAGCAGCCCACACGGAGCGAGCCTCAAACACGAGCTCGCGGTGCCTGGGAGCTGTCCCCGTCCCGTGACCGCCACGTCCAGCTCCCAGGGTGAGAGACAGCCTCCAACCTTCCCAGCAGGGGAAGCGTGTGTCATGAGGCTAAGTTAAGCAGCACAAAGTTATTCAGGGACACGGTCTCATCTACAAAATGAGAGAGACAGTGACACAGAGAGAGACTACTTCACAGGAACCGCACCAGGAGGCCGGCACGGACCAGTTAGGGAATGTAGGATTTTACAGTTGTTGTCTTCTTGCAGCCTTTCTGTTTTTTCCTAAACTCTTTCTCATGAGTCTGTATTTTTAGTGAAACATTTTTTTCTTGGTATGAAACAATCACACGGCACGCACTTGGCACA